>NC_060881.1:31349193-31669111 GCF_021901495.1 Neodiprion virginianus | reverse complement strand
ATTGCTAGAGAAAGACTCGCCTATTTCTACTGCGAGGAACCGATTTTTTTCAATCCAGAACTTGCCATCAGTGATCAAGCCGATTTATTACCTTACAATAAGAAATGGGAATTTCCACGAAAGCTACTGAAACTTGGTATGTATTCTCGTCATCATCACCACCGTAGAAAAAGTAAGTTTTGTGACAGAAGATATTGTGTAAATGCTTCGTGTGATTTGAGTTTGAATTCCTCTCAAGAGTCCAATCGTAGTTGTCGCAGTGTTAAATAATTATGCGTTGTCAGGTAAGTATTGAACTATTTTTCACTTTTTCGAAACGTGAATCAGCTCGTTGGGACTTCGTTTGACAGTGATGTTCAGTTGATTTGTCACACTGACAATAAGCATATACAATACTTTGCGTACATGAAATCAGTCACATTGTTCTCCTTACGGGGTCTAACATTTATGTTTTTCACAAAATAGACGAGGAACTGGGAAGTGGCTCATTCGGAATAGTCTGGAAAGCCAAGGCGAAAACGATCCGTCGACCCGAGGTGATTTCGGTGGTCGCAGTCAAAACGGTACGACCAACAGCCAGCCTTCGCTGCATGAAAGCCCTTCTTCGCGAACTCAAAATTCTCATCTATCTCGGTCACCATCCTAACATCGTCAGCCTTCTTGGTGCTTGTACGAGGAATCTTGATTACGGTGAGTGTTTCTGCATATTTTAACTCCCTATTGAGACTTTGAAGCAAAAGCGATCATTCGTAAACTTGATTCATACCATGGTCACCGACAGGCCAACTCTTAGTCATCGTGGAATTTTGCCGCTTCGGGAACTTGCACGACTACTTGTGGCGCTGCAGGTCAAAGTTCGTCGACGAATTGAATACCGACTCCGAGAAAATTCATGAATTCCATGCTGATGCTGACCCGATCAACGTTGAAACGAATAGGTAAAGGAGATGTAGTGCTCAATAGCAGCCAGTTACAGTGCATCAAAATTTCATCAAATGACAAATCCTGGCCCTTCAAAACCTTGCAGTATCGATTACATTTGCTACTCAGCACTAACTCGTACAATAAATAATTAAACTCATGTATCCATGCATTGGAATTGTCGAGTATGACGTTTCTGCCCCATCGTAAAGTAATTTCTCTCACACATCGTCTTATTCTCGAGCAGTACAAACTCGGCACTGCGTCAGAATGATACCACTTCATTTGTGGAAGATTCATGTGACAGCAACGATCATCCAGGTACCAGTACAAGGGTGGAAGATTTGGCCACCGACAGCAACTCGCGACCACCGGAAATTAAACCATCGTCCAAGTACCCGGGTGATTTCACGAATGCGGAATTGGATCCGGTCCGCACGCAAGACTTGGTGTCTTGGGCTTGGCAGATTTCCCGCGGCATGCAATATCTTGCGGCTAAAAAGGTTGATGTCAGGAATTTACGACTGGGATTCCGTACACGGTCATCCCGTTTCAGCTCCACCGAGAACAAACCAGACCGTTGAACGTGTTTCAGGTGCTGCACGGTGATTTGGCAGCCAGGAACGTACTGCTTTCCGAAGACAACATCGTCAAGATATGTGACTTTGGCTTGTCCAAATCCCTCCAGGAAGACGACAGTTGCAAGGACGAGGGAAACGACCCTCTTCCCGTAAAGTGGATGGCCATCGAATCGCTCAAAGACGGAATATTTTCGGTAAAATCGGACGTCTGGTCGTTCGGGGTCGTTTTGTGGGAATTATTCTCGCTCGCCAAAACTCCTTACCCCGAAGTGAACCCCGAAAACATGTGCAAAACACTTATCGATGGTTATCGCATGAAGCAACCTAAGTACGCACCCAAAAGCATGTAAGTATATGTGCTTCTATTCATCTGGCACGTCAACCAATCATTGCTATTTTACGTTCTAAACCATTTAACCTGGCCTCCATCACAGTTATCGGATGATGCTGCAATGTTGGAAAGCAAATCCATCAAATCGACCCTCTTTCGTTGATCTTGAGCGCAGTATCGGTGATCTAATAGAGGACGAAGTGAGAATGGTAAGCTGAACGTTCTTCTTCATATACTCGTAATTTTATCCCTACCTTGAAATATGAAGTCTAGTGTATAATTACATCAGATGTTGACTCAACGTTAAATGGTAGAAAACGAAACAGCACATTTCTTTAAAAATACTTGGCTCACCTGATTCTTATACGAGTACATGTTTCAGCATTACATCGAGTTGTACAGTCGACGTTACAAGACGTACACCGAAATCACGGAATTCCGGAATACAAGGACCCCCAAGAATCATGATCCAAGCAACCTACAGGAACCAAGCGAACCGCATGATTGACGTTTTATTACCCAGGCTTTAGATAATAAATTCATTCGGTCAACAAATGCAATTTCTTACAAACTTCGCCTAACCAACTTTCACTAAAACTTCAAGAACCTATCTTTACCCTTCTCACGATGACTTTACCAAACTTTTTCTGACTTCGGTGGATCGTATACTGAGAGAAATTTTTAGTTCCGGTTAGCGCTCAGTCGTTAACTATTTTCATTTTTTACCACAATCGAAAAATATAGTTCTGGGTAGGAAATGAAAATTAGTTTTATATCTGTTACCGGGAAGTCTAGTATCCGTTACTGTTCTTTCTCATTACGATCACTGGCGCTATATTTTCTTGTAACTGTTACGAAAATTTAATGCTTGTGCAACAATAAATTGATGTCATAGCCTTGTTTAAATAAAAAAGTAGAATAAACTGAACAAACTGATTTTGCGTTGCAATTGCACCTCAAATTCGTACCTTAAACAACTGCAATGAACCATGAGAGCCGCAAATTTTATTTCAATAATTGATTAATTATGCGATATTAAAATTCAGTCTGTTTGAGAAAACAAAAGAACCGTGACAAACGATTTTGTTACGACGCATTATAAATCCGTTTCAGATTGAGTTGATTATTCCTCATGATTGATTAATTTTTTTTGCAATTTTGTATTAGAAGCGTTAATAACATTTTTATTTACTCGACGTGGTCGATAGAACCGTTAAGAAAAATTTTCAACACGTTTTGATTATCACATTGAAAAAGGTTCAGGTCCTTACTTGTTATTGTTCGTCACGTATAAGTTTTATCAAGGCAACCAAGCAATTTCTGCACGCGGCACGTTTGACGACGTAATTTTTCCTTACTCAGATATGAAGTCGAAACCAAGGCACTGAGTACATATGTACTTAAGACTGCAGTTTTTTTCAGTAAAAATGTTGATAACATTGACGAGAAGACCGGCGGTTTTTCTGGCGATATAATTTCGCATGGGAGAACTCTGCGGTTACATATTGTTAGGAAGCGGCAGAAAAGAAATTAAAATGAGTTTCACCGCCGGTTGAGGCGGAACGACTTTGAGCGTTTGTTAGGAAACGTTTGTTTAGCTAATAAGCACGCTCCACGAGTTAAAAATAAAGTGATTTCCAATCAACGGCGATTTTGGGGATCAAAAAAGTTCGCGCGCGATTGCAATATTATTGGCCAATCGGATCAGAGTAAATGAAGTCGTGAAATATCGAATAGACCCTGAAGATGCGGGTGATACTTTTGGTATTAGTTCGTTGTATCCTGGCTTACGATAGACGTGATCCCTCGTGTAAGTAAAGAAAATTCATTGTTAATCTGCCTCCCCATAAGAGAAATTCACTCGCACGGGAGCCTTGACGTTTTTACAAATGCTGACTTTGCGGTATGCTATAATAATAATAATAATAATGCTCAAGCATTTATTCAGTATGATAGTTCAGTCCAAAAAAAATTTTACTCGCCACTAAATTTATTGTTTAATGGTAGAAATGTCCAGTAACCGTAGAATTAATTTTTTTTAATGCAAAAAATTGTCGTTGAGAAATTAAATTCAATGGTCAACGTATTATTTTTTCATTGGGAATTTTACAACCCTGTCACTGTATAGCCGCAAATGATGGGCGCATCGAACCTTCTCGCTAAATTCTGCTCCCCATTTGCTTTTTCTTGGATTGCGTTGATCATTGTATGAATTAAAAGAAGAAACTTTTCATTTTTTTAATCTCGAGTGGAGAGAAGTTCTTGGAAATTGGTGAACGAAGTTTCAAAGTTTGACGTTTTGAATTGACCCATTTCTTTCTTTTTTTTTTTTACTTTTTTTTATCTTGAGTTCACGTTGTACGATCGATAATATATGCCAGTGGAAACAACAAAGTGAAAAATGACAACGACGTCAAGTATTCAAATCGTTTATTCAAAGTTTCACAAGAGTAAAATTGTGCCAACTGTTGTGTTTCCCATTTCAGGGCGTAAGGACATAATTGCTGACGCGTCACAAGTCTTGGCGAGGCTAAACGAACCTGCAATTCTGTCATGCAACATTACGAGTGAGCACTTCACAAATTTCACATGGCTAAAAGTTGGGGATGACGAAAGCGAGGAGATTGTGCTAAATCCCGCAACCAAGTTATGGTGGCACAACGAAACTCTCGGTACAATGGAGCTTAAATTTACAAATGTCACACCCGAAGACAATGGATATTACATTTGCACGGCGAGAAGATCTAATATCACTAGTTACGATTACGTGGGTCTCGGAGAGTTCCCATCTAATTTGAGTTGGACCGTCGAAGTGCGCGGACCAAAAGCCATTTCCATAAAATGGGACATCGGCCGGTTTTATGGCCAGTATTGGAACTCGATGTTAATTCAATACAGGGAAAATGGTACCGATCAATGGCTAGGAGAATTCCAATTTTTTACTCCGGAACGAATGCCTTCTGCAGGCAGTGTCGTCATCATGAATGAATTGAAATCTAGCACCGTTTACGAAATCAAGGGTGTACTTCCGCTTCAGAGACGTGATAGCGAATGGCGTTACGCTTTTTCAAAATGGGTGACTACGTTTGGTAAAAATCTACTAATTCATTTTCACCTCACCGACATATCATTAAAGGTCAAAAATCATTTAAAGATCTTAAATAACTTTTGAAAGAGTAAGTTTATTATGTAATTATACCAGACCTTTTTTTGTAGACCGTTCGAATTTCTGTATATTTTTCTTAAGACGCATCGTTAGTTAGTTATAAAAATCGGAAGAAGCAAAGAACAGTTTTTCAGTCTTTATTTACATGCAAAGTAGAAAAGTGCGATGCTCAAACTTTTAATGTTCACATTAAGAGCTGAAATTTTTGGCAAGCGTACTTTTATACCTAAAAGAAAAACTTTTGAACTTGCGTCAAAGAAAAAATAATAATTTTTTTTTACACACATTATTCTGTGATCGTTTTAAAGGGCATCGGAATCTCTTTGAATTAGTGAGTTGTATAACCGCATTCGAATGGAAAGTTGAAATGTCAAAAGTAGGATAAAATTTTCACAGCGGACACTGAAATTTTATTTTTTGTATGCACGAAAATCACCCACCGATTTTTCTATTTTCATTTCTAGTTTCCGGAAGAATAATTCCAGAGGCCAACACCGTTATTGCTGAATCAACCGGACGTGCAGTTCTCTCATGTGACGTGACAGGGGGTGGAATCACAGATTTTATGTGGCCAGAAGTTCGAAATTTTTCCGAAAAATATTCTACCAATTATCGCTGGAACAGTAAAACCCACGTTACAATGGAACTGGAATTTGCTAATGTCACACTCGACGACTCTGGAGACTACAAATGCCAGGCGCAATGTCCCAAAAGCCTTATATCAGCAAATAGCAGACTTCGAGTCGAAAACTTTCATTCTTACCCTCTCAAGGTCGGAGCAATCGGAACAGATCGCATTTACGTTAATTGGAACTATACAAACTTCCTTGGCGACAACAATATTACATACAACAAAGTTACGATTAAATACAAGGAGAATGGTACGAATCAATGGCATCAAGCAGACCAGATTTTCAATTCATCCGTTGATCCGGCCGGAGGACACTACGTAATAAGGAAATTGAAAAGTAGCACTCTTTATCACATCAAGAAAGTAGTTGCTAAATACAAACGTGAATTTCATCGCTTGGAACACACCTTCGTTCTTTCAAAGTGGGTGACGACGTTCGAGAAAGGTACACTTTTTATGGGATTTATTCTAGAATCAAGGCTTCCATTTTTGCTGTTTGCGAATAATGTACAGAGAATGGTCAGGTACATTTGGGGACAATAAATCTGAGACGGGTAATTTTTTACACTAGACAGTTATGTTGGCAACACAGAGAATCCTACAGCGCCACAGTCGGCCGAGTGCGAAACTAACACAATCTCAATAAATATAACATGACCCATGACCGTCGAATCTAAGCTTAGAATACCGCAGGGGTAATGACTTGTTAGATTGACGCGTATTCTAAGGTTGGATTCTACGGTCACGGGTTATGTTATCTTTATTGAGATTGAGTTTGTTTCGCGCTCGGCCGACTGTGGCGCTGTAGGTTTTTCTGCATTGCCAACGTAACTGTCTAGTGTAAAAAATTACCCGTCTCAGATTCATTGTCCTCAAGTGTACATAGTATCTGCTAATGTTTGTTTACCGAAAACGAAACTTGTAGATTACAAGTCCAATAAAACTCAAGGAGTGAAAAGTTTTTAAAATAATCATTTTCACACAGACGTGGAATATGTTCCAATTGTGGACATCATGAATGAAACTTATACGAACACCCTAACGATCAAATGGTCGCAGCCACCACCAGAGCTCCAGGAATACATCGACGCCTATCTGATATCAGTGGAAAGTGGAAACGAGATGGAAAAATATTTTTATTGGCAGAAATATAAAAACAAGGATCGTCATAAAGCAGACGTCTACATTCCGCCTTCGATCAGTTATGGTCTGGTGGTTCAAGCTTGCTTCGATGATTACTGTCCCGACCGGCATGCAAGTGACGTGATGACCAACGATATGGGTAATGATTGAGCTTACTCTTCACACTTTGCGAAACGGACGTGATGCGAACCGTCGTCACACTCCAAATCTCTTCTGAGCGTCAATTTCGATGAACGCTCGTCGGTCCATTCTTTGAACTTTCGTCATGATCATTGATTTTAAATGCAGATAATATAAATGTGACCTGCAAACTATATTATCTCAGCACAAAAGGACATGCCTCAAAAATTTGATTGAACGGTTATATCAGGTGATTGAGTTCATCCGACAAAGAATTTCACTTTGGAAATCGATGTTCGTAATCAGATTGTTATGAAAAAAAATTCTCAGCACAGGTTTTCGTACACATCAAAAATGCGTGACACAAATTTCCAGACTGAAAATCGACGTATTCATGATTTGTTAATTATCGTTCTGATCTTAGAGTTACTGAAACGTATTTTATCAGTGATCTGAGAAGCTTCTGGGTACCCACAATCATAGCTGAACACATTCAACTCTTTCAGTTATTGAATTATACACGTCATTTTACCATTAAAAAGATATACTACAAAATTGAGGGCTCGGTGCCAAAGCTTTCGGGTAAAACTTTGTTCCTTTTATCATGCCAAATATATTCAAAAGGTTTCATCGAAATTAACTCACGAGCAACCACTTCCTTAATTTTGCTTGATTTTCGCTTCTATTCAGTGGCCTAGATTGAACTTGAATCAAGACGTGAAACTGCTTTAAAAATTCAGAGTAATCGAAATAAACACTGCCATAATACAATTGAAAGATAGAATACCGCACGACATTGTGTCGATATCGAATTCGACAATGAACTTGAACCATACGATTTCACAGTTGGCGAAAAACATTTCCGTGCGAGACGAAAATCGAAATCTGACATGGAGTTATCTTTTCTGACAATGAACGTGACTCGAGATGCGGAAAATACCACAGCAAGCAGCAATGCCTCCTTCACTTGCAGCGTCAGTGTTCATGGATACGAGGGTTGGTGGACCAAGGAAGGTGAACGGGTCACTTCTTTCAATAATTCTGATAGTAAGATCGACTGGACTATAACTGTTGGACACGCCGAAGACGAAAACAGTCGCGATTACACCTGCGTGGCAAAGATGACCAACGATTCGCACCCTAATGGAACAATGCTCGTTACGGTGATACGTAAGATCCATTATGCGATAATTGGAATGAAAAAATTACGTGATCAATTCGACCCTCGAAGTCGAAATAGCTTGTAGAATAGTGTAAATAATGTGCACTACTCAACGTACCGAATTACAGTTCGAAGAGCTGTGTCTGGTACTCTATCCGATGTCGTTTTTTTCTAGCGCCAACAGAAAACGTTAGTGTAGGAGCTGAAACGGTGTACACGGAACCGTTCGAGTCGACAGCTCTGTTGTGCGATTTCTTCGGATATCGGCTATCGAACTTCCAGTGGCGAAAAGTCTCGGATCCATACGAAGTTCCATTGGGCGGAGTCCCCGACGTATCGTCCCTCAACAAGACTCACATCAGGATGATGCTGTATTTTGCTAATACCTCGAACTCGGACGCTGGGTACTACCAATGCCAGGCAACGAATAACAGACTAAAGAACATCATAGGTTTCGTTCGACTCAATGTCTCCAACGAATCGAATCCAATCCAATTAACCGCCAATGCCATCGGGTCAAAGCTCATTCACTTACGCTGGTTCAACATCAAATTCCCAGGAGACACGCATCTGATACGATCTTTAGAAAACGGTTCTCTTGAATGGAAAGATACGTTCTCGGTGCAAGTTAAAGACGACAAACACTATAATGGCTACGTTGTGGGGCGTTTGACACGCGGCACTTCGTATTGGTTCGAACTTGTCGTGATCAGCGCGGGTGGAAGAATCGCGAGCACTTATTCCAACTTATTGTTAATCACACTCGCTGAAAAAGGTGGGTGCTTGGAACACGCGTAAGCGGTGCATATTGGAATGAAGTTACTCTTAATAAAGAAACTCCGCGATACGGAATGTATGTCATACCGTCTATTTCGACACCATTAAATTTGTAGAGAGCATGCTGTAAATTATGAACCTTTAAACAAATCTGTTTTCTTACAGATATTCCATATATTCCATACATCAATGTCACTGACCGGACGGCAAATTCAATAAGTATAAAATGGCTGATGCCACCAACAGATCTGCAGGACCACATAAAGGTGTACCGCATATCGGTCAACTATACGTCCAAAAATAGCGACACTGTTCATTCTGAAAATACATCGAGATATGATGTCTTTATTGTTAACCTTCAGCCTTCGACAAGCTACGACTTGGGAGTGAAAGCTTGTTTCAGTGAAGTTAGTACGGATTGTTATTCGAGTAACGTTAAAAAAGGAGTTTTCACAAAAAGCATGGGTACGTGTTGCAAATAATGGAAAATATAGGAAACGCCCGTGTAACAAATTTTGCAATGATTTTCTGCTGCCTGTATCTAACTCGTTTGTTCGGTCAGAATCTAATGCTAATTGACATTTTGAGTATTGGCTATTCATCTTCACAACTAAAATACTGTACAGCTACTAATCTAAGCACTTATTAATTATAACTCTAAATGAAAACGAAATCTCTCTAGAAGAGGACTCCATGACACAAATTCAAACATGGCTACTCTTTACGGGAATTTTCTTTCTCCTCATCGTTCTGGCAGCCTGGAATTTTTACAAAAAGGTATGGAAGAAAATTACCAGGATCTCGCGATAAACTGAACGAATAACGAACTCGTGATACTCTGTGTTCCAGGTTCGGGAGCGAAGGGTTAAAAGAGAACGAGACGCGTATTTTTACACCGAGAATCCGACTTCTTTCAATCCGGAACTTGCCATCAGTGATCAGGCTGATTTATTGCCCTACGAAAAGAAATGGGAATTTCCACGAAAGCTATTAAGACTTGGTACTTTTGCTCATTGTTATCACCATCATGGAGAAATTTGAATCTGTGACGGCAAACTTAGGGTAGATTTTTGGATTGTATAGAGTGTCGAAGGTCTGTCTGAAGTGGAAACTGTTTCACTTTGCACACACTTTCAGAACATCATACATGTGCACGCCAAGGTTCACTTTCACTTCGAAATTGGCAGATCAGACACGAACTTCAGTCACAGCGAACGAAAAATATTGCACGCAAATCGGCCGTGAACCTTCCGCACTCACCACAACACAACACATGTCACTCTTGCAAAAACGTTCGCTTTACGCCCTTGTAGCATAAGCGCTTATTGTGTGATTGAAGTTTGATTGTTTCTCTAGAGAAATGTTAAATCGTGACTTTTGCAGAGCCAATGAGGCATGCACTAGTTCAGTATTCAACTCTACCTCACTTTCTCGAGACGGGGATCACATTTCAGGCTTTCGTCTGACAACGATTGTCAGCTAGTTTTTCACACTAAGCATAACAATTCTTGGTTGGAATGAAATTGACCTCATCGTTGTCATTGCATGGATTAACATTATTTCCACTGCGTAGACGAGGAACTGGGAAGGGGCTCATTCGGAATAGTCTGGAAAGCCAGGGCGAAAACGATCCGTCGACCCGAGGCGATTTCGGTGGTCGCAGTCAAAACGGTACGACCAACAGCCAGCCTTCGCTGCATGAAAGCCCTTCTTCGCGAACTCAAAATTCTCGTCTATCTCGGTCACCATCCTAACATCGTCAGCCTTCTTGGTGCTTGTACGAGGAATCTTGATTACGGTGAGTGTTTCTGCATATTTTAACTCCCTATTTAGACTTTGAAACAAAAGCGATCATTCGTAAACTTGATTCATACAATGGTCACCGACAGGCCAACTCTTAGTCATCGTGGAATTTTGCCGCTTCGGGAACTTGCACGACTACTTGTGGCGCTGCAGGTCAAAGTTCGTCGACGAATTGAATACCGACTCCGAGAAAATCCATGAATTCCATGCTGATGCTGACCCGATCAACGTTGAAACGAATAGGTAAAGGAGATGTAGTGCTCAATAGCAGCCAGTTACAGTGCATCAAAATCTCATCAAATGACAAATCCTGGTCCTTCAAAACCTTGCAGTATCGATTACATTTGCTACTCAGCACTAACTCGTACAATAAATAATTAAACTCATGTATCCATGCATTGGAATTGTCGAGTATGACGTTTGTGCCCCATCGTAAAGTAATTTCTCTCATACATCGTTTTATTCTCGAGCAGTACAAACTCGGCACTGCGTCAGAATGATACCACTTCATTTGTGGAAGATTCATGTGACAGCAACGATCATCCAGGTACCAGTACAAGGGTGGAAGATTTGGCCACCGACAGCAACTCGCAACCACCGGAAATTAAACCATCGTCCAAGTACCCCGGTGATTTCACGAATGCGGAATTGGATCCGGTTCGCACGCAAGACTTGGTCTCTTGGGCTTGGCAGATTTCCCGCGGCATGCAATATCTTTCGGCTAAAAAGGTTGATGTCAGGAATTTACGACTGGGATTCCGTACACGGTTATCCCGTTTCAGCTCCACCGAGAACAAACTAGACCGTTGACCGTGTTTCAGGTGCTGCACGGTGATTTGGCAGCCAGGAACGTACTGCTTTCCGAAGACAACATCGTCAAGATATGTGACTTTGGCTTGTCCAAATCCCTCCAGGAAGACGACAGTTGCAAGGACGAGGGAAACGACCCTCTTCCCGTAAAGTGGATGGCCATCGAATCGCTCAAAGACGGAATATTTTCGGTAAAATCGGACGTCTGGTCGTTCGGGGTCGTTTTGTGGGAATTATTCTCGCTCGCCAAAACTCCTTACCCCGAAGTGAACCCCGAAAACATGTGCAAAACACTTATCGATGGTTATCGCATGAAGCAACCTAAGTACGCACCCAAAAGCATGTAAGTATATGTGCTTCTATTCATCTGGCACGTCAACCAATCATTGCTATTTTACGTTCTAAACCATTTAACCTGGCTTCCGTTACAGTTATCGGATGATGCTGCAATGTTGGGAAGCAAATCCATCAGATCGACCCTCTTTCGTTGATCTTGAGAGCAGCATCGGTGATTTGATTGAGAATAACGTCAGAATGGTAAGTTAGAATTTTGTGGTCAGCACATTTATTCAGCACGCTTCAACTACACATTGTATCAAATGATTCTGTAATACCTGCAAATAGTCTCTAAAATCCCATTACACAAATGTATATGTCAGGCCTCAAAGATCGACTTTGTCACATGTGAGGCTCCATTTCATCCTACTAGAAAGTTATACGAACAAGGAAAGATCACCAGACTCATAAAACCTGTCCGATTCTTACACGCGTGCATGTTTCAGCATTACATCGAATTGTATACTCGATGTGCAAGGGCTTATGCCCAAATTACAGAATACCGGAATACACAGGACCCTAAAAATCAGGATCTGACCCCGCCGGATCCAATCGAACCAACAAACGTCAGGCAAGGTAAGCGATCATATCGTTTGCTCTCGTTAAGTTAATCTGGCAACTTTTTTCACGTGTCTCGTCAATAAATCAAATGATTCTCCAATGTAAATCGCAACAATATGATACAGCCTTCAAAGCCAAGTTCTATTACTCGATGTTTGTAAAAAAAACCTTCAATACGTAATGCAAACAGAACGATATTAATTCATACGTTTTCCATTTTTACAGTTGATAATCTGTAGACTCTTAGTTCATTTCTGACTTTTTGTGACTTTCTCCTATTTCTATCGAAACGGCTATGAAAAAAAAAAAAAAACTGGACAACCATTCCGACACTCTGTGCTTCAAAATATCACACCGTCTGACGTGTGATCGACACTTCGTAGTGAGACAGTGAATTGATTGAACGATGAACACGATTTATCAAACAACCCACTTAAAAGCGTTGATTCAGACCGTACGAATCTATTCTCGCCGCATTATTACGATGCCAATCTGACCTAGGTCATTTTATACAATTTCATTGACTTCGTGAGGTTTTTCCTCGCACGTATTTATCTAAAACTGATTTCAGATGAAACGATCGAGCAACCCATATTCCGGGAGCAGTTGAAGCAGTTCTTTCATCGTCGTTAATGAACCAAAGTACAGGTGAAATGAGTCAGAGTTGTGACATTTCAGACATATCGTGAAAGAAGAAACAGTAATATGCAGCCTCAAGAGAAGTGACACTAAAATACTTGGAAAAAAAAAGAAAGGGAATGTACTTGCTGAGAATGTTGCAAGTAACCCTTACTTTTTTTCTGCTCTTTCAAATGCAATTAATTGCATTCAAATATGAACGGTTGTTTCTTAGCTATAAACAATTTTTAATTTTCAACCCCTGTAATTTTTTACCATAATTATAGAGTTACTGAAAAGTACAACCACTCGAAACTGCCATGAGTGAATTTTTTTAGTTTTTTAAATCAAACTTTTGTTGTCTGATAAATACTGAAAATTATTTTCGTATACCATCTATTGGTTTATGTCAAGATTATCACGGATCTGCGTGTATATGTTGTGACAGATAAGGAAAACCGCGACCAAAGAAACAAAAGACCCCAAAACGCGTGACGAAAAAATCGTGATGTTACTTTTGCATCATTGTATGATAACCAATAAAAACGTTCAGCAGTGACCAACAATAATCGTAAATTGTTCTGATGAAACCGTATCTGAGTAAACAAAAATTATAACAACACCTGAAATTTATACCTTGGGCAACCTGTAATGACCCATGAAAATATTGTTACCTCGGCTAGATCTGCTGATTGTGTTTTTTTCCATCGAGTTTGCGCGAAAGAGCTTGATTATGGTGGGTGTTGCTACATATTTCGATTTCCTATCCAGAGTCCAATGCGCTAAGACTGGTATTGGTGCTGCAGGTGAAAATACGTCGACAAATTTGATACTGACTCTGAGAAGATTCCTGATTCAAATTCTGATGCTGATCCGATCGACGTCAAAACTATAGATGAGCTATTCTGACGCGTTTCTGAGTAGCTGAGTCATTGGTGAACCTAAGAATCATCTTGGAGTTGTAGTACCGAATGACGATTGGTCAACGTTCGTTAAAATATCGTCGATATGACGCATCGCTGGTGCTTGGGATCTTCCTAGTCCCGCATTCTATCGAGAACGGCAGTTCTTTACAGTAATCGGTTACACTTGCTCCTGAAAACTAACTCGCATAAATACTTTTATGCATGTATGCATTGTAATCGTAGAGTACGATACTTAATCGCGTTCCAAATCTACGCATTTCCTGACTCCTGTTGTCTCATTCCCAGGTTGATGCCAGTTCAGTGGTAAAAGATTCATGTGACAACGAGTATAAGGGTGGAATATTTGGCCACTGGCAGAAACTTACAATTAACTGATGTCCAGCCGCGATCCAGGCATCCATTATGGCCGTCGAATCGCTCAGAGACTTGATACTGTCAGTAATATCAGACGTCCGGTCGTTTGAAATCGTTTTACGTCGATTGATTTCACTCGCCAAAACTTCCCTCCCCGAAAACACGTGTAAAACATTAATTATCGACGGATGTCACGACGAGAAACCCAAGTACCGACTTAAGAGCGTGTGAGTTTAGTGCTGAAATTGAATGAGGATGGTAAAGTAGAAGTTTGTCTTGACCGAATTCGTCATTCCTCAGCCAGTCGTACCGTTAGTTTCTAGAACTTTCTAGAATCCAGAACGATCGTTGCGCCTGACGCTTTGAGGAAGGCAACCGGGATTACTATTCGAATACTAAATTACATGCATCACGAATTGTAATTCTGGTTGCCTGCCTCAGTGCGTCAGGCGCAAGGATCGTTCTGGATATCCGGAAACTCATTGAATGTATATCATTACACTGTGATACCTGCGAAGTATCTCAAAACTGTATAATCGATGTACCGAGACGTAGGTAGGTAAAAATTAAGGAATAACAGGAGACACGGACTCCTGATAATTCTCATCCAGGTTGTCGATCGAAGCAAAACGACGACCACTGATAGTTCAGAGAAGTGACTTTTCCAACTAACTCTGTTAACTCTGTTTTCCAACTCTCTGTTTTCCGCTTGATTAACATGATCAATAAATACGATATCTTGAAAATTCCGTGAAAATAATAATGATACTATCCATTGAAACTAAAAGCATCAGTTGTCGGTCGTTCCTTGAATTTGTTCATCCTGTTTTCAAGCAATTTCACTGACACGTAAGGTTTTTCCTGAAACGAAATTACTTCAAACTGCTATTCGTTGAATGCCGGAACGGATAAAACCTTCTAAATCCGAACATAAGCGTAAGTTAAAACATTTTTTTCCTCGTCGGTATTCAGCTGGAATGTGAATTCATGACTTGTGAAATAAGACTTTCTTATCATACCGCATAACTGTTGAAATGGAATTACCTACTTGTACAGCAATGAATTTTTCAAAACGTACGTCGATATTCCAACAACTAAGAAGATGTGGATTTGTTCACATCTGCAACATCGACTAGTAAGTGCTGCGGTCGGCTTCACATCCGATTGGAAAATTCTTATCGAATTTTATCCGTCCGAGCTTCGCCTTAACGTTTAATGAGTAAGACAGTGATACGTGACAAACGCCATGACACGTCATAAGCGTTCGAGACGGAAGTAATTACACAACATCCGCCGCTAAACTAGATCTGTGATTCGTCGTTGAGATGAACTCGCGCATGTGCATTCATATAATCACCGATCACCGACCGTCCTTTAAAACTAATTCCGAAGGGATTCGAATCTCATTCCGCCTAGCTCAAGCCGGGTTGAGAGTGATCAAAAAGTGAGATTATCACGGCACGAAGTTTAGTGCTGCCAACACGCTGCGTGGAAGATCATTGGTGCGTGTAACGAAACGTGAAAGGATACCGAAGGATCACAGGACACCATGTCGCGAAGCAACTTGGCCTTGATACTCAAGATATCGTCGCTTTTAGCCTGTTTCATTTTGATCCAGCGTGTAGCCGATGCTCAAAGTATTGGTATGTATACGAATATGAAAATTGCAAATTCAATTTCTTTCATCTTATTCGCGATCGGCTCAGGCGTTATTGTCACGATTCTATACGCCTGTTCACTTCGTCATCCGATGGTTTCTGATTCTTTAAATAAACATTCCAGTTATCAGAGAAACAAATATCGCTAAATAAATTTAAACCACGATGAATAATCCTACGTTATTTTACTGGTCTTTGCGGGCATTTATAGAAAATTTTCATTTTTTTTTTTTTTTGTAGTTACTGGAAAAATTCTAGTACAATAGATATCGTTGCAAGTGTAACGGCTTAAATATTATCGGAATAACGAGGGAATGGAGTAGACGCAATTGTTTGATGTAATCATGATTGTCGAGAATACACTCTATAATTATAAAAATATTCGATCATTATCTCGACTTAACTACATTTTTACACATGAATGAAGCCTCGACATCGATTTACTGTTACACCAACATAAAATCATGGCAATAGTTGCAAGATAAGAAGCATATCGTTCGTTTGCGGTAAAAGAGAGAGAAAAAAAAATGCAAACAATTGCGCTTCCTCTCATGAAGTATTAGTAGAAAAATAATGTTCATATAATTATTTATGCAACACATTCATCCATAAGCGTTCTATTGACGCGTGTTTGACTTCAACGTATTTAGGCACGCGAAATTATTACGGAAATGAAAACTGTCCTTCGGAAAAATGTCCACCATAGTAAATTAACCTTCGAAAAATTCAATACATTTATTTATATCACGTAATAATTTCTGCTTAGTCACGTTCTCGATTTCTAGGCGAGTAATTAACGTGTGTATTTATCCTTCATCAGTTGCGGTACATCTGCAATCTTAGGGGCATGCTTCCCACATCCGTTGATTTCACAATCGTTTCTTTTTCTCTACTCGTAATCCCGATACCGTTCCTTTCCACGCTATTTTGCGGTTTGTAGATTCATTTATACATTTATTACGTTAAACAAATCTTTTCCTGTAACTGTGGTGTACTTATCATCGGCTCTTCCGACATCGGGTTTGAATCGTAATAATCCACGCTGTAATTGCGAAGAAAATTTTACAATATACTATACTATATTATATATATAGATACACATATATATATATATATAGAAACTGTTGTGCAAAAAAAGTTTCGATTCTGAATCGCTAAGCTGATTTTTCAATATTTAAAGTATTTATTACGAAAACGGTTAAACTTAATCCGTCACGTGACTTATCAGTATATGTATTTTCTTAATTCCAGTGAGTGCACAAAAAACCGTTGAAGTGGAAAAAAACGGAATGGCAGAATTGACATGCAATGTAGAAGGTTACGCCAAAGACGACGTTACTTGGATAAAACCCAATGATCATCGGAATTTAAAGGGTAAAATAGACCCTTTGGATGGAAAAGATAGATTTACAACGACACTGACGGTTGAAAACGTGAAAGATGACGGAGTTTATCAATGCTTGACTTATGATGAAATTTTGAAACGTTCGATCGGTGATAATGTCACCGTGAAAGTCATCAGTCATCGGTCATCAGAGGTAAGAATTACCAAAAATAATCGATCAGTTTTTCCCGATTAACCAGCTCGATTATTTTTCCTCACAATCGGTTTTTTTTTTTTTTTTTTTTTTTTTTTTCACCACTCCCATGAACAACGCAATACAATATTAATTTATATAATTGAAGTATCAATTATTATCATCTATTTGATGCAATAAGCGAAATATAAAGGAACATTTTTACCTGAAATTGAATAAGAATTCTAACGAAACTGTAAATTATCAATGAAATTTACAAAATGTTCGTTTCAAAAAAAAAAAAAAAAAAAAAAAAACCAAGATAAAAGCTAGTAAATAATGGACTCGATTAATCGATGGATTAATTATTTTTAGCCTGATAATCCAACATACTCGGATGGCCTAACGGTGACATTAACACCTTACAAGCAAGGCGGTGCAAAGTTGGAATGGAGAACGCGTAATGCAATCTTGCCAAATTCAGTCGAATTCGTCAGCATAGAATGCAATGCAACCGGTATAACATGGCAAAATTGTGGAGGGATATCGAAGTGCCCGAAAAATCAGTATTGCATTGTAAACAAATGGAAAATTAATGCTACAAACTTTGAAATCAGGGTCATCGTGAAAGATTCTAACGGCACGACTTACCACAGTGATCCGATCAATGTTACCCCATGTTAGTTGAAAGAAAGATTATACATTAGTGTGTTGAAAAAAAAAAAATCATTTTTCATTCCGAATCGGTTAAAAATTTTCATCTCGCTTTAAAAATACACCTGTCAAAATTTGAACTCTTAATATTAACATTGAGAGCATATTTTTATACTTAAGTGGAACTTTATTGAACCTCTTCGGAAGAGAAAAAAAAAACCGTTTTTTTTTTTTTTTAAACATCCTATTATACATATATTACCAATATTGAGACATAAGATTTTAAGGAAAAAAAAAGTTCACCACCAATGTGAACATCCGTAGCTCTCTGATTCCGAATTCTCTGTACTTGTTACTTTAACCAAAAAATCATTTAATTTTTCACAGATCCTGCCTTTGTTCCGAGTATTAAAATCAGTGAATCTACCCAGAATTCGATAAATATTACTTGGAACAAGCCACCAGACGCAATATTCAATGACACTGAATCTTACGAGATTACGGTAGATGGGAAAAAAGAACGCACAAATTCGCTGAAGTTGTTCAAGATAATCGGAAGGCTTGAATGCGGCAAGACGTATTCGATCAAAGTTGCGCCTTGTGTTCCGGATTCAAACGGAGGTTGCCTGACTGCCAGTGAAGAAATGAAAGCCGACACGAAGCCGTGCGAGAAAAATATTTCGCCGATTTCTCGACCAGAAACGAGTACCATAGTTCTAGCTATATTCTCCCTGTATTTCCTGGCGAAATACGAATTTAATTAATAGTTATCAAGTTATCCGTTGTCGATGATCGATCCAGTAAAAACATTGTCGCAACACGTAATCGAATCTCCGGATCGTCAAATGAAAAACGACCGACTTTTCTTCTCCGGTTAGATTGTATATATTTATACCATGTTCGACTTATCGTACGAATTGTGTTTTACATATTAATAAATAGAAAATTTCAAAAGATTATTGCATTATTTCGCATTCCTTTGAGAATATTTCGTTATATTCTCTTCTTATTGAATTAAATCACTAATCACTAATTATACGAGTTTAAGTATTAACAATTGATGAATAACGTTGTTTGGACGAAACTTTTTTGACGTACAAAATTTACCACCGAATTCATGTAATATCTCACGAAATTTAATCTCATGCGTGGTTTTGCCATTCATTTATAAATGTCTTATTAAATTTTCCGTGATATTTATCGGAAATGCGGTATCTTTTTCCGCGTGACAATAACCACTGGTTGCAATAGTAGTAATTTGGTCACATAATTATATTTATTTATACTTTACCCAGAAATAACTGTATTATGTGTCACAGATAACAAGCATCCGGCTCATCCCATCATAAATACGTATCACGTGCTATCGCACAATGTCTGCAACTGTAATTGGTTTTTTTTTTTTTTTATTTCTTGCATTAATCATTGTACAATAATGAGAAAGCATCGCACAATATGCTGCTATTACACAGCCTTCCAGAAATTCCGTTTATGCCATAAGATACGGATTCCGTATCATTACGATGCGCGTATCCAGATTATAACTACTGTGCTGAATAAGATTTTGATTCACATGTATAACACGTGACAGGTTTCATATCCACTTGACCAATAAGATCAATTCCGACTTTGATCCACAAAATTTTCTGAATATAAATTAATGAAAAATCGATGTGAATTTAAAAAAATTATAACCTCGTGGTGATAATCTTTCTACAAGTCCACAAGGGACACTCCATTTGTTGAAAATCCATACAGAATCCACAGCGCCATAGCATATCCATATCCATGATGGATCTCTAACATACATCCATAGAAATTCAGAATATCTACGTCCGGTGACAGATATCCAATGGATGTCGGTGAATATCCATGCACGTAAATGGAGGTATTGTAGACAACCACCAGGCAGCGAATTGTCGCTTTCCTCTCTCGCCACAAAAGAGAGATTCAAATTATACAAACCCCCAGCAATTAGACCTTTCGACTACTCTGAACTTCGTCCCTTATCTGGGTACTGGTTTGTACTGAAGTACCTAGTTCACAAATTCTAGGCCTTGGACATTTCGTCTGGGGCAGAGCAAAAGAATATGTGTATGTGAGAGTTTCTAAAATTTTTCGTGACACGTCCATTGGAGGTGATGATCTGTATGGGTAAGATCGGAGATGCTCGTGAGCAATGCATGGAAAAGACGTCCATTAGGGGCCCATATTTCTTCTTGACACAATCCTAGGAAATCTCTGACAGAGATCTGTGCATGATATCCAGTAAAGTTCTATATCAGCTTTGTAACAAGCAGACATTTCGGTCTCTAATATACCCTAAGAAAGAATAATTTCTACATCACTCTACGAAAAATTGCTGCTCGTGGGAAATCGTAGAAAATAAGTAGCAAATTGTAAAAAAGCGTAAAAGATGTAGATGATCGTTAAAAATTGTAGTATTTTTTACGTTCACCAGACCTTGGATTATCAACTTCTTAAAGATTACCCAAAACTTTCATCATATTATCGGGTTCACGTCAGTCTGATCGATAAGAAAATGTTTAAATTTCACCAACACCAGCGTTAGATCTGTATAAAATTTTATTGTACTTCCAATTCATTTACATGAATCTGTGTATTTATATGTATTATACATATAAATAATCTTATTCTCCATAAGTGCTCTACGTCTATCCATCGTTGAATCATCGAGGCACGATTCACATTTGTACCAGAGTAAGACAAGCATTGGTAAGTAGGAGCGCAGCGTGATCGACGCTGAATAAGCCGACCACCGACGTTACACCCAAAGGTAATATTGCTTACTGCCGGTAAGGTAGTTTTCAGACAAACCAAAATCGTTATCCATGAGACCATGGACGAAGCGGAAAAAATGGCTGGTAAGTGAACGACAAGTTGTACCAATATGCCGGTAGATAGCGTTCACGAATTCCCGAGCCGTACCATAATAAAATTTTAGTAACATCCGAACGTCTCGGCCACTCGGCAATGCTCGAGGTCTCAACAACGCTGTTGAGCGATTTGAGTTGACACTTGATAGTAATCGTATAGAGTTTTAGAATAACGAAAATAAGTGAAAAAGTGAGGGATGCGGTGGTAGGTGAAACGTGACGAGTGTAACTGGAGTTTTGTTCTGTTGAAAAATGCCCGTATATCCTGGCTTGTGAGGATATAGTTAAATGGTGACAGAACGAGAGAGGAGCCCGGCCGCATAGACGGACGCCATGTTACGAAGCCAAGCCCCGACAATGAAGATATCCTTCCTCTTCGTTTGTTTCCTATTAGCTTACACCAGCTCCGAAAATCCTGGTACGTAAAAACAGTAGAATGCGACGCACGGTTCGACCCTAAATGGCTCTGGAATTTCGAATCCCTCCAGGCGGCGGGTGAGAATTCCGAAAAAAAAGACTCGCGATTTCTCAACCCCGCTACTGCTGCGTCGTATCTATGTGCCTGCGTACGGACGTGATTCACCGAATACAAACCGCAGGCGACGTTTAAAAATAAATACGTACCGCATATCGTTATACGTACACGGATATGCTGTAATAGACGCGATTCGAGCATACGTCATACAATTATGGCTCGAAACCGCAACGCGAAAGCCGGAAGCTCATTGCACGCGCCCCTGCATTTTCAACCCGGTACTTTTCAATCCGCCGACACGATAAACACGTGATCATACCGATTTCACCCTATCTTTTCCTATCAAATATTCCCTCCCGCCGCCTATCGCATCTTTGAGCCGCATCGTGAACACACGTGCGTTAAACAATCGAGCGGCGAAATTCGTAATATTCGAATCACCTCATATATCTTAGATATTGGACAGTCGGATGATTATTCATTCATTCAGACACAGACACCAATGTTGAGACTGTCAATTCTGCCTGATCCAGATGCTCAGATCATTATGCAAATCAAGTTAACTTAAACCAAATTATCTAGGTATAGATACCGATATTTGACAGTGTGCAGACACAAATATATGAATACTTCCAAAATTATCTAGATGCAGATACAGATATTTAAAATTATCTATGGTGAATACAAATCACATGTACTTGCAAAAGTGTATTTAGTTTATACCGATCAGGAATATCTGCAAAGAAAATTATTTAGATAGCTAATCTGATATACTTTTGAAATAAAATGAAATTTGAGAAGATGTTTTAGAGTATTGAATAGTTTCTCAATTCTTACTACTATCGATCTATTATCAATTCGGTTGAAAGAAATAATGAACAAAAGCAATTTTTCGTCTACATACGAATTGAGGTATAAACTAAGCATTTGCGTATATAGAAACAAATAAAAGATGAAAAATTTTTGTATACACTATTATATCGATTGTGACGAATGCTTGGATATCTACGTTTCGGTTTTCATGTTTTTTATCTTGTGAAATACATTATTATTATATACAGTCTTTCGCGATAAACTTGCCTCGGCATTTCCCATTTCCTGCGTTTCATCTGCTCCTCCTTTTTCAATGCATACAGTTGACGTAATATGCGAGTACATCAACAGACTGAGGCATTAACTTATACAGTCAACATAACAATATCCATGAATTTTTCAGATTGTTCATGCTCAGAGCGTGTCTGACTATATATTTGACACATGAAATCTTGACTACCGTTGACGTACTTCGGTTAAAACACAAACTGGAACAATCTAGTATCAATCAGTTTTTTTTTTTTTATCATCTAATTATTATTAACCTCGACGTATGAATGAAAATATTTTATTGGGAACGTTTCGAGGTGATAATTATTCACTACAGAATTTTTGTTATTGTGAAATTTAATATCTAACGTCAGTTTTCACTTTTGGGTTTATTGAGCTCAAATAAAATCGCTTCAAGCTTCTTAATAGCTGCAGGATTTTGCGTCCCATGTTTAGATTCCACTCGAGTCCTATTTCTATTCGCATTGTTTTATGAAAAAATCAATTATTTTCAGTCAACAATTCGAACTCGTCAGACTTAAAAAATGAATCTCAGGAAACGGCATCACCGATTAATATAACGGTCTCTCAACCAGAGGAATACATAGAAGCAGGAACAACGCCCTCCTTGACTTGCAAATCAAAGGTGCAGGGATACGTTTGGTGGACGAAGGATGGAGGAAACTTGACATTGCCGATAAATTCATCGGACGGAAGCTTGTGGCAAATCAAAAAGGCCAGCGGAAACGATACTGGAAATTACACATGTGTCGCTCAAACTCTGGCAGGGAATCTTCACAATGAGACGAGATACATAAGAGTAGTAGGTGAGGAAATTGACAGAGAATGTGGTCCATTATTTGTTCGGAAAAATATGTGTAGGTTTAGAGATAAGAAACCCTGGAGATCGATGTGATTCAAATTACGAGCTGCTACATTTTTTTTTTCTAAGGAACAGAACATCGAGAGTTGATTTATAGGTTTAAAAAACATGCAGAGTAAAGAAACAATCATAATATGTGGTATTAAGAGAAACTACAATCTTTTTAGGAAAAAGGTGCGTCGCGATCTGTGGACGTTGATTGCCTGTATTTCTTTTCATTCTTACATTATTTGATTGAATTGAGGAATTTTTCACTTTCTCATATTTTCATATAACGCTTGATACTTGAACACTTACTCAGTTGGTTTCATTCACAAGCAAGAGAATCAGCAATCATGTTTTCCTTGTTTTGTAATGTGGTCAGATAGCCGAACGGTTTGTGACGAACGTAATCCAGATAAGCTGGAATAAAAAAGTTAATTAGCTCTGTGAAACTTTACAAAAAGCAATAAATTAATGCTATAAAACTGCTATGACAAAATGAATGCTTTAATTTTTTCCATAATTACGATTTTCAAGTTTTTGTTCAAAATTTCTTTTACAAGATCGATTCATTGGGATCGTTCTCTTTACTTTTTTGTTACTGTACAATGATTTCATGATGAGTTTTGAAAGTCTCGAAAGAGTTCGACAATCATTACAGCAGGAAGTTGAAATAAACCAGTGATCGTTTTGTCATTGGATTCCTAATCTATAAAACGCGCACGCAGATGCTGGTTAATCTTTCCTCTGGGAAATGAGGCTGAAGTTAGTAACGTTATTGTAATGATTAACGTTTTGGAAAGTAGTTATTTCACAATTGCAGGAATGTATGAAACTCAGTAAATCATAAAAAGGAAAAATGTATACTGATATTTTGAAAACTTGACTAGTTCAAAGTCACTATAAACTTGCAAATTAATCATTTTCCCCCGATGTTTCATTACGACAACGTTATTAATTTTAGCCTCATTCTAAGAAGTGGTCAACTGTTTTTCTGATAATTAAGCAGCATAGAACGTTATAAGTTTTCAAATGTAAAGGAAGCACAGATAGTTCAGAACTGAAAGAATGAATCACCAGTAATGAAACTTACTGGTTAATCTTGTATTAAAAAATTAATGGTCATAGATTGATGTGTTTTACATGTAGAAGTATCACCCAAGTAAGAGTCTAATTAAATATTTTGCATTTCAAGAGCGTGCCAAGATAATGGGAGGGCATCCGGTACGTGTTAAAACAGGCGAACCGGCAGTACTTTCGTGTTACATCGAAGGATATCCACTGTCAAATTTTACTTGGATGAAGATCAGCGGCGATGAGATAAGCAAGAACATGCCCACCCAGGATTTCGAGTGGAATGGAATATACCGTGAAATGATCGTTAACTTCACCAAAGTTAGCTCGAAACATAACGGTACTTACGAGTGCAGTGCAAAAGGCGCTGAACCGGATAATTATGTTAAGAATCAGACATCGCTGACGGTGACCGATGTTCCCCAAGTCTATATCAACACTGTAAAAGCAGTTGGGGCACACAGAGTGTTTTTGAATTGGACCATAAACGACCGTAACGATCCTGTGAAAGAATATACAATTCAATACAAAAAAAGTGACGCGAAAGAGTGGCATTTTAACAGGGAGCCTATCGACGGCAGTAAGACTAGCTATGTTCTTACAAATCTAGATAACAACACTGACTATGAGTTCAAGATTGAAGCCACTAATACGATTGGCCGCTCACCTCCAAACTATTATGAAGACTCGGTTAGAACATTGGAACAAGGTAAATGGCTCGGTAACGAGCGAATTGCACGCTGATGAATAAGCTTTTCTCAGTTTTACCTGTTTGTACTAAATACTTTTTTCTTCACCTGTCCCAAGTCAAACGGAAAAGCTCTTATAATTATGGGATACTTTATTTAAATACGAATGGTCAAAAGTTGATGTAAGATTATTTACAAAAAATTTGTATTCACAGATCCTGTATTCGTTCCGAATGTCGTGTACCAGGGGGTAACCTCTGATTCTATACAGATTACGTGGGATCAGCCCGGAAAAGAGTTGCAAGACCATTTCCATTACTACAAACTGATTTCAATTTGTCTAACTGATAATAGCACAAAAGAAGCATGTTTATGGAATCAAACGAATAAGTATGTTTTTTCAGACCTTGTTCCTAGGACTAATTACACATTTTCGGTTGTCGCCTGCAACACGTACACAAATGAATGTGGGAACTGGAGTACCCCACTGCAAGTTGAGACGGATGACGGAGGTATCATTAAAACCATTCATTAGTCAGCGAGAGTATGTGTTTTTCAATGAATGTCATTTCTGACATATTTTTTCTATCTCACATACAAAACTATCGATGCAATTTGTTTGACGAACTGAGTCGTCTAGAGACTGGTTTGAGAAAAGCAACGAATAATGAAATTCGAGGATTGACAATTTCTGAATATTTTTCAGTACCTAGTCCACCACAGAACGTCTCTGTGATCTGCGAATATAGCAACACGAGTAATTCAGGTAACGTTTACGTAACGTGGGCGTTTCCAGTCGAACCAAATGGCGTGATAACACAATTCAGTGTACAACTTAACAGCTCAGCTTGCTATAAAAACGATTCAGGCATTATGGGTTGTGAAAATGTGGAAGTAAATACCGTGACCATAGATGTGACGAAGAATATGACAAAGAAATTTGAACGCCTCTTACCAAATACTAATTACACGGTATGCCGTTTATACACATGTGCTTTATTTTGTCTGGAAAAAATCTTTGTCCATGCCTAATCAAGCAATGTTCTAGGTTTCTGTGAACGCTGAAACCAAACTTGGCAAAATTCGGCCAGGCAAATTCACCATCGATAATTGTTCAATGCCCATAGCAGTTCCGAGCAAAGATAACATGAACAACGTGGCAAGTTGGAAGAAAATTGATATCGGTGACCAACACTTGTTCCAGCTAAAATTGCGAAGAATATCTGAGCGTAACGGGCCGATATGCTGCTACAGAATATTTGTTGTTAAGCTTGCTCCTAATCAGAAAGTCAGAGATTTGATTGAACCGAGAAACCTCGATGTCGATACCTATCAAAAAGTCTACACGTCTCGTTCGGGCGGCGTTTATCTGGCCGACATGTTCGATTCGGACAGTATATCGACGACAATTTTTATCGGTGACGATAAAATTTCAGATGAAAACAAGAATTGCCATTATTGCGTTGGACTGAAGCCGAAAACCTTTCAGTCTGTATTGAATCTAGCCAATCAGCCGCCGTCTACTGATACTGAAAATATTACAAGCCAAACGGTGGATCCTGCGGTAAGCGACGCGTCGACAGGTTTACGGAGAAGAAGAGAGAATAATCCGTATACAAGCATTAATTACAACGGAGAAACGTATCTACCCGAGGACGGTCCCTTGGACAAGGAATCAAATTATACTGCGTTTATCGAAATTATAGGTAAGGTGAATAAACTCGCTGCTAGAAAATACTGAAATGTCTGTATATTTATAACATTATTTACGCACTCTTCTTTGTTTCAGTTAATGGTAGTGAACCTGGACAATTTTTACCCGCCTACAGCAACTACCTGAATCCACATGTAGTTGGATCGTATTATCCGGTACCGGACTCGCCGGAGGACCTTGGACTGATGATGCAAATTTGCGTCGCTGTATTGATAATTGTTATCATTATTCTAATGGGCATGTGTGTACTTCACAAATATTTGAAACACGCGCGTCAAGGCGGAGAGGAAATAATCAGTCTGAGAAACAGTTTCAGGTGAGCATTTCCTGAAAAAAAGGAATGTTTGGGAGCATAGTTATATTATGTTATCAAAGGGTGTGCGCTCTTCTAAAAAGTTTTGAAAACCGCAAATATGGGAATTTTGTTAGATACTTGCAATCGTTCTCAGAAATCGCGCGAAATATGTTCCATCTATAATTTAAAGATTCTGAAGTCTAAATTTTTCATAAACCTTCATAATATTTCTCACGTGTTACGTTTGCTCAAATATTTCCTAACTTGAAATTTCACTTACTGTGCTCGTTCTTTTATCAATATTTTCTTACATAGATGATAATAATAATAATAGTTCCAGTTACTAGTCATCAAGACCTCTTGTTTTTCATTAATGAACCATTCGATTCTATTGTCTTCAAAAATACAGAATTCGTGTTGTGAAATGTGATTTGGTAAAGAAAAATGTCAAAGAAGAACCGGAATTTCGCTCAGAGAAATAAGGAAGTCATGGGACTTTTGAAACCAAAAAAAATAACCACCATATCACAATTCTTTTGTCTACACAACATAATTTTGCAAACGTACCAGAAAACATCAACGATTGTTAATAATACCCGGAATTAGTGAATTACCTGTTACCAAGTAAATCGAAACACATATTCCACGAAAATAATAAGAAATAAAAATTGACGGCCATAATCGACTATATCTAGCTTTGCTACTTAACCAAATGAAATTCTCCATAAGAAGACCAACTTCTAATTGATGCCTCCTTTTGTCAGGCATCTTTGCAGAACCCTAAGAGGAAGGCACCAGCTCGTAGCGTCAAATCCACCGGACATGCCACCGATATCACGAGCCGATCTTCTCCAGGCCTACATAGACCGCCACCGTGATTCGGACTATGGTTTTCAGCACGAATTTGAGCTGCTTCCAGACAGGTTCGCAGACCGTACAACGCGGGCTTCGGAGGCTCGTGAGAACCTGTACAAAAACCGCTATCCGGACATAAAGTGCTACGACCAAACGCGGGTGCGTTTGGTGCAGGTTGATGGTATCTGCGGGTCAGATTACATTAACGCGAACTTTGTTCTCGGCTACAAAGAGCGAAAGAAGTTCATCTGTGCCCAGGGGCCGATGGAAAACACCGTTTGCGACTACTGGAGAATGATATGGGAGCAGCATCTGGAGCTCGTGCTGATGCTGACGAATCTCGAGGAGTACTCGAAGACAAAGTGCGCTAAGTACTGGCCTGACAAAAGCGAGTCAAGAAGCTTCGGTGACATCACCGTCGAACACGTCAGGGAGAGACCGTATTCCGACTACGTCGTGAGAGAATTGAAAATGACGCGGACGGGGGAAAGAGATTCGAGGATAATAATTCAGTACCACTTTTTGGTGTGGAAAGATTTCATGGCACCTGAACACCCACATGCCATTCTCAGGTTCATCAAGAGGGTCAACGAGGCTTATTCTCTGGAAAAGGGTCCAATCCTGGTACACTGCAGTGCTGGCGTTGGGAGGACCGGGACTCTCGTTGCATTGGACTCGCTGCTGCAACAGCTCGCCGACGAGGGACAAGTGTCGATATTCAACACTGTCTGCGACCTTAGACATCAAAGGAACTTCTTGGTGCAGTCCCTTAAACAGTACATATTCGTCTATCGGGCGCTTATGGAGATGGCACAGTTCGGCGACACTGAAATACCTGCTGCCCAGCTCAAAAATCATGTTGAAAAACTTCGACAGCGAGACAATGGCAAGGATAAAACAAAAATGGAGGAGGAATACGATGTAAGTAGAACATTCTCATCTTCATGGTGTCACGTGACCGATTTCTGAGTATTTACGAGAATCGGGATAATTTTTTCATGAAATTTCGTATCGATGTGGAATCTTTCGTAAAATCATCGTGCTATTCTTGGAAAGTGCATTTTTCTAAGCTAAAGCTCAATAAATATCGTACGGATTTTTCATGTATTTATTTCGTCGCGAGACGGACTTTGAGGTTATACTTTGAGCAAATTACTTCAGTAGCGCCGTGGTGTGTGAGTGGCAAAATTTAGCAACTGTTGGGGGATTGTGATAAATAAATCATAGAAATTAAGGTTTAACAAGTATTTGAAACCACTAACTGATACAAACTGTCCTTTCATATTGTAACACAGTGAATAGAAGAGAAATTACAGAAAATTCTATGTAGAAATTGATAATTACCTCGGTAAGTTGCTCAGTCTGAGATGGCGCTCAGATCGCGATTTGAAAGTACTTGCGCAGTATATATTTTGTAAATTATTCAATTATTAATTCACATGATTATTTATCAATCATTATGCCTAAGACATCTTCAATCATCTTCGTTTTCAGAAAATAAGCTCCATGCTGGAAGATAGAAAATCGTTTTCTGTTGGCGGCGGTGATGAGAATAGAATAAAGAACAGAAACGACCTCGTCATACCATATGACAGAAATCGCGTTATACTGACGCCGGTACCAGGACGCGAACATAGCACGTATATAAACGCTTCGTTCATTGAGGGATACGACAATTCTGAGTCATTTATTATAACTCAGGATCCGCTAGAATCTACAATACCAGATTTCTGGCGAATGATTTCCGAACAATGCGCATCGACGATAGTCATGCTCTCCGATGTGAGTTATTCCTCCCTGCCCCTTTTTTTCCACGAAACATTTTCACTCATATCATAAATTTTACTCTGACTTCTTTGTGTATCACATAGCTCAGCGACGGACCCCGCAAATGTCCACGATACTGGTCCGACGATGAGGTGGCGTACGATCACATAAAGGTGA
Organism: Neodiprion virginianus; assembly: GCF_021901495.1. Lineage (NCBI taxonomy): Eukaryota > Metazoa > Arthropoda > Insecta > Hymenoptera > Diprionidae > Neodiprion > Neodiprion virginianus. The sequence goes on along the minus strand of NC_060881.1, from coordinate 31,639,151 downwards.
GGTACATACAGAGCGAGAGTTGTCCGTACTACACAAGACGAGAGCTTTGTATAATTAATGAAAAAACGGACGAGAATATGATCGTGACGCAGTACCATTACCATGGATGGCCCACCGTCGAAGGGGAGGTACCCGAAGTCACGAGAGGCTTGATCGAATTGGTTGATCAGACAATATCTAATGATGTAGAATCCGGAGGTCCATTGGTCGTTCATTGCCACTGCGGATCGGACAGAAGCTCGATGTTTGTCGCCCTTAGCATTTTAGTACAACAATTACGAACGGAACGAAGGGTGGACATTTTTACAACGACAAAAAAGCTCCGCTCTCAGAGACACGGAATGATCGGCTCATTTGTAAGTAAAAATTAGACAGAAAACTATGCCCTTCTTAACATATTCCTGAATTATTATGCATGCAATTTGCGAGCTGTTGTCGCGGATCTAAAAGATCGAAATATCTGTTTTTCAGGCTCAGTACGAGTTCCTGCATCGAGCAATCGTCAACTACTCGGACCTTCACAATCTGGGGGAAGACGAGGCAGCATCTTAATGAAGATAGATCTGAGGCCTAGAAGAGATAAGGTGTGTGTGTGTAACGGATTGAGTGTGAATCCGTTCATAAAGTTTGTTGAATTTTTTTTTTTTTTTTTCTTTAATTTTCTACGACGAGTGACTTAACTATTTTTCTTCCAAAGAAAAATGATAGTTGTAACTGAAAGATTCTCAGTGATTTGGTGAAAAAAAAAAAAAAACAAACAAACATAAACAAAGGATAATGATAAATCAGAATATTTAAAACATTTTGACCAAGTGTAATCTAACAATTATAAACAATAACGGCGCCATCGCTCTGAGCGATTTGCAATTTTCGTCGCATTGGTATAACCAAAGAAATCAAGATACAAGACAAAACAAACAATATGAATAAAAGATTATTATTATTATTATTGGATCGTGCGAAGGTATCAATTTAATAATAAAAACCTACTCTAACCAATCGCCAATGTTACATATCGCAATTTAGATTCATCTTCCTTCCTTTACCATTAAATATCAAAATAATTTAAACAACCTATAGAGCGTCTTGCATAAAAATGAGATTTCAATTCTCCACTTTTTTTCTTGTCATTTCCCAATCTCTGCTATTTTAATTTTTTAATTTTCGTTTTGCTCTTTCCGACTTCTTTGAAAAGAAATGTTTAAAAAACAGATTCTGACGCGTGTGTAACTTGAAATGATGGTTAGGTAGAAAAAGACAAATGTTGATTGACAAATCTAAAACCTGGCCCAGTATTCTTCGTTACATTTCCATTAACGTGTATTAACTATCGTAATGACTAGAAAAGAACATACTCCTATGATTAACAGCGTAATATGAATAACGACAATTTTTTGTGTATAGATATAAAAAAATATATATATACGTATATTATGTATTATTTCGTCTCTATTTTTTTATTATCTATTATTTTTATTTTTTTTTCCTTTCATACTACGCAAAGACTGATGACGATAATCGAATACATGCAGTTTAATGTTTCACAAAATTGCACACGCAATTAAAACAAAAAATATATAAATATATTACTTTAATTTGTTTATATTTCGAATTTCATGTCTCGAAAAAATTCTTTACACAAAGAAACGTGAGAAGGAAAGAGCAGGAACATGAAAAAAAAAAAATCCAATCTGATTAATTATTAGTAGATCATTACTTTGTCACAGAAAATTCTGTAAAACAGCGACTGAAAATTTCTACCGATGTTTTAGTGAGATTAATTTTCTACTCCAATATACTTACGAATCTCGATAACGCGTCGTTTGCACCCTGAGACTTTGCAACAAAGTCATAATATAATAATAATAATAATAATAATAATAATAATAATAATATAAATAATGATGATGATAATAATAATAATTTTAATAGTAGTAATAACGAGGTAACATCTAAGCCGAAGAGGATAGAAATAAGGAGGGGACATTTTTTGTTTCAACGTGCTCGTATTCTTTTGAAAGTGTTTACAATCTTCTATATTACCTTCTTTTTTTTCTATTTACTACCTTTTATTTTTCCAAGTTCTAGTCAAGGTAAGCCAGGACAGAAGCGGCCAAGCCCCCTATTTCTTTTGAAATAGACAATCAAATTGATCTGACTTGTATCAATCAATCATGTTCTCTCAAATAATATTATCTAGGTGTATTATTATGTTTTCTTAATTATATGTACTGTGTGGAGGCAGTAGCCCCTTTCTCACCGATAAACAGATTCACATCGTAACCCTGTTGTATGTTTGTTACTTAAGGATTTAAATAATTATATAATTTAATTAGTGAACATATATTATTTCGTAGTAAGTTGAAATAATTAACCTGCTCTGGGCATCATAATTAACTGTTCAGTTGCATTTTAAAAATGTTACACGCATCACTGCTATTGATTATTGTCATTACGTATGATGCAGATATCTGTTACTGAGATAAAACAACACAAGTAATTGATAGATAGATACATACACAATATAGTAATTATAGTTAACGAATCAAACCTGGAAGTATTGATTTTAATGTCTTTAGCGTTTTTCTAATTTATCTACCTTGTTTTCGTTTTTCCCTTATCTCTCTCTCTCTCTCTCTCTCTTCTCATTTTTTCCCAAATAACATGCAAAACTCCACACTCATATCTAACCACACATTCTCATCATCTATCCAATTACCTCTTCTGTCTACTTTGAGTCCGGTTGTAAGTGCACTAAAGTGAATATCAAGTCCGATCATAAATTTAAGCTTGTAGATAAAACGTGCGTGTTTGTTGAATATTGTTGATAAATCATGTTTTATTTTTCTATTTAATCGTTTTCGTTTTTTTTTTCTTTCTTTAAGTCCTGCAACTGCTTCTCGTGCGCGTTATTAATCATTAAAAGGCTTGTTGTCTAAAATCGCATTGTTGTTGTGTACTTGATAGGCAATTGATTGAGTAAATTAATGAATATAAATAATAAGCCTCTTAGAAGGTATCTAAGATAATACAATAATTAACGCGAATTGTTCGATGAGAATAGTAGAATTAATTAAGTAAACATCTTTTACCGGTGATATTGTTTCTCGAAATTGGTAGCATCAATAACATGATCTTTTTTTTTGCTATTGTAACAACTGACAAACTCTCCAGGTATTCAGAAGGAACGAAATAACGGCAGCATGAAAACAAACCGAAACTTTTTTTTCGATTGGCCAGATAATCTAATTACATGACAACAATTAACACATTCAATAACATCTACTATTACGTAAAGGTGCGAAATATTTCGACTGTGAATATATTGGAAATTCAGAATTTAGCAAACCGACGAATTACATGTACAAAAAAAAAGTAAGGGAAATATTTTAGTGAGTAAATTCACTAGTGCCATAGATTAAGATCTCTGCCGAAACACAATTCGTACGTATGATTTGTTTTTATCATTATTCATCCTCAATCATTTATGAATACTTGACTGCTAATTTAACAATTGCCTTTTCATCTAACTCGTAGAGATTACAAGTATTGCAGGCGGATACCCAGATGCATAGATTCTTATGTTTGATAGACAAGTAAAACACGGAATCATTTTTTTTTTTTTTTTTATCACTATAACGAATTGAACATTTCTTTTCAACCTCTTATACATTACCAATATTATACTAGATGATACTATCACCTATTGGAACTTCATTGCATCGAACGAAGAACAAAAATATGTGGGTGAATACTATTAATAAGCTGTAAAGACGAGGATGTGATGGCTTGTTATTTTGAAATGATATACATAAAGAATAAATGATTTCGATATAATGTTTTTAAAATTACTACAGACTTGGAGCTGTGTACTATCGCTGCTAATAATTTTGTAAAGTAACAGATAAAGGATAAGAGTGTAGAATTTAAGCTGAACACAATATTATAATTATATGATGCAAGTGACTATACATTATTGAAATATTATAGGTATAATATGAAAGAAGAAATTATTATGAACATATAACATTAGTCTTAGATTTTGTATGATATTTGATTGATAATACATGAGAGAATTTTTAAATATCTTAAAAAATAATTATCTTTGATATTAAATGGGTGACGTGAGGGACGAAGGAAAGAGATAATTTGATATAATGTACGTATAATGTATGTAACTCGGTGAAACACCAACTCAATTTTTTATGCTGAGTTACAATAAGGTAACACTCGATGTGAAAAAGCAAAAATACAATACAATAACAAACTGATTTTTGGTCTTGTTTATTAATTTTGAAATTTTTAACAGCATAGTTACCGCTAATGTACAGATAATTACAGAACAAAACCGCTTTTCATTTGTAACTCCAACGAATATTCCCGCGTTCGTTGATTTTTCGATCCAATCACGCCATTCAAAGATGTATGGAATGAAATCTGGCTTGCGATTATTTCAGCAAACCAATTTCTGATTTCTTCGGAGAATTTATGCATTAAATGCATGCTTTGTTCATCGATCAGCGTAAGTGAAATCGGTTGTCCGAAGACCCAACTAGCCGACGACAAAGTGAGCGCAGATTTCTGCGTTTTGATCCATCAATCTCAGCGACATGTAACGATACGTATCCGTCTTCTCTCGAAATTGACGTCGATATAAAGTATTAATGAATTGATACCAACTCGTTAGGATCTGAAACAGTACAGAACCAATTGAGAGAATACTGAAAAATTTTCTCTGTTTTTGACTATGTGTCTGAATACGTTGATCACAGCATATTGAGGCTGTGACCAATCGATTTCTCTCGCAAAATTACGTCGGAATAGTGCCAGAAAGAATTTATTCCAGCACTTTTCAAAATCGCCAAAATTTTCGCCAAAAATGCAAAGGGGTTAGCCTTACTTTTTCTTCATTTTTCGAGCCGAAAATTTTCGGTCTCAGATTCGATTAGTATGACCCTTTCCTGACTAATTGGACTCCCAGGAACTCAGAAAATGCAGTGAAAACAGCGTGGGATCAACAGGAGAGAAATTGCGAAGGAAAAAGCACCTCCTGAAAAATGTCGGAAACACAGGTTCTCGTTTTTTGGCTGTAACTTTTGATGCGTTGATCGCAGCGTATTACGACTGCTCCCAATCGATTTCTCTCGCAAAACTACGTCGGAATAGTGCCAGAAAGAATTTATTCCAGCGCTTTTCAAAATCGCGAAAATTTTCGCCAAAAATGCAAAGGCAAAAGCCTTACTTTTTTTTCATTTTTCGACCAAAAAATTTTTGGTCTCAGATTCGATTTGTATGACCCTTTCCTGACTAATTGGACTCCCAGGAAATCAGAAAATGCAGTGAAAACAGCGTGGGATCAACAGGAGAGAAATCGCGAAGGAAAAAGCACCTCCTGAAAAATGTCGGAAACACAGGTTCTCGTTTTTTGGCTGTAACTTTTGATGCGTTGATCGCAGCGTATTACGACTGCTCCCAATCGATTTCTCTCGCAAAACTACGTCGGAATAGTGCCAGAAAGAATTTATTCCAGCACTTTTCAAAATCGCGAAAATTTTCGCCAAAAATGCAAAGGCAAAAGCCTTACTTTTTTTTCATTTTTCGACCAAAAAATTTTTGGTCTCAGATTCGATTTGTATGACCCTTTCCTGACTAATTGGACTCCCAGGAAATCAGAAAATGCAGTGAAAACAGCGTGGGATCAACAGGAGAGAAATCGCGAAGGAAAAAGCACCTCCTGAAAAATGTCGGAAACACAGGTTCTCGTTTTTTGGCTGTAACTTTTGATGCGTTGATCGCAGCGTATTACGACTGCTCCCAATCGATTTCTCTCGCAAAACTACGTCGGAATAGTGCCAGAAAGAATTTATTCCAGCACTTTTCAAAATCGCGAAAATTTTCGCCAAAAATGCAAAGGGGTTAGCCTTACTTTTTTTTCATTTTTCGACCAAAAAATTTTTGGTCTCAGATTCGATTTGTATGACCCTTTCCTGACTAATTGGACTCCCAGGAACTCAGAAAATGCAGTGAAAACAGCGTGGGATCAACAGGAGAGAAATTGCGAAGGAAAAAGCACCTCCTGAAAAATGTCGGAAACACAGGTTCTCGTTTTTTGGCTGTAACTTTTGATGCGTTGATCGCAGCGTATTACGACTGCTCCCAATCGATTTCTCTCGCAAAACTACGTCGGAATAGTGCCAGAAAGAATTTATTCCAGCCCTTTTCAAAATCGCCAAAATTTTCGCCAAAAATGCAAAGGGGTTAGCCTTACTTTTTTTTCATTTTTCGACCAAAAAATTTTCGGTCTCAGATTCGATTTGTATGACCCTTTCCTGACTAATTGGACTCCCAGGAACTCAGAAAATGCAGTGAAAACAGCGTGGGATCAACAGGAGAGAAATTGCGAAGGAAAAAGCACCTCCTGAAAAATGTCGGAAACACAGGTTCTCGTTTTTTGGCTGTAACTTTTGATGCGTTGATCGCAGCGTATTACGACTGCTCCCAATCGATTTCTCTCGCAAAACTACGTCGGAATAGTGCCAGAAAGAATTTATTCCAGCACTTTTCAAAATCGCCAAAATTTTCGCCAAAAATGCAAAGGGGTTAGCCTTACTTTTTTTTCATTTTTCGACCAAAAAATTTTTGGTCTCAGATTCGATTTGTATGACCCTTTCCTGACTAATTGGACTCCCAGGAACTCAGAAAATGCAGTGAAAACAGCGTGGGATCAACAGGAGAGAAATTGCGAAGGAAAAAGCACCTCCTGAAAAATGTCGGAAACACAGGTTCTCGTTTTTTGGCTGTAACTTTTGATGCGTTGATCGCAGCGTATTACGACTGCTCCCAATCGATTTCTCTCGCAAAACTACGTCGGAATAGTGCCAGAAAGAATTTATTGCAGCACTTTTCAAATTTGCTGAAATTTTCGCCAAAAATTCAAAGGGGTTAGCCTTACTTTTTTTTCATTTTTCGACCAAAAAATTTTCGGTCTCAGATTCGATTTGTATGACCCTTTCCTGACTAATTGGACTCCCAGGAACTCAGAAAATGCAGTGAAAACAGCGTGGGATCAACAGGAGAGAAATTGCGACGGAAAAAGCACCTCCTGAAAAATGTCGGAAACACAGGTTCTCGTTTTTTGGCTGTAACTTTTGATGCGTTGATCGCAGCGTATTACGACTGCTCCCAATCGATTTCTCTCGCAAAACTACGTCGGAATAGTGCCAGAAAGAATTTATTCCAGCACTTTTCGCAATTGCGAAAATTTTCGCTAAACATACTGTTTTTTGGGCCAAAATTTTTTGTCACCGATATGATTTGTGTGACCCTTTTCTGACTAATCGGATCCCAAGGAATTCAGAAAACGCAGCAAACAGTGGCCATGGCAGGTCAAACTACTACTTCTTGTGTTGCCATAATCTTCATAATCGTCTTTTTGAAACTGAGCAAGTCAGCGTTAATGAGGCGGGAAATTTCATCACGCTGCCCTGCCATTCGTACTTGATCGTGTGTTCCCAAATACATTTCACTACAGGGAGCGTCTCTGGGAACACTTCTTAGTGCCCCGTTGGTATATATAATTTTGTTGCATATCTGCAGGAGACAACTGCTTCTGACAATATTCTGACGTATGATCATACGCATTCATCCGTATGATGCGTTGACTGTTCAAGGAAGGCAGTAATAACCATAAGACATCAGTAACTCTCGTTTATTTTCCGTCAAATACAGTAACTGTGTGTGAAAAATGTTTATTAAGGCATTCAAGGTAAAAAGTAACAGTCCGCTGAAAGGTTCTGAAAGGTAATATCCTAGTGAAATTATCATCACACAACAAGCAGGGAATTCTTTCGGAAGTTAGAGGTTATATTTACACCACCTTTCTATTACTTGAAAACTTTTTACTTTTCTACTTTTTTGATCTATGTTGAAACAGTATTCCTCGTACCACTCATCCATTCATTCATGCATTCATCTCTTCCTCCTTAAATTATCAAAAGCCTAATCATTTTGCAGAAAGAAATTATACTCTGAAATATCCACAACATTTCCAAGCCTCAGCGATGAACAAATTCAAAACATACTGCCAAAGAAAGAGGCAGTCAGTTCAATAAAGATAATGACTCATAGTGGGGAAATTGGCAAACTCTTCTGCGCCTCGGATGTCCCGATGTTCTTTCAACTCGACTCAGGCATCTATCCCACCGTCTATACTCTTTGGCAGTACCCAGACCTCCTGCACAGCTTCACTACTCATCATGCTGTAATCCAAAAGCTTGCCAGCGGCGCCGACCTTATGTTGCCAGGAGTTGTTCTTGAGGGTCCACCATCTCTTCACGCTTACGGGAAATTAGAAAAGGGAACTCCGGTGTCTGTCAATACCTCTGACAACAAGGTTTTCTTACTTTTCTAGCGCTACAGACTTACCTAATTACAAATTTCTTAAAAATATCATCCAATGTGTTAACTAACTAAATCTTCACGTTGCAATACATACCAAAATTCCTTGTACTTTATTTTGAAGTACCCGCAATACAAATGAACATTAATAAGGGATAGATATTATTTATTAGACTTGCCAGACATAACATAATACTACGTCAATCATATTATAGAGTTTCTTCTCATCTTTATTCAGGCAGCAGTTGCAGTTGGCATTACTGCTCACTCCAGTTATGATTTATATATGGCAGGGGGCCGCGGTAGGTGTGTAGAAATATTACATGCACTTGGCGATACTCTTTGTCAACTGGGAAAACCACCTATGAGACCAAACTTGGGTGTACCATTTGCCCAAGAAGAGGTAGATGATGATGACGAAATCATGCCGGAGAAACTCCAGGAACTCGATATCGCAGACGAAATCAAAACTGAAACGATAAAGGAACGTTTAACAGAAGTATGAAGCATATGGAATGCATTCTGAGTTCTCAGTATTTTAATCCAAGTTGTACTCATAATTCACAGTATAGCAAAAAATGATAAAAAATACTCACTATAACACACACGTAATCAATTATCGATGTATTTACTGGTAGGAAAATACAGATGAAAGCAGGGAACACGAGGAGAGTGTGAAGAGTGTGGAAAACGAGGTGCCTAGTGAAAAACTTGACCCCATTCAACAGATGGACAAGCTTTTGGAGTATTGTTTCCTAAAAGCGTGTAAAATCTCGATAAAAAAAGGCGACCTGCCAATGCTCTCGTCAAATTTTTTTAAAAACCATTTACTAGCTGTTTGTCCACCTGATCAAACTATAGATGTCAAAAAGTCGAGCTACAAAAAGCTGTCCGTATTCTTGGCTAGCATGAAATCTAAGGGTATAATCAACACCTCGACTATGAAGGGCGTCGAGACGTTGCTGTCTGTAAAGGTATAAGAGCTTGGATAAGTCAGAGGTGAATAAGTCTATTGTTTCTATATGTAGATGCAATTTCCAGACCGACCATCCGTTAATAAGAGAATTAGTGATAATGGAAGAACGTGCGCCAGTTGAACCTGTTGTATCGAACGTTCCCGTTGTTGCAGAGTGTTACAGAGTTACGGCAGATGTTTTTCCTGTTTTATCGAAATTCGGATGCGAGTAAGTAAAATGCCGTTGTTGCAGTACTTGAAGTAGCTCGTTCTTATTTTTCGTTAATTTTCTGTCTTGTTTTCCTTGTTGTAATACAGCAAAGGGGACATTCTGACTAGGGCCGAAGTGCGAAAGTGCTTCACCGAATACGTGAAAAAAGAAAATCTTCAAGATGGAAAGTGAGTTTCATAAGCATGAAAGATCAATTTTTCAGGCGCGAGTTTTAATTTCTGTTTTCGATACCAGGATTTTGACTTTAAATCCACAACTGGCCGGCATATTGCGGACAAAAGAACACCAGGAAACTCTGGGCTGGGAAGATGCGCTCAATAAGTTCATCGGCAGAATGACCCATACTCATCAAGTAACAGTTGCTGGGACGAGGTTGGTACGGAGCGGAAAATTGGAACCAATAGATATCACAGTTGCTACCAGGTCTGGAAATAAAAAGGTTCATTTTCAATTTTTTATCTTCAAAGATCAAATTTTCCAAGGCTTCTATTCTTGTTGAAGTTGATACAACCAAATGTGTCTATCATTCTGTTCTCAGGTGACATTGGTGAACAACTTAGAAACCTTTGGTATAAAATTGCAAGAATTTAGCAAAGAGTGTCAAGGAATTGGAGCCAGCGCTACAATAACTGATGTACCTGGGAAAAAAATGCCTAGTGTGCTTGTACAAGGCAACCAAGTTCTCTACGTTTACAAATTGTTAACCGGTAAGTAGAAAGTTTACCTTTTTTTTTGCACATTCTGTTAAAATCTTTTCACACTTCGACCTGTTTTTACTAACGCCAGCTAATTTAAGGATCTGTGATACCGCATACTGATTGTTGTATTTCGTTTCTTTTTTTTAGAAAAATACCAGATAAATAAGAAGTATATAAGAGGCCTCGAATATGCACCCAAACAACGAAAGTAACATGCGAAATGAGATCTGATGGAAAGTGAGAGTTGCAGTCACCATAAACGATCAAAAAACATCATCAAACTGTGTATATTATATAAATATAAAATGCTACGTGCTCTTCTGTGAAAAAATAAATTAAGAAAATTTATAGGTACTAAATACAAAACAATCGTCCTAGTTCTTTGCATTATGCGTGTTTGTTATTTATCTCCTTTAAAATAACATCAATACAGCACCAATATCAATGGCTACGGTAATTTTTAGGTCTGGTCTAAACTGACTTTACAAAGAACATTTTTTTATTATGCAATCGAAGTTCAGTGATTTGTTTGTTATCACTGTTCCTTCAATCGTCTACGTAGCGTTTTCCGGAATCAAGGACTGACGAAGCACCTTCCGGCATTCGTCAGAATTTGACGTCTTCAACGAAACTGCAACCCGTATCTCGAAGTTAACGAGCAATCTTTTATCTTGCTGGTGTCTTAACCTCCATTCTTCGACCAGGACAAAATCAAGTACGAAGTCCAGCTTAACGGATAAATTGTAACGATTTTCGCCTCTCAATTACTCTTAGAAGATACTTTTAAAACTTGTGACAAAATCCTTGAGAAAGAAATTATTGCACTACATTGTACAAACAAATCGCAACTGGAAGCATGAGATCAATATGGCTGCCGCTGACACGCTTGCGATTTTATTACGACTGAAAGATCACTTCTAGCAATCGGAAGTCATCGGAGCTTAGCTCGAGTAAAATAATGTGACGGCAAGAATATTTAAGGCACCATTCAACCGCCAAAGAGTGTCTAAAAACTGAAAATTCATCTCGCCGAACGAGACTCATCGTACGAGTTTCACGTGAGACCTCAACTCGATTTTGGTACCTTAAACCAACCACGAATTGATGTATTTTTTTTTTTTTTTTATCCACATAGCTTAAAACGCTGCGTTTTCAAGTCAATCGGCGATTAACCCACGAAGTAAAGAACGCATGGGGTGGTTTCCCCGTCCTTAGAAATGAACCATCGCCGTTATTGAAAAGTGTAGAATATTTGAGACTGCTCTACAAGCATGCCAAGTAGCTCTACTCGCTAGCGGATTCCCTATATTGCAAGCATAAAAAATATGTGGGAGTGCGACTGATCGAGCAACCGGAGTGAAATAACGATACTGGTTCAAAATTTGTTAATATAATTTATTGTATATCGAGGTTTCAACATGGAAAAGTACAAATATTGCAATATAGGGCCCGCGAGCTGTCCTCGAGAGAGAGGATGGGTCAGCAGGTGATAAGGAGAATGTATTTGCGGTATGGAATTACTCAAGGATCCATAGATCGTTGCATACGACATTCCGTGTCGTTGGTTCCCGCCTCTGCGGCCTCTTCGCGCCACTCTGATGGAAATTCCAACGCTAAATTTAATACCGCGTTCTCGCGTCAGTTTATTCTCCCGACCATATGCCTGTGTGTACATGTATTTACGTTATAAACACAAACCGTAAGCGGATTCCACGCAATTTATTACCGCCCAAGTTAATTCCAGAGAAACCAAAAAAAAAAAAATTTATAAAATTTAATCCTTAGACAAGTGACCCGTATTTTTTTTTTTTCTCAGTAACTTTTTTCCATTTAAAAACGTGATAATTTCGTCAGGAGTTACTTCGTAATATGTATAAATTATATTTCCAATTTAAAAATCGAACGTCTGTGGTACGTAACAAAAGAATTCGCTTTGAGAACAAAACAAAAATACGAGTACTACGAATTTCTCTTTATCACATTCTCCGATCCTCTATCCCTTATTTAATATTATATTTAACACCATCTAATGGCTAACAATGTATATTATTACCCCTTCTCTCATCGTTCAACTATCCGACATATTTTTCCGATACCACAGAACATTGTGTATATTAATATTCGCGCTACGCAGCCTAAATATCCACGTATAAGAATGTAGTTTCTGTTTTTCGCGACGCGTTGCTTGTTTCACTTCTGTTCTTTTTACTTCTCGTCTTCACGTGCGCGGCATTTATTTAGGCGCCTCTTCCGGTAGTATAATATAATTATAAGAATAATCGTAATAGTATGAACAACAATAATATTAATAATAATTGTATGAAATGTTAATTTTATACGGAGAAAGTACTTTACAAAGTAATATGTATAATATCATTTTTTCTCAAACATATTACTTTTTTCAGCTCAATTTAGTCGGCTTGTATTTAATTAATTTCATTCAATTTTCATTTTTCTTTAACAATTAATGCGTCTTCGAACATTATTATATAGAATAATAATAATCATCGTAATAGAGGTCGATATCAAGATAAGCAATTGCAGGGTATAATATAATGTAAACTATGCGTATCAGCTTTCTTGTTCCATCATAGAATGTGTTGAAAGAAGTATAATATAATAGCGTGTAGGTATATCCAGAGTATACTAATTTCAGATTCATTATAACACGAATGTGCGACCGAACACTGCATGTGGGGAACGTTGCGTGTTTGCTTCTTTGTTTACATACAGTCCGATTAATTTCATTTCCAATACAACCGTGCCCAATGTTAATAATATAAGTATAAGGTAAATAATAATATCGCACGAGTTGCGTCCGGTCAACGTATTTCTTTCCTCTTCATCAAACGACACGCAAACCTGGATATTAAAATATACCCATATACTTCGATCGAAAGGGTTTTTTCTCACAAACTTTTCTCAATTCTTTCTTTCTTTCCTTTTTTTTGTTTGTTTTTTTTTTTTTTTTTTTTTCTTCTTCTCGCACTTTTGATTTTCCACGAAATATTAAATTCTTCTTTATTATTTAATATATATGCATGTATATAATCATATGTATAACGTTTTGTACACGTTACGTTATAAGATCTATATAATAAATATATATAGACACACATATGTATATCAGCTTGTATAAGTATACATACGTATATCCATAATATAATTACATAGTTTATATCACGTCAATTATATACCAATTATTTCGTACAAATTATTCTATTTATATTGTATACTTAATTAAGCATTATTATTATTATTATTATTATTATTATTATTATATATTTATTGAATCTGAAACATACTGAATTTATTTCGTAGTTCTATACATATATAATGTGTATATATAATCCTTCTGTGCTGCTGCTGCTGCCCCTGCGGCTGCGGTCGTTCTTCTTGATGCTGCTCTGCGTTTATTCTTTAATTTAATTTAATTTCTTCGTTTTCTGTTTTTTATTTTGTTTATTTTTTTTTTTTTTTATTATTATTTTGTGCCCCTACCACACTCGACAGCCCTGTTCGAAATCACCTCACCTAGCTAACCACCACGTATACACAATTTGTATGATCACATACTACGCGTGGATCAATTTTTTTTTGTCATCTTGATTTTTATTATCGTTTTTCTTTCTTTCCTTTATCAATAATTTAATTCACAAAATTATTCCCTACCCTACATATCAGTGTAATAGTATACGTACAATAATAATGATGATGACGATAATGATAATAATAATAATAACTATAATGATAATAATAATAACAACGATGACGGTAATAATAAATAATGAATATATAGATACTTGCAATAACGAAACAAGAGGCCCTGTTACTATACATCGAATTGTAATATGTATATTGACCGGTAAGATTTACGATAATTTGTCATTTATTTGCCGTACTCCTTTTATTCCGTTTTTGCGTTTGTTATTTCTTGTTGTGATTGCTGAATATACGTGTTGTTGATTTGTTTTTTTTTTTTTTTTTTTTTTTCAACACGTAATAATAATAAGAATAATAATATCGTAATTAAATATTGTACACCCATTGACAGACTAGCTACCAATATTATTATTTTTTTTTTTTTGTTTTTTTTTTTTGTGTTTTTTTGTTTTTGTGGTTTTTTCTTCGTTTGTTTTTATTAATTTATTTATTTTTTTTCCAATTTCTTATTCCGTTAATTCATATAGATATCAATTAATGATAATAATAATATAGTCGTTATAATAATTACATATGATCACAATAATTGTAATAATTAAAACGTTTACAGAAGATTAGATGTATACGTAATATACATGTATAATTATTCAATTAGAGAATATACCATATATTATATATAATATATATAATATACCATATATATTCATATACCATAGCATAATTAGTTAGTTCGGTAATCTCAAGTATAGTTTTCGTGTCGTACATGAATACGTATGGTTATTTTCAATATTCAATATACATATGTATGCACGTACAATATCATCGTTGTGATTCGCTTCGAAAAAATCTTTTTCAACCGCCCGCGCGATTCGTACAACAGGTTGTATATTTTTTTTTTTTTTGATGTTTTTCGGTTGCTTGCTATGCGGATGTATTAATATGGTGTCCCTGTTTTTCCCCCTCGTTTTCTTGTTTGGATTCAAATTTCTTCACATCGCGCTCCGTCGGTACAGTATTATTATTATTATTATTATTATTATTATTATTATTATTATTATTATTATTATTATTATTATCATTATTATTGTTGTTGTTGTTATTATTATAGTTATTATTATTAGCATTAGTTTAGTTAGGCCTACAGGTGAGCTAGAGCTGTTGTGCCGTCATGAATCTTGTACGAGTCATTATTTTCGTCATCGTCGTCGTCGCAATACACGTTTCTTATCAATCGTCATCAGAACGAGTGAATTTGATCTTCAATGCCGTATCCGTACACAACATACGATCGAACATCCCGTCGAGTCGCAAACCGATTCATTTTTATTTTCCTCCCTTTAATTTTACTCGTCGATATTCCGGAATGGAGAACGATGAATATAGTACTAATGAGAGCGGTGATCGGTTTGAATGTAAAAAATAAAAAGCCGATTATTACTTTATTCACAGTTACTTACGCTAATATATTACGTTACGGTGACTGTATCGATGACTCGACGCTCGCTTTCCTTTAGCTTTCAAATATTCCCGCGCCCGAAGGTGCGCGGTCAACGCGACGAGTCACGGAGGGAAATCCCCCGCGTTTCAACGTCTAACTATAATGTCTCACGAGTCTAACTATGCGAGATTCCGGTCGATTGGGATGTTGCGTTTATTGTCCGTTGCGCGGTACACGCTGCAGTTTGACAATGTTGCATATATACATACATGTATGTATATTTACGTAGGCAATAAAAATCAATCTCCGTACGGAATGCGTTTTCACCTCTTTATTTATTTTGTTTGTCAAATAATCCCCGCCCATCCAACCAACGACCAAAACCCCCCTTCCTTTTTATATTATATTGCTTTTTAAGTGTACGATAGTCTGTGAATCCTTGTCATTTATCCAGCGCGATTCGAGTATTGTTTCGTATAATCACAATTATACATATATATATATATATATATATATATCGTAGATGTATAGTATGTTTAATTATAACAATCGAAATATATATATATATATATATATATATGTACCACATCTTGTTGGTTAGAAGAAACGAGACTACGTATAATGTAATACAGACCACGTGCTCAAGCCCCGTTACAGTCATTTTATTCGTTATTACTGTCAATGATTCATTTATATTTCTATTCATTTCTTTTTCTCCTTTGCGACGATGTCAAAAATGATGTACATGGACAGTAACTCCTTTGTTTCCTTCAACTTTTCATTTCCCGACAGCAAGTTTTTAAACCGAATTACATTTCCTACAATGTTTACACAGTTTGTTGCGACGATGAGGTGAAAAATTCATCGTAAGTAGTGAAGTGAACAAAAAAAAAAAAAAAAAAAACAACAAAGGATCGATCAACTAGTTGATTATTCCTCTAACCCGTCATCTTTTTTCACCTCGTTTCCTTTCTTTTTTCTTTTGTTGTCGTAGGAACATCGCGCACCTTTTTTTTGCAGAGGACTGTTCTTGTTTTCCTTTCGAGTATTTACCGTTATGCAGACGTACTTGCATATATTATTATTATAGGATTCGATTATTATTGTTGTTGCTATTGTTATTCGGATTACGAAAAAAAAAAAAAATCAATATATCGAAACCGTTAAAATTCACGAGTATTATTTGTATACAATAAGTTTCGCGTTTCAAATGCGTATAACATATATATATTAATAACCATTCATGGTCAATGAAAGACATTGTACACCGGTTTCGCTTAATTGGTATATTGTATATATATGTATATCATAAGCAATGATTTTGTTCGTTAGTTTGTGTTTCTTTGTTTTGTTTTTTTTTCTTCTTTTCCTTTCACTCTACGTTTTGCTTTCTTGTGATCAATGTTGTCTGTGGTTAGTAATGCGTGATATAAATATACAGTTATATAATAAATAGTACTAAGTAGTAGTACAACGATACAATTAATGGTGAGTACTAAGTTAATATAGTTTAAGATAATTATATAATTAATATAAATGTAATGTTTTTGTGTGTGTGTGTGTGTATATATATATATATATAATGTAATATAATATACCTTATACACAAATAAGCTAAAAAACGTTTATTTTTTCTTTCTCTTTATTACTATAATTATTTTTTGTCCTAACGGCTCCACCGTATCTATCATCCATTATTCCGTAAGCCCGAGACATTTTAGAAATGCCGCGCTGTTTCTTTCTTTTTCTTTGTTTTTTCTTCTTCTCGCTCGCGTTCGTTCTTGTCTTTTGCCATTTTTGTGTTTGAGAGTAGAAAAAAAAATAAATAAATAAATAAACAAATAAATAAAAACAACAACAAACACGTTGCGCATATTGAATATATTAATACGTATGTATATAATGTAGGTATAATGAGTTAAATATATTTAATCATCATTGCGGTAATCATCCACTGGCTCTCCGACCCATTATTATTACAATACATGATAATGATAATAAATAATAATAATAATAATAATCGTACAGATAGTCCGATCATCATCGTTAGAATATTCTCACCGCAGTTATCAACACGTTTGTTAATTAATCTCATCGACTCGTCGTAATAAATACCTAATCATCATCCTCGCCGTCTTTTTTCACACATCGCTTACAATTATGATCATCTAATTATAATAACTAACAACGATTATATAAGCAAATGCAGTTTTTTTTTCAAGACGTAAATACCGAATACACGTAATATAATAATATTATCTAACGTAATGATCGTAATATTTAATATTCATATCAATGACGATAGTAATAATAATAATAATAATAATGACAATAATAATAGAATCAAGTTAATTACAAAAATGTAATATCCATGTTTGGTCTTGTCATTCGATATTTATGCTTCGTGCGATTTTCATCGTGAGTATAATTATACAGCCATATGTCACGCGCGTGTGTGTGTGTGTGTATGTGTATATATATATATATATATATATATATATATATATATATATAATAGTATATGCATATGCCATTTATTACACGTATATGCATTTATTATATATTTATATCAACTGTGAGCGAGTTTTCGGGCTAGGGTTGTGACAGCACAATTTATTATTATTAAATAATGAATTTAACAACGATTCTAATTATGGCTAATAATATTATAATGATACTAATAATAATAATAATAGTAATAATAGAAACAGGTGGGGCTCGCATACTCGACGGTTATCATATATATGTATATATATATATAGATACCTGCGCGAAAAATCGAATAATTTTCGTAAACGTTAATAATAACGATGTATATATATATATATATATATACATACATCGTAATCATTATAACGCATAATTATTATTTATATGTTATGCAATCATTGTGCGCCTGGGTATTTCGGAATACTTTTCAAATCGTATTCCGTGTACGTTACACGTGTGTTTGTTATATTTATAATTATATGTGTGCGTTTCATCAATACTTATATACATACGTATACATATATATATATATATGTATATATGTGTTTGCGTATGTAAAGGAAGTTTATCGAGATCTGAGATTCATTCGCAATTGGATTTCGCCTCACTTTATGCAAATCCGTTCAATTTTCTTCGTACGTTTTCCGGGGACGAAATATAGCGTGGAAAAACCAAGTGTGAAAAGTAAGAGATAAGGGAAAAGAAAAGATGAAAAAAAAAACTCCCCCTCCTCTTCGAGCAAAGCTGCAACTCGATATTTCTCTTTAAAATCGCGACTCCCGCAAACTGCAATTTTCCGAACACAAAGTTTTCACTCTCGATTCACCGATTTCACAGTGTGTGTGTGTGTGCGCGAACGCAAAGTTTGTTTCGATGAAAATCCGGGACAATAGAGAGAGAGAGAGAGAGAGAGAGAGAGAGAGAGAGAGAGAGAGAGAGAGACAAAAAAGTAAAAAAAAAAAACGTCAAATCGATGTTCGGATGAAAAAATATGCAGCGATATTTGCGAAGGGATAAAGATTTTTCTCACCGTCTTCTCATCAAAATTAACCTCAAGTGTTATAAGCGGATGTAACGAGTATATACCTTAAGAGGCAGGATATATATAATATACGACTTCGGTTTCCTTCGATTTTTTCTTTTTTTTTTTTTTCTTTTTACCCTCACGCAATTATTGTACATCCGTACCGTCGTCAATGCGTACATACTTACGAATAATTGGTCAAACGCATTTCACTTGCGTTTCATCGTATATTTATATACATATATATATATATGTATACACATATACATATGCATATATATATATGATACACATAGGTATGTACCTATATATATCAATAGAGGTTGTATCAATATGTGTGTATATATGGAATGTCAAAATATCACATTATATTCACCGTACTCGCTGTCTTTTTTACTTTTTTTTTTACGTTCAGATAATCTTTCATCTCTATATGTATAATAACATAATACGTATTTAGGAACCATTCGAAAGTAATATCGATAATCGTAATAATAATAATAATAATAATAATAATAATAATAATGGTAGCCAGAAATTGAAAAAGAAAAAAAGAAAGGAAATGATATTTGTAAGAATCATAATAATAATAATAACAATAGTAACAACAACAACAACAACAACAACAACAACACCAACAACTACGACAATGATAATAATCACCAAAATATCGTGCAGGCGTAGTTGATTATTATTATTATTTTCTTGCCTCCCGTTTGCGTATAAAATATATCGTCACAGGAAGGAGCGGGGAATGTAGGGGGGGAAGGAGGCAGGATCGAGGTGAGTATTTTTTTACACGTAAAAATAATAAAATTTGCACGCACACGTGTACGCGCATTCATATACGTATAACGCACGCGGTACACGGTATATGGATGACGTATACGTGCGCGATGGTTTTTTTTTTTTCTTGACTTTTGAAATAAAACAAACATCGTTTGAACCAAACGCAAATCAGTTTAATCCTTAAATAAAACATAATTGCAGTTACGTTATATAATCACAATAATAATAATAATAATAATAATAATAATAATAATTATAATTAAATAAATAAATAAATAATTGATAATAGTGAGTTTCTGTAGTAGTGTTAGTAGTAGTAGTGGTAGTAGTAGTAGTGGCGGTAGAAATAATAGTCGTGGTAGTAGTAGTAGCAGCAGTAGTAGTAGTATTATTATTATTATTAGTGGTGTTGGTGTTTTTTTTTTCTTTTTTTTATACATGTATATTCGTTTATATATTTTTTTTCGTTTTTTTGCGTCGCATGCAGCGACAGCGGTTGCAGGTTACGTTATCGGTACGGTCTCCGTAGCAGCGGTTAATAATAATAATAATAATAATAATAATAATAATAATAATAATAATAATAATCGAGTAATCGAACGGGTGTAATTAGTGGGGAGTATTTAATTATACGGTAGCAGTTTTTTTTTTTACGTACAAAAGTAAATTGCAATGTATTAAATTGTACAATATAATGGTGTATACTTTTGACAAACTATCGATTCTTGTTACGCTGGAAGAAGTAGAGAAGGGAAACGAAAAGAGAAAGAAAAAAAAAAAAAAAAAAAGAAACAGAACAATACGAGAAAATTAAAAGACTATTGCTCTATAGTTGTAATGACAATAATAATGATAATAATAATAATAATAATAGTAGTAGTAGTAGTAGTAGTAGTAGTAGTAGTAGTAGTAGTAATGATTGTAATCATAATAATAATAATAATAATAATAGCGATGTTATAATTAATAAATAATAGAATCGGTATAGCTGCGTGATTCAAAAACCTAACGGTTCGTTCGTTTGGTTATTATTTTTTTTTTTTTTTCACCTTTTTTTTCTCTTTTTCTATCATTTCTACGTTTTTTTTTTTTTCTTCCTACTACCAACCTCCACGATCGTACATACATATATAGTTTCGTGATATTAATAAGTAAATTCGTTTCATCGACCAATACTTGCGTCTCTACCCGTACAATTAAATTATAATAATAATAATAATAATAATAATGATGGTAATAATAATCATAGCTCGTGATTATACCGGAACATGTCGAATATCCGCAAGAGTGCGTCGGTGTTGAATGTATAAATGGTGTACAAAAAAAATTCATATACCGCTACCGGATGCGAGAAAAGATGACTTTTTTTTTTTTTTTTTTTTCTTCTCTTTTCTCTTCACCTTCACTTTGCGTGTTAATTTTTCTCCATGTACGCATGATAATACGCGGTATGATTGATAACGGATGGAAGAAAGTGTTTAGCCAGTAGCTTTTCACGTTTCACTTTCCCCAACTTTCTTCGTTTACTTATAATATATTTGCAATTTTCTTTCTTTCTTTCTTTTTTTTTTCTTTTCTCTCTCTCTCTCTCTGTCATTTTCCTTCTCATCTCACGCTTCGTTGCCGGGGGGGGGGGAGAGAATCGACGAATCGCATCGAGTGTTTTTATACAAATGCATGTAAAATATTGGCTAGTGAACTAAAAAATTAAATTGCAATCACAAACCGACTATTAGCTTTGTCAACGAGAATTCAGATTATTATTGTGATAATCACACCGTCATTGATAATAATTAAACTCCCGTCGAGACTAGAAACGATACTTAATGACAATATCAATTATATATACTAATAATTGTTAAATAATAATACGTAAAATATACTATACACGATGTATTTTTAATAATCGTGGTGGAAAAAAAAAATAAAATAAAAATAAAAATAAAAGAAAATAAACAATAATAATAATAATAATAATAATAATAATAATAATAATCATCGTCGCGATAAGCGAATTACAAGGGTTCGTAGTGCGCGAGGGTCGTTTTTTCTTTCATCCTTCTCTCATTCCTTTCTCTCAATTTCCCGCTTTCGAAACTATTCGTACATCCGCGGACGGCGAAGCGAACGAACGAACGAACGAACGAATGAATAAATGAAAAGAAAAAAAAAAAAAAAAGCCAAAAAACCAGTCGTACACAAAAAAGACACGTAAACGAAAATTTTAATAATATATAATTATATTATTATAACGAATAGATGTACGCTAAATGATTGATATTGTATTTTATTTAAATCAAATAATTATCCTACCTAACGTTTAAACCAATAATAAGAAAATGCTATTACTGGTTATATTTCTTCCGATTTAAGTACATGTACGTGTATATACCGCTCTAAATTATCTACTCAATTGAATTCCAACCGATCAATTGTATAATTAATTAGATTAATGATTACAACGGTTACGAAACGGCGTTTCAAATTGAACGATCATTTTCTTTTCCTTAACCCTCCGCGCCATCCTTTTATTAGTTTTTCTTTCTTTTCTTTTTCTGTTCTTTTTTTCTCTCTCTCTCTCTCTCTCTCTCAATCCATTCACAGATACAAGACTAGACGTAGGTTGTGTGTATAATAGGTAAGATATACAAAATACTGTTATTCTCAATACACCGCGTCAGTAAATTGATTTTGTAACGTTCGGCCCCGATGGCTCGTTTTTAAATATTATGATTTTTGTTTTCAGGTTTTTTTTTGTTTTTTTTTTTTTTTTTTTCTTCAGAAAATCAATAATTTTGCCCTCGCGTTGTTCATAAATCTGTTATATTATTAGGGCAAAAAGAGGAACGAAGAAAAAAAATAAAATAAAACAAAAAAAAAAAAACAAAAAAACGTAGCAACGTGAATAACAATTCACTAGACTCGATCGGTAATTTTTTTTTTTTTCGTTTCCAGAGATTTTCATCCTGCGATACACAGACTCCGGGACTTAATTATTTGTTCTTTTCTCTATTTTTCTTTCTCCCTTCCTTTCTTCTCTCCGATCCAATTTTAAATACTCACGAAATACACAGAAAAATTTGCTAATAATATAATTAATATAAATAATATATTATATATATATATATATTAGATAATATACGTCTCAGCCCTGAGGCATACAATAGTTGTACGCTCGGTGCATCGTATGCGTTTCAAAAAAATGAAAACCATATGACTAATGGTAATAGTAATAGTAATAATAATAATAATAATAATAAATTTATGTAGAGATATACATCGTTGTCGGTGATTATGGCATACGTTCAAAAACGTTCACACCACAGGATTTACGTTACTTATACGTGTGTCTGTCAATTTTTTTTTTTTTTTTTTTCTTTCTCACGGTAGTGCGTAAATTTTCGTTACCAATAAACGTGAATCCATTAATACTAAACGCAAGTAAGAGTTTGTATAACGCGATGTGATGCGAGGAAGAAAGGAATACGAATGTTTCGGAAGTAAGTAAGAAAGAAAAGAAAGGAAAACGAAAAGAAAAAAACAAGAAAAATAAAAAAAGGCAAATAATAATGACAATAATATTATTAGCAGCGGTAGTGAGATAGTGACAAGAGGGACAGTGAAGAAATATTACATATATTTTACCGTATGGTGCGTTCGCACGCATGTATGTATGTATGTATGTACGTACGTCTGACACGCGTGTGCGAGTTTTTATTTTTTTTTTTTATTCATTTATTTATTTATTTTTTTTTTTTTTTCAACCAAGGAACGAAAGAGAAAACGTAAAGGAAAGAGAAAAAAAAAACTTGAAAAGAAGAGAAGAAAATGAAGCGAAAGCGAGAGAAGAGGAAAGAGAAGCGTGAAGAAAACCTCTACGGAGTTATTATTATTATTACTTCAATACGTAAATGATTAAATTCATTTGATGGAATGTCGTCAGCAAAGTGGTCGGTGTGAATTTTTCGTTTATTATTCCCCTTACTTTATCTTTGTCGCAAGATCAGAAGAATGGATCTTACGTACATATAAAGGTAAATTAATAGCGAATGACGGTTTAACAACGTAATAACGATAGCGATGACGTAATTGTAGAAACGAGGAACCAAAAACAAAATTTCAAATGGGACGAAACCGTAAGAAAATCATACAGGTATTGATATTTATTATTGTTAAGTTATAAATTATTTGTGTGCACGCGTCTGTGTGTATATATATATATATATATATATACTCAAGTACGTCGTATCGATTTCAAGTTGTTTCTCACACTAAACATACTTTTGACTAGTTTTTTTTCTTTCTTTTCTTTTTTTTTTTTTTCTAAATCTAAATTTTTCGTTCGCTCAACCCATTATTCGCAATTCTCATCCGTCAATTTTTTTCCAATCCCCTTCCCTGTACCGATTCTTTTCTTTCTTTCTTTGTTTTTTTTTCTTTTCAAAATTATCCATTCATTTTTCTTTTTCCATCTCCCTCTCTCTCTCTCTCTCTCTCTCTTTATCTCCCTCTTTCGTTACAGTCGTATTATTTAAACTGATCAGCGTCTAATTACAGTACGTGTGCCCGCTACATTACGATAATTACAATAATAATAGTTAAACTAATAATAATAATAATAATAATAATGACAACTAATGATAATTGATAATAATACTTATTATCAATCGGTTATTACACGAGAAAATTCTTTAAATTGAGTTTTACAAATTTCTTTCCACGGTTTTGTTCTTTTTTGTTTGTTTGTTTGTTTTGTTTGTTTTGTTTGTTTTTTTTTTTTTTGTTTTTGTTTTTCTCCATCTTTGCCCGTCACCGCGCATCGACGACAAACAAACCTACACTCACATATTCATTATAATAATATTTGAATTAAACTATTATATCGTAATTTTATTTATCATTATATTATATAAATATATATCTCACTCGTCATTCTTTGCATCTACAAAAACGCCGCGTATAAGGTCGGTCGGTAGATAATTCGTCATTTCATCTTTTCGTTTTTTTTTTCTTTTCAACTTATATTTCTTTTATTTTCTCTGCTCGGTATTTCCGCTTTGTTTTTCTTTTCTTTTTCTATTTTTTTTTTTTTTTCCTTTTTCTTCCTCCTCTTCTTCTTCTTCTCGTCGTTGTTACGACGGGAGAAGAATACGGGGGTAAAAGAAAAAGAAAAAAAAAGGAAAAAAAGAAAAAAAGAAAACTTCCGTGCGAGCCCTGCCCCACCGTAATTTCATTTTTTACATACGTATAATATACTTGTTATACACAATGTTATCTATTTCTTCTTTCATTATTATTATTAAATATTATCATATCGTACGTTTTATCGTTATTTCGGGTAATATCGGTCTGTCATTGTAATGACAACAATAATAACAACATGCTGTAAAATGGCTTTTAGTTGTGAAAAACAAACAAACCAAAAAAAAAAACCTGGCACCCGTTACCCCGCTCACGGTCCATCGTGTCTCTCTGTTTTTTTTTTTTCGTTCCTTTTCATCCTATTGTCGATTCCCAGTCAAGTATTTTTCTTCCCTTTTTCCTTCTTTCTTTTTCTTTTTTTTTTTTTTTTTTGATCTTCCGTTTCGCGACTCTTTTTTCACATCCCTGCGGACATTTTCAAAATCACCGATTCGCTATATCGTCGAAAGTTATCACAGTTTCTTGAGTGTGCTACAAATAAGAGAGGGATAGGGGGGGGGAGGAAACGTTGTGAGAAAAACGTTGAAGAAAAAAAAAAAAAAAAAAAAATCACATATCCAAACCAACACAGCCAAAGACATACGGATGTAATGGAAATAGGATACTTTTTTCTCCTACACTTTCGTTCAATTTTAACAGCATGTTAGTCTGCCTTTATTTCTCTCATTATTTTCCCTTTGCCAGTCGTTGTAACACAAAAAAAAAAAAAAAAATAAAAAAAAAATCCACGGTAACTTTCCGCCATGGCGAAATTCGTGAAACTGCCATCGACTCTCCGTCACGTGTATACATTTCTCATTTACCTGCAATTCTTTTTTTTTCTTTCTTTTTTTTCTTTTTTTAATGCATTCGATGCGTCGTCTCATAAATATTAAACATTCGACAATCGGCGACGAAAAGATTGTAACAAATTTCACCGTTTTTCAATATCGATTGCAGATGCGAAAAGAAAAAGGGAAGAAAAATGCAAGATTCTGCTTTTTGTTTCGAGGGGGAGGGAAAAGCGTATTTCATCCGTTACATCGTAATAATAATAATAATAAGAATAATTTACTTCCTGGCTATATGTATATATATATATGTATATATATATATATATATATATATATATATACTCCTTTCGTAGTTAAGTATCTACCTTGCCAACAATCAGGTTTCTTATTTAATAATTTTTCAACCATCCCGTTTGTTCGTTTGTCTTTTTTTTTCTTGATTTCTTTTTTTTTTTTTTTTTTTTTTTACAATTTTTGTATGCGTTTTTTTTTCTCTCTTAAGCATCGCTCCTTCGTAAACGAAGAACGACTGCAGCACCGATTTAAAAAATTTTTTCAAATTTTTTATTTGTTTTGTTTTGTTTTTTTTTTGTTTTTTTTTTTCTCATTGTCATTCATCCTTATAATATTTTTCGTTAAAATACGTGGTAGGTATATGGAAAATGAATATTCCACAGCTAGGCTCGATTTGTTTGTCATGTATTACGTTTGTTTTTTTTTTTTTTTTTTTCGATTTTCATTTCGTCTCTTTTTGCAAAAGAGACTAGAAGAAACACTGTCAAACGTAATGTCAACGACAAGAAGAATAACAACGACAGTATCGGTAATGACAATGGTAATAATAATCAATCATCACAACACAACCGTGATCGTTTGTCGTTCGTTGATGTGTAAAGAAATCCGGTGAAAAAAAAAAAACCGAGTCTAATTTAAGGAAAGCGTGATGGAAGAATAACAAGAATGGAAAAAAAAAAAAAAAAAAAAAAATCAGCAAGAAAATTAAAGAGAAACGAAACAAAACGTGGTGTAGAAAATTAAATACAACGAACCACACATATTTATAACATGTCAATACGGCAATTTTGCGAAAGTGGGGGGGGGGGGGGGGGGTTAACGATATACAGAGAGTAGGATTTTTATCGTGTATATAGTAAAGTTTATATAGCTAATAATTCCATTTCCGTAAAAATTTCAACGCCGGACTCGACAACGTCGACGAAATTTGCGACGTTTAAATCCGCAGGAGGGTAACGACGTAGAGGTGCAACAGGTAAGCCTTCATTTATTGTATAAATATTTTTATACCGGTAATCGTGACCGTTATTGTGCTTTTTCTTGTTCTTTTTGTCGTTTTTGTTCCTAACGATGTTAATACAGCTGCCCAAATCATTCGTGTATTTATTGTTATTTTTGTTATTGTTATTGTTGTTATTATTATTAATTTTGTAGCGTTGGTGGTGGTGGTGGTGGTGGTGGTGGTGGTGGGGCTGTGGTCGCCGTTTTAGCGGCAATACGATATGACGATAGGCAAGCTCGCTTCCTTCATCCTACGCAGCTTTGCTCTTGTTCGTTTTAAAACTGACTTGAAGAACACGATTGCCAAGCGTATATCCGTTCAGACTTTGAATAGCAACTACTGCCTCCTCGTAATTTGTCATCGTTACGAATCCGAAACCCTTGCATTTATTTGTTTGCAGGTCCCTTATGACCTTTACTGATTGGACGGCACCGAATGGACCGAATAGCTGCCACAAGACGTTCTCTTCCGTCTCCGGTGCCAGGTTGTAGACGAAAATGCACCACCCCGAACCGTTCATCGCGTTTCCGGGCAGCATCGAGTTCGCCAAAAGGTCACCCGCCAGCGGGCTGTACCTGAAACATCACCAAACGATTTCGTTAGTCCCGAAATTATTCTTGATCAACGTTCTCCCTCGCATTTCTTCCCTGCCTTTAATGTAAATTTTTTCTCTCCCATCGCCCCATCGCATTTAGATCTTCGTACGCTCGTTCAGCTACATTTGGAAAAACGTGTTTCAATTCGACACGAAAATATGGCGTCGTTCGCCGACAATCAAAGCCAAAAACCTATTTTCTCATTTCACGATCCCGTAACCGTAAAATGCTCAAGGTTTTGACGTTTTTCGAACGTGCCAAGACTGAGATATCTTCTGGCATCCTAATCATCTACACACCGCGCGTAGGTTAGGCGAAATAGTTGCCCAAAGTCCCGAGGTGGAACGCACTGATCGAGCTACAGCGGCCATTGCTGGTTTCTGACTTAATCGACGTTTATGACGTTTAAAGAAAACATTATTTTTAGCTTTTTCGTACATGATATAACGAAGGTAATTGTTTTAATTAGATAATTGACTGCGGTTATATTCTTTTCTTTCGTTTGGAATTGCTTTTACTGAGAAAATATCGAAGGAACAATTTTTCGACTCAATTTTTTGTTTTTCAATTTTTTTACAGGTGTAAATAAATTTTTACATCAGCTATGTAAACGACTCCAATCATGCACGGTGTAAGAAAATAGACACCTTAAAAAATGCAGCACGACTGGTCATCTGATCGGATTAGTTTTTACTTTCTCTAGAATAGTTCAGAGTAAAAGAGGCAAAAAATTGATTATACGTATACATATAATAGAGTTACGTTGGCACGAAGCAATTATATATAATGTACCTAATATCCAACACAAAAATAATGTAAAAAAGCGCAATCATTCGCATTCGCAATACTCTATGTCTGTTGTATAGGTACATACATGTCGAGATGAGACGAGAAGATTATACCCCGAGTGCAATGCAATAATATGCTTGAAAGTATCGTATACTTACAAAACTTATACATTCATCAGACCTCGATATCGATATATTATAACAATATTCAATAAAACGACTACCGAAAGCGACAAATCTGTCTAACAATAATAGTCCAGAAAAAAAAAACTCAAGTTCGCGTTACAAGAACAAAAATAGAAAGAGAGAAAGAGAGAGAGAGAGAGAGAGAGAACATAATTTAAACATAAAAAAACGGATAAACCAAGAGAAAATGATCACAGCTACGAAATTTTGAGATGCTTTAAAGAATATGAAAGAATAGTGAAATTTCTCAAACTACAAACACATACAATAGGTACATGTACAATTGTACGAGTACATTATTATATTATTACCACGTATATTATGTATTCATAATTTAACACACTTATAAAATATGTGCACGCATTGTACAGTTATTTATTTCATATTCAAATACGTAAATGTACAATGCACGTGACACGTACCTAATACACATACATATATTACGGTACATTTTAAACATGCCGCAAAAAGAGATGAATATAAACGTATGGGGAGGGGGTGGGGGGGGGGAGGATAAAAATTTACAATTTCGCAGGGAGAAAAAGAACTTGTTTCTTATGTATGTATATAGATATCGAACTACGTACCTACTTGACGTCACAAGCCGCGTTAAAATAGGCACATCTCGGTCAGTACTCAGTTAATCGCTGAGACGACGTTTCCTTACATACTTTCTTTTCTTTTTTTTTTTTTTTTTTATTTTCTCTCTTTCTTTATCTTGTCTTATCAAACATCCACAACTTTCCTCACACTAATAATGTGCAAACAGTTGCTTATACTTGATTCGTGACAGGTGAAAAGTAAGTTCATATATGCTTATAGTATGTACACATAAAATAAATATTTCAACGAATTAATACTATTTAACAGTTAAACAAAAGAAAAGGAAATTACCGGGAGAAAAGCTATGCGAGAAGTAAAAAAATAAAGCAACAGAAGGGTATAAGTTTCTTATGTGCGTCTGAAGTAAGTCGTTTCAAGAAATTAAATTTTCAACTCAGCAGTCTTGTCTCGGTTCTTTGCAAAAAAAAAAAATAAAAAAAATAACAAAAAATAACAAAAACACAAACTACGTCGTACAAGCTTACTGGTACAAACAAGGAAAAAGTTGGACGCGCAAATTACGTTGAAATACAAATTGTGCAAACTATAACAAATTGGATCAAGCTTCTTGATACTTTGAATTTGTATGCAAGAAAAAAAAAAAAATTAAATAAAAATAACAAGGAATAACAACAACGAGAATAATCATCTCGTACAAAGAGAGCACGTAGATATTGAAAGTAAATTGAAACTGAAAAAAAAAAGTTGACGTTTATTTTCACGAATGTATTACGTAAATGATAACGTTGGGATCACTTTACCAATATTAATAATAGCGGTAAAACGACGATGACGATGATGATGAGTATGATGACGATGATGAAGATAAAGATGACGATGATGATGATGATCGTGGCGATGATAATGATATTCAAAGTAACGACGATGAAAATGATAACAACAACAACAACAATAGTAGTAGTATAAAAATAATAATAATAATAATAATAATAATAATAATAACAACAACAAATAATTGTAATCAAGATTATAAAATAACTGCATACTGTCCAGATAAAGGGATATATATTTATTAACGAAATCATTTTGGTAGCGTTGAGTTATGGGGAATTTTAATCAACAGAAATGCAAACAAAAAGCAGAAAGAAGGAAAATATAGAAGATAGATGAAAAGAAAAAAAAAAAAAATGATATATAGTAATAATATAGGTACATTAAAGTACAGCGACGAAACAAGCCACACAAAACGTAACTAAAAAACAGATAAATATAAAATAATACTGACCTCTGTAAGCCTTTGTTAATGGCAAGCATGGTCTTGCCAGTGCTAAAACAAAACACAAAACAACAACATAAGAGATCCGAATTATCGTATAGGCAACGGACGAAGTTTTAGGCAACAAAAATTCAACGAAATAATAATAATGAAACAATAATTGAAATACAACAAAATCATTTATACATGTATACAATAAATACTGTCTCTGAATATCGTACGGAAAAAAAAAGAATTTAGGTTAGAAGTCAAGAAACCGTCTAATTTGTCTTGACGTCGTCAAGAATTTCAACTAATTCGAATTGGACGGAAAATAAAACAACAAGTTGGAATTATTGGACTTTTAGTTTGTATGTTTGTTTTCTTTTTTTTTCTCTCTCTCTCTCTCTATCTTCTGTGATTTGACTTTTTATTTGTTCGGCGGTAGAACGCGAGAAATTGTTATATTATTTACCAACAGATTCATATTATAAAAACTGCTCTCTCATATTTCTGTAAACCACCGATGACATTTGGGTTGAATTTATCAATTTAATACGTACATCACAGTAAATCGAGAAGAAAAAAAAAAAAAAAAATCAAATTGACAGATACTGTACAATACAATATGATGTATGAAGAATTGAAGACATCAATCTTAAATGATGCGAGAAGAAAATAATAAACGTAAAGAAAATAGGAAGTGAAGAACGAAATGACAAAAATTAAACACGTACGTATAAAAAAGAATTGACAAAAAAAAAAAAAAAAACAATAATCTTTGTGTGCCTTGCTCCTCCGTGTTTAAATAAAAACGTGTGAGAAAGTCTGTTTCATAAGATATTAATAGTATTTATGTATAATAATTGATTTAGAGAAGGTTTTACCCATTAACGAGAAAGATAAATTACACATGTGGTACATAAAAAATGCAGACTTTCTATCACGTTATGAGAATTAGTTATAACGAACCAGGTCAGTAAAGAGATGAAGGAGTACGAACGGTCGGGGGGGGGGTTATTTTTTTCTTATCCCTACCGCATAGAATTGAGGAATATACAGAAAGCGTGGAGGAATAATGGAAGAGGTGCGTATAGGATTAATCGAATATCAATTGCAACCGACAATATATTCGACGGATAAACCATTTTTTTTTTTTTTTCCAGTTTTTACCAAAATAATCGACACGAGTTTCGTCATTTAGTTACTCCGAATCGCGGTAAGACCGAACGAAAGACTGCGACGATGAGGTTAGGATGAATAGGAAAAAAAAAACAAAAAAAAACAAACGAGAAAAAAGCGCGCGAATTTAAATTTGAAATTAAAGCGAGTCCCTTATTTTCTTATTCGTCGAAACAAACGGTGCGTAAAAACAGATTCGTTGTAGAAAAAAAAAAAAACTTGCAGAGAAAACGTCGAGGAAAGAATCTTTACCGATTTCTCGTTCTCCGCCTGAATCGCGATTGAAAATTGACGCGTTTGGACCAAACGGAGCGCGACAATCGGAGCCCGATGGTTCAAGTTACAGCCGCAACGGTCAGCGCCAAAACTTTAACCGCCAATAACACAGGAACGCGAAGTCGTAGACAAATTTTTCGTCATACGAAACGGACGTATTTTGTTCCCCTTTTAATTATCCGAACGACGGATATCGGGACACGGACATGAGGTTTGAATGAAGTGAAGAAAGAAAAAAAAAAAAATTCAAAATAATAAAAAAAAAAAAAAAAAAAAAAAACATCGACAACAGCACAAAACAAGAGAAAAAAAGAAAAAAGAAAACAACTGAGAAAAAAAAAATAATCAAACCAAAAGGGAGCTCTTATTGTCAAGGAACAGTGAAAAAACGAACGAGATAACAACGAACGATCAGCGGCGTATCGATTGATTATTTATGGTTTTTTTTTTTTTTTGATTTTGTTTTTAACTTTCTTTTTGTTGGGTAGAGCGAGTAGAGGCGAGTAGGTACCTGGATAGTGGCGACAGTGGAATGTACCTGAAGCGGCCAGTTGGATGGTGAATCGGGCCACCAAAACGACGGGTTGCCTGGGGTGTCAAATAGGCGGCTAGGGGCGGTATTGCCTTGTTGTTGTTGCTCGGGTTGTTGGCAAACTTCACGGTGATAGGTTCGGTCGAGCCTTTCGGAATAGTTCCATTTAATTCTTGGATCGCCCGCTCAGCCTCAACCCGTTGATCGAAACGGATGAACCCGACACCTTTTGACAGGCCTGTCCATGTCACAGACAGAGGCAACAGCGTAAGCGAAGGGTTTATTTGTTAGTGCGTCAAACGCTAAGAAAGTCTCAACGGTTAGGTGTATTAATGAGAAACACAAAATATTGTTACACGCGCCAGGTATCGACATTTTTTTTTTTTTCTCAATTCGCGATTCATCCCTCCTTCCATCAACCCCCCAATTTATGCTTATTGCAATTATTATTGTTAAATAGACAGCAGAATTGCACTGAGAATCGATATTTGCACTCAGAGTAATTCATTGTTATTTAATGAGAATAAATTGATCAAACTGTTTAGCTAAATTTTAACCAATTCAGGTTTTTTTTCCCCCTTGACCCTCATTCCTTCAATTTTGATCCCCAAATTTAGATGATTCTACCGAGACTTGATGCAGCGAAGTGGCAATAGATAGAGAAAAATTGTCACATGTCGATAAATCGATTGAAAATGCGAGAAAAAGAAAAAAAAAATAATTTTTTTTAATTTTAGAAACAATTAAATAATTAATCGGCACACATTAAAGGAAAGACAAAATTAATACACACGTTTATATATATATATATATAATAATAATAATAATAATATGCAAGCGAGTTAATTTGAAACACACAGAGGGAAGTTAGAAATACCTTGTAACATTTACTTGTATAGGAAATAATTGTATTAAAAAGAAGCTATTTCGAAATGAAATAATTTTCGCAATAAGCAGAATAAAATGTAATTGGAAAAAAAAAAAAAAAAAAATAATAAAAAAAGAAAAGAAAGGAAATAATAAAAATCAAAGTAACCGTCGTCAAAACTACAAAACTTTTTGTTATAGATTTCAACTCCCTCCACTCTGTCAATGCTTTAGGAAAATATACTCGTGTATGAAAATATTGTAACAAGTTTGTGAAACGCAAACAAGTGTATATATATGTATAATTTATCAGGTAATTACGAAGTGAGTGGCTCGGTGCGCGCATAATGTATATGTATTCAATCTTGAATAGAGATTTCCCAAATTCTTTTCTTCAAACAAAATGAATTTCAGCACTGACTATATATATACATGTCTATTAAATTGGGTAACGAGTAATTAAATATAAGCATGTATACTGCATTTAAAGAAAATTAAGCGTCATATCACGCGCATCTTGCTAGCTCAGTAATAAACAACTTGGAAAAAAAAAGAAAAGAAAGAAATAAACAAACGAAATCAATCGATTACTGAAAATAGGATTGCTTGTTTCTTTTTCTTTTTTCTTTTTTTTTATATGTTGTTGTTGTTCTTGTTTGATTAAAAATGAAAAATTATATGATTTACGTACCGGGCAAATTGTCTCCGCCGCCAGTCACAAACTGTCGTACTAAACAGAAACGGAAAATCATATCTCGTTATTTTTACAAAAATATACCATCTCTTATTTTTTAGCTCGCTCCTAACTAAGTTCGTTTTGATAAAAACATAAATAAATAAATAAGAAAATTAAATAAAATAAAACCCCGTCTTCGTAAATACCAGAAAACGAAACAACAGTAATATTAACGATGATAATAATAATAATAATCAGTGAGTTTTCCATTGGTACAGTGATTCAAATTGACGTGATTACCAAAAAAAAAAAATAAATAAATAAATAAATAAAATTGCGACGACCGTAAGACAAAAAGTAAAATTGAAAGTTATCAATATCATGATTCGATACCAATGAGAAATAAAAAGTAACGGACTGTACCATTTTTTATATGCACTCGAGCTCTCAATCGGTAGATTCGTTTTTCTATTTAAAATTCATTCAAAAATGTGTAAAAAAAAAAACAGTGCGCGTCCTTTAAATTTATCAAATTATCAATATCAACGCGTGTAAAAAAAAAATTTCGCAAGCGGAAACGGAAACATTTTTTTGCTCACGCGTACGTAGATATTTTCAATGTTCGACAAGATTCGTTTTCATATTTATGTATGTATTGTTTATGTATATAATTTGAGATTGTATACTGCATTATACATTGTTAGTATATTGCATTAAACATGTTAATTAGAAGCGAGCTAATTTCAATAAATAATTTATCATATTTGTTTTTTTTTTTTTTTTTTCGTGCTAAGGTGTATTGTTATTATTATTATTAGGTGGCAAAGTGGTATGTAATTTCACAAGTCTTATCGTTATAATATAATAAATATAATGTATAAGTTAGTTTAATAGTCATGGTAGTCATGGTTTGTTTTTCCTTTCTCTTTCATTGTAATTTTTGAAAATATATCGACGAGAATAAAAATTATAATCACGACAAGTATGCAAGTGTAATAACAATAAAACATAACAATAACAATAATAACAACTCAATCAGACGACGGAACCGTGAAATAAATATCAGTGAAAATTAATTCTTCGTTTATACGGAATTCGAGTGTGAAGAAATTGAAAAGAAAATTAAAAAAAAAACACAAGAAATGAAATAACGGAAAAACAAGCAGACTTTCACCTTAAAGCCATGTTTGAACTTACGAAACGAGGCAGCTAAAAACTGAAGAGAACAGAGAAAAGATGAACAATGAAAACCATTGATGAAAAGTAAATAAATAAATAAATAACTCGCAATATAAATATAATCAACATTAAAATACAGCGGCTTGAACTTAATATTAAAAATAACGATATAAACGACGAAGGCCATGAGGCTGGATTTGTAGCGAAAGGATGTTAATTTATGTTGGTATAGAATACGAGGAAATAACCGAAGTACGTACATGTAATAATAACAATAACGATAACGATAACAATAACAATAATAACAATAATAATAATAATAGCGAAAGAAACCTGATACTTTAAAATGAAAATTCAAAGGACGTGATGTGGTGTATAATATTTTTTGCAAATATTTCACAATCATCGGGAATATTTATGTGTAATAATGACATAACCGAGACGTTGAAATCAAATTACTTTCACATAATTTATTACCATTATTTTTACGTATGTGTTTGTGCGTATATATATATATATATATACTGTATCAAGTGAATCAATTGTTTCATGTATTATTTACAAAGAGCAAAGCAGCGGGAATAATTAATACGATATGCCGCAAGCAACTTTTAAAGTTCGAAGGAAATTAGAAACAAACAAAAAAAAATAAATAAAAATTTATACCTTTGAACCGTGTCGAAGAAATTGGTTCTTACCGCCTCTCTCTACATTCTTTCAGAGTTTCGTTCGAACGTGTTTGAAAAATTCACCGTACACATGGAAAGGCGCACCGACCCACCCTCAAAAAAAATTTGAAAAAAAAAAAAAAAAAAAAAAACAACCCCATGGCCTACACGCCTATCCTTATTTTACTCTACTTTACTCTAACAAAGTTATGTAATTCTGTAATTGATTAAAATTATACACGTTTGAAATCCTTTTCGTTTTGTCGTAGTTTTTTTTTGTTTTTTTTTATCTTTCTCTCTCTCTCTCTTTTCCGTCTTTATTTGATATTCGAGTTGTAGGGGGAGAGAGAGAGAGAGAGAGATTTTCGGTCGTCGCAATTCTCGAGTAATAAACGAGAAGAGTATTTTTTTTAAATATTTTCGCAGGGTGAAAAATGAAAAAAATATGAAAAGTAAACTTGTAACTTTTAGTCGAAACTGATTGAAAAGCGAGAAGAAATAAAACATACTCGTACTCGTACCAATAACGCGAGAAACAAAAAAAAAAAAAAAAACAACAAAAAAAACGAAACAAAACCTGCGGCATAAGTTGTACAGTAGTTGGCTCGAATATCTGATCATCCTCCTCATCTCTTGTGTGCATATAACATGGTGTGTTATTTTTCATTTTAATAAAACAAAATAAACGAATAAGACAAAAAAAAAAAAGTAACCAAAGAGGAAAAAAAGGTGGGGGGGGGGGGGGGGGATGAAAGTAAGCGTTAAAATAACATGATTTAATACATGTAAAAATTAAAAACGTAAATTAATATAAATATATATATATTTATATATTATATATATATATTATATACATATATATATATATATATATATGTCTGTATAGTCTTAATTTATTCAATTTATGTTTCATTATAGTTTTTCCTTACCGCTCATGTTGTCGCATAGTATACGCGAGGTTATAATCCGACCGTAAGGACTGAAGAGATTCTCGAGATCCTGCTGAGCCATATTTTTTGGCAATCCGCTTACGTACAGATTCGCACCTTTGATCGCCTCGCTACTCGGCCGCGCGTACGAAACCTGACGTTGCAGAGAAGAAAAAAAAAAGAAGAAACAAATAAATGAATGAAAAAATAACGAACGGTTAAAAAAATTAATCAATCGATCGATCGGTTTTTCAAATTAATCAAATTAATGTATCAATTTTACACTATACACATTTCTTTTTTGTTTTTTTTTTTTTTTTTTTTACAACAATTTTTACAACGAAACAAATCAAGAACAGGTCGACGAAGAAGAAGAAGAAACGCAAAACGATCGAGCAAACTTTTGAAAAGAGATACAGTAATTTCGTATCGAAAGTAATTTAGAGACAGTTTTTGGCAGATTACTCTCTTCTTTTACATAATTTTATTCCGACTTGTTCTGTTATATTTTCTCTTTTTTATACTGTGTTTCGAATTCAATGTTTAAACAAATATTCTTAGCAACGGACCTTGATAGTTTTGTTCTGCAAACGGAGACCGTTGAGGGTATTGATGGCTTTCTCCGCATCCTCGGGCCGATGATAGTTTACAAAGCCATAGCCCAAACTCTGGCCTGCAACCATACAAACATCTGATACGATATATAGAAGTATGAGTTGATTTCGGCATAAGGGTATAAAAATCGTGTTTTTCTTTTTTTTTTTTATTTTTTTATTTTTTCAAGAATATATCGCATGCGTGCGTAAATGTTAATTTTTGACACGCGAACGTCTCAGTGTACTGCGTAATTATGAGAATACGAAAATGTCAATTTATTTTATTACCTATGGAATAAATTCTGTACGAATTTCGTACAAAAAATTTTCGAGTGAAAAACAAAAAGAAGGATTTTGTTCTAATTTTTTCATGCTGTTTTGCGCATAAAAAAAAAAAAAAAAAAAAAAACGGGACGTACAAGAAACAAAACGAGACGACCGTGCGCGTGAAAAGTGACGAGTTTCGTCGTATGGCAAAAAGAGAAAAAAAAAAATTACACGACGAAACAAGGCAAGATAACACAACGGTGAAAACCAAAACAAAAAAGAAAACTAAATATTAGTAATAATAGTAAAACAAAAATTTGACACACGTAGGAAATAACGTCGACGGAGTAGGTTTGGTGCGAAGTGACGGAGGGAGAAGGTATGTTGTTGTTAGTCGATGACAACGTCAGTCAACGGATCAACACGGTTGCCAGAATAGAAAAGAGACCCCGTGTGAATACTTGACATTATATGCATTATTCGGATATTTTCGGGGGGGGGGGGATTATCTCTTTGTCAAAAGCGGAGAAAATAAATTGGAGACAAATTTCTCAATATTTTTTATACGAAACAGACAGAAATAAAAATTAAAAGTATTTAATTCGACTCGCATCTTACTGTGAATTTTGTCTCGTCAATTTTGAATCAATATTTCTGTCGCGTATGCTTGGATTTTTTTTTTTTTTTTTTTTTACTCCATAAGTATCATTCCAGCAGATGGTATAATAGTTTATCATTAGATTTGGCAGACAATCAAAAAAAAAAAAAAAAATTTAGGTTCACAGCTGTGAGTTTCCCGTCTTTTTGTTTTTTTTCTTCATCTCCGTTAATACTTTGTCTCATACTTTTTAATCCCGGAATGTTAACGCGTACAAATATTTTTACGAACGTTTTTGTTTTTATACGTAGAAGCTAATAGTTCTCGGCACATTGTTAAATAAAAACAAATCAAATGACCCGTGCAATATTTTCGTGGGAAAAAATTCGAATTTTAATCAATTGAAATCTACCGAGATAAACAGATTTCATAGATTACAGTAAACTTCTGTACCGACTGACACTGCTGTCAATGGAACATGAAATTATATCACATCGCGAGTTAACGATGATACATGTGTATGCGATGTGTGCTTGAAAATTATATACCCTGACCTAACGTAAACTTGAATATATATTCTATTATAGTCAGAAATAAAATGAAAGAAGAAGAAAAGACATATTTATTTTCAAAATATAAACACACGGTCGTCTACCGGTCTAAATTCGTATCAAGAGAAAGACACGAATATTCGCAAGTGTTGAATAATTAGACAAAGAAGAACGTTCTCCGTAAAGATCGGAATCTCCACGCTAACCAGGCGACTATGTATGTTATGCACGCGTTGTTTCCTTTTCACAATTTCTTTTCCCGTGTCTTTTTCAAAGCAGTTTTTTCACGGTTAGATAAAAATCTGAAATCTCGCTTCGGCGCAAGTTGTATAATGCAGCCACGCGTTATTATCATACACACACACACACACACTACGGTATCCCACGTAAATAACGTGATATAAAATTATCGGAGTTTTTCGCCTGACACACAGCTTCAATCCTAAACTATACGAACGCCCCCGCATATATTCGTTCTCGAAATAGCGTCGCGCGGTTTAACAAACACAGCATGAGCAGCGGAGGCAAAGAACACGAAGAGCCTCATCGTCTCTTGAGTACAGGATCGCGTCGCGACGCCCGGACATAATAAATATTATGCTGCACACAGCCGAAGAACGTCGCGGTATTACATATTACAAACGTTCAATTACAAAGTGTCGAAAAATTTCAGGGATGAGATTTAAAGGAGGAAATCAAAGTTACGGGAAATATTTTTCTAGTGAGATGAAAAAAAAAAAAAAAAAAAATATCACCGCGAGACTTGTAGAGGATACGGCTGGCTACTCGAGTGAAAATAGAGAGTGAAACGAAAACTACAAGAGAGAAAAAGAAAAAATACACCACTCGATTCCCATCCTCGAACAGGCGGCGAGAAGTGGCCCATAATAATTATTCACCAAATATCGCGTTACACGGGCTCATTGTTCCTTCTCTTTATTCATTCTGTTTCTATATGCAAGAGGCACACTGCACCCGCAAACGTCCGGTTCGAATCTAATTCCACCCTCCCGCCACTACTAGGCGTTTTTCTTTCTTTTCGTTTCTCTTTTGTTTTTTCTCTTTTGTTTTTTTTTTTTCGTCCGTCCACCTCGCGATTTTGAAGCGTTCTTGCCACTCGACTGCGGTTCCTGGTAAAAAAAAACCTCTTTCTACGGATTCTTCGGCGATGGCACGGCAAAAATATACCCACATTGTCGGTGCTTAACCGAGGCAGAGTAGCCGTAAATTAAGAATGAAATATATTTCCGTCATGCCAACTCCCGGGCTAAAACACAGCCTATCTTTGCATCGGCAATCGGTCGATAACTCGCGGTTTGGGTAGTTATTATTAGCAAAAGACAGGTGGAGGTCGGGAGGGAAGGATTAGAATTGGAAGGAAGGATTACCGCGTTCGATTATGATCGATAAATTGACATTTTCCTTTATTCACTTTACTCGTTCGTTACGCTATTCAATTATTATTATTTTTTCTTTTTCTTTTGTTTTTTTCAGTTGGACTTTGAAACTTTGTAATAAAAAAAATTGTCAATTAACGTAAATACTTACCGGTAAGTTTATCTCTGATGAGCTTGCAGCTCTCGACTTCACCGATGCTCGAGAACAAGGAGCGAATTTCCTCCTGCGTCATCGTCTGTGGCAGGTAATTGACGATCAAGTTCGTCTTCGATTCCTCCTGCGACGTCTGACCCAGCGCCGAATTGCCATTCTGTTGCACCACTGTATCCATTCCGTTCGCCATCATTGCAATCCGTTGCTTTTTTGTTTTTTGCTTTTACTTCTTCGTTCTGTTTTTTTTTTTCCCTCTTGTTTTCAAAGTTTGTTTCAGCTGCTTGCTATCTAGGTAGCGCAAATCTGCAACAAAAAATCAACGAAACCATATTTTTTAACATGAGGTTTAAAAATGTGTGACACGAATAGTAAGAAATACTTGACATAAGAGAAAAAAAAAAATCATTAATAAGCCGTTTTAGGATTTTCAAGTGTAAAAAAAGAATCGAACGAAAATAATGGCAAATATTTGAAGCACGCGTTTCGTGGTTTCGAGTAACGACTCGTCACACACACGGAGACATTTCTCTCGCAGAATAAATTTCCACGAACATCAGACAAAAGAAGTCGGCAAATTTTCTTAATTTTTGTTCGACATTTCTCAACGAGGGGATTATATACAGTCTTCAGCCTCGTGTGTCTTATACCTATAGATATAATATTATGACTGTAATATAAGAGATTATATGCCAAAGCACACACATAACACGTACTTCGAGTGAGTTATAACTTACTCTTAAGGTTCGGCTTTAACGAGGTTTTAAGCGAACATAAATATATCCAACAATAATATATATTACAGAAATCTTACATTTAACGTCTTATGGCCCCGTCCATGCACAGGGTGAAAAAGAGAAACTTCCCGAAACGAATAAGGTATTCCTACAATATTATAACTTCGTTCTCGACGTTGCTAAGTAAACAAATATACCTTCCTACTTACCTACCTAACCTAACCATACTCGCGTCTAGTCTATACATGTTCATACGTAATATACATATAACATACACACACAAACTATCGATCGTCGCATTTATTACATTATTATATCTATATATCGACTCAATTATTCATATACGTATGTTATATACCGCATGTATTTACCTATATATAAGGTACAGTAATGTTCATTATAAATGCCCTGAGCTTCCGGCTAACTTGTTTGCTTTCCGAAACAAAATGCGAGTCGCGATTCTATACGAATTTTCTGACAATGACTGTCGAGGTAGCCGACGTGGGAGATTGGGAGGCATATAATTCATATAGAATCGAACTCGTATTTTGTTTCGAACCGCAAACAAGTTAGACGAAAGCCCGCGGTATTGCTGAAAATTATTGTACGCGCCTCGAATGAGCTACGAATAAACCTCGACGCAACTATGTACATTATCATCATTATTATCACGTCGTAGAAAATATATTTGCCCACATTATGTCACACGAATTCGTCATTGTTTAAGTTACTTTCTATCTTCTTTTCATCTATCTATGAATATAATAATATTAATAATAATGATAATAATAACAACAACAACAACAACAACAACTCTCAAAAACTATCCTGCCGCACGTCTATTTCATGTATACTCATTTTGGTGTCCCGACAAAAAAACGATCCGGGCCAATTTAAAAATTTGGGGGGGGGGGGGGAAGGAGGGAGGAGGGGGATTAAGAGAGGGTCGCCGAACGTCGACCCCTGCCAGCCGGCCTTTAAAGGGCTCCCCAGGCACTAGGAGCCCCCCTAGGCTTGGCTAACTCGTCGACGAAGCCCGGAGGGGTCAGCGCCCCTCACCCCCCCTCTTTTATCCATCTGCCATCGCAGACTTTGATATATACATCAGCTGCATACACGGGGTAATCATTTTCATTCTACGATACTTATATAACACGTACACACACACTCTCGCGCGCGCATACGCGAAGGATACCGTGTACGATACGTATGTACATACGATGCGGAGATGGGTTCGAATGCGGGGGGATATGATGATTCGAAATGCGTGGATGAAGAAACAAAAAAAAAAAAAAAAAAATTTCAAAAAATATTTCCGCACATTCTTTTCTTCTCATTCCCAGTGGAGATGAAAATTACAATTTCTCCACCTTTTTACCCCGTCTTTGATGATGTTGCGGACACTGATCGCGACGCATCACTGGCGTCTATATATATATATATAATGCATATAGGTGTGCATATCTATATATGACTGTACGTCACTTCTTTTCTTTCCACCCTCCCTCCACACGCGGTGTTGTCAGTGCGAAGCACGCGTCATTCTTTGCATGACGTATACACATATGTGTATGTACATCACACGTCATTCCCGTGTCCAATTTTTTTCCGTTAACCCCGTCGCCAAGCTTATTCTCCCCCCGGTCACCCCTTGATATCGGCATGATATTCTTTTCCCGTTTTCCATCTTTGTGTTGTACGGATGTACGAACGCGTTCTCTTTGTTTCATACTTGTTTCTGTTTTCTTTACAGTGTTTTTTTTTTCTTTTTTTTTTTATTATTTTTATTTTTTATTTTTCGTTTCACCAAAACTTTTCCCCATCTTTCTTTCCGCGTCGAAAGTTTTCACAGGCATCAGCTGCTAGTCTTCTATGCATATGTGTATAACGTATGTACGCTATATATGCAGATGCAGCGAAAAAGGGGAAGGGACAGGGAAAGGAAAACCAGAGAAGGGCGACCCGACTTCCCCGGTGAAACAGCCCTCGTGGAATTTTTAATCGAGCCGATTACTTGCTGCCCTCGTGTTTCGCCGTTGTCTGCACGACTATAGTCGTATATAGGTATTGTTAAAACACGTGCGTATTAATCGTATGTTGCACATGTACGTACCCCACATACGCATGCGTAGAATTACATGAGCGTTGTCTAACCGGACTACGTCACTTGAAGTTGTTATACATTTTTCACCGACTATTTTTCAAAAATATCTCTCACGTTCATATGTTTTTTTTCTACTTCTGGATTCAAATTCAAGGTTGGCTTCACATTCACAGCATTTTCGAAAGACGTAAAGAAGCTCGCATTCGATCTAGCGTCCATGTTTCTTGTCTCACTTTACTAATTTTCCGTGTACATACGTGGATAAAAAATCTTCCAACTGCACGGTAAACTCGAGCAGTGTATGCTTGCTGATTCTTGCAATGGATGTAATTGTTCAATATTTAATTCTCGTTATCGAACAAATTACAAGCCTTGTGCGCAAAGTATAATATAAATACATAATTTCTTCTAATAACCAAGATTCCGTTGGATTGAAATAGCGCAACGAGAAGTACGGGTGGCATGGATGTCGGTTGAGAGGCGGGTGCGTCAGTGTGTTACACACATGCCTGTGTATACCCAAGAATAAGAAGCACGCAATATCTATTTTGCGCATTTTCCAGGAAACGGACCCGACGCCACCAACGTACTACGCTATATACATATATGCAGGCCGCCAGCCCCTCGCTTTATAACACCACACGTGTAATCCAGACATATAAGTGTTACTCGTCAAGAGTTACGTGTACTGTACGTATTAACGTATTTCAGGTATTATTCTACACCGTTGGAGCAGTGAACTACGTGTGTGTGTGTGTGTGTGTGTAACGAAGGACGAAAAACACCGGCTACCAACCTTCGAAGAAGAGACACAACTACAGGTATGTATGTACATACTCTCTCATTGTTAGAATTTAGGGTATATGTTCATCGATCTTCTACCCTCAGGACTGAGAACAAGACTAGAAATAAGTTACACGTAGTTTTCTCTCTCTCTCTCTCTGCCTGTAACGCGGTACGACGAACGACCATCGACGACCTTCGCTGATAAACAACAAACACAACGGTCTTATTACAAGTGAAACACATATAGGGTTCGGGTGTAACGACGGGTAAGTATCCAACCAAGGTGAGAAGTCACGGGTGTAAATGAAGATGCGAGAGTATACGAGGTGTTGTTTTTTTTTTCTTTTGGTTTTGTTTTTCTTCGAGCACGGAAAAAAGAAAGTAAAGAAAGAGAAGAAACTCGACCAAGAGGGGAGTATAAACAGTAACTATACCTATGATAAGGGTAT
Organism: Neodiprion virginianus; assembly: GCF_021901495.1. Lineage (NCBI taxonomy): Eukaryota > Metazoa > Arthropoda > Insecta > Hymenoptera > Diprionidae > Neodiprion > Neodiprion virginianus. Next base: position 31,594,859 of record NC_060881.1, on the reverse strand, counting down.
TTGTTTTGACTGTTTGGCTTACGTTAGTCGCGCCCTACGTTATCATACATCGAAAAAAAACCTTGCACCGGATAAGAAAGAATTGAATCTATCATAAACTAATTATTGGAGTATATATGAGGACGAAGAGTAGAACCGAATGTTATCAAAGAACAACGATGTTGAGAATTTTAAGTAACCCAACAACCCCGTGCAAAGTGTGTGACTAGACCGAAAACTCGACAAAATGTCGCACGCGAAGGTAATAACGAAGGTGGTAAGGAGAAAAAAAGAAAAAAAGACTAATTCCAACGTACAATTAGGGTGCGGAGTGAAGAAAGAAGGAAAGAGTGCAGAGTGCAGTATTTCACGCGCGTTTCCTGTAACGTAGATACGATCTTCCGCTGTGACCAGGTGGCCATGGCGACGGGGATCACGAAAATCGCGTGGCGCCCACCGCCGGATCAATACGGGCCTCACCCGATCCGCCCCTTCCGCCCCTGCTGACGACGCGACGACGACGACGACGACGAAGTCGCTGATATACGTATATCCGTCGAGGTGCACGTAGATGCGAACGTAAAATGAGCGAGCGGCCTACCCCCTAGGCGCGGAGCGCAGAGTGAGAGCGGCGAGGTTCACGGCTAACGCGCCGTTTCGTCGAGGATATGAACTATGCGCGATAGTATAGATGGGCGCACGCATACAGGAGAGAGACAGACGGCACCACCCCGCGTTTCCCGCACGCAGCGCAGCAACGTGCAGCAGCAAAGCAGCGTCGCGGGGACGTTAGCCCGTGCCTGGGGTGCCGCCGCACGTGCCTGTCTACGTCCCTCTCTCTCGTACTCTTTTGCATCGCATACGGCATGTAGCGGGGGGATTTCCCCGGACGATTTCGAGCCTTCTCTCTATTTTTTTTTTCTCCGTTTGTTGTGTGTACATGGAAGGGTACGCGCTAGCCGGCCGAAGAGACCCGGGACGCTGCAACTATCTAGCTTACCTTCTTGACGTTAGTCTGTATGTATGGAATGCACTTGTGTAGCAGCCTCGCCGGTTGATCCTGTCTACCACAGCTTTTCTCCAACTGCTTACGGCACTGTGCTTTTTATTTCCTCGATTTACAAACTCTTTTATTATTTTTTGTTTACAGTGTACTTTGAGGTTTAACTTTTTTTTTCTTTTTTTTTTTTTATTGATTCGCTTAAATATTATTTACAGGTTGCGAGTCTAATATACACATATATATATGTATATGTATTATGTGTGATTTAATTTAATACGCGCGCGGCTTTTTGTTTATTTTTGACAGACTAATATTTTACGGCGGTAGGTAGAGTCGTAATAATAATAATAATAGTAGAAGTAATATTTAAATGGTGGTAGTATAACAACAGTATACTACGTCCTTGCACCACCACCCGAAATAAAATTGAAAATCAATAGTAATGAAAAATAATAGTAATAATAATAATAATAGTAACAACAGCGATTTTCACCCGTGATCAGCATTTATGATTCAACATCGGCACGTTCGTCAATCACTATGTACTGCGTCGGGGTGGTGGTGGATTGCAGGTATCATCCATAGATAACATGTGAATGAAGGTAATATCAAAAGATTTTTTTTTACAGTTTGTACGATATAGGTGTACAAACAATTCGATATATTATTTGTATCTATGTGTATATATATATATATTTTTTCAGTAAACGATGATTACTACTTTCTTGTTTGTGTTACACTATACAAGTGTATAATCTATTATACGTATAAATATATGTGTAAATTACAAGTGTGTGTATGTATTTATTATTTAACGACGAATTCTTTTTTTTGGCTCTCAAAACTCTCTTGTGACGAATATTACATGTATATTATAGTCGTCGAACTGTGTTTACACGTTCTGGTTAAGCGCGTGTATTTATTCTTGTATTAAATATGGTTTAAATACTCTATTTGTTATTCCCGACTGCAGGCAATACAAAACGATGGTTTTACAGTATCAGATCTCCGTCTCCAGCCTGAATAATAATATCAGCGCCTCGCTCGGCTATCCCGGCGTTAAGAACGCGCTAAAGAAAAAACCGATATGCAACTATACTAAAGGGAAAGAAATAACCGCGACACGTAACGGGCGGAAGCTGCCTGGATACTAGCTGCCAGCTCCGCTGCTCGCGTCGCCTGTCCCACCTCGCAAAACGCTCGCGAGAACTTCGACAGGATTCGGGCATCTCCGGATTGATTCGCCGGCCGGCAACCACCCCGGCGATTCACCCCTCCTGCCCCCCCGCCCCGACGCCCGCGCGCCCGCGACGTTCACGAGGCATGCCGTGCCCGCTGCGACGCGACACGGACTCGCGAACACATTCGTAGGACGCTGCATTGCCGACGTAGATGTGATCTCGGCATCGTAAACGCAAAACTACGACATGATATTGTCCCTTCGATGCCATTCGCTTAACGAACGTAATTTCGTCGTTAGTCGGTGTTATTATATTTTTAAAGAATGCAGTTTTGATGCGGGGGAAAAATGAGCGGTAGCAGCAAAAACCGAATTCTCGCACGGATTTCAACCCCATTTAGTTAGCATCGCCACCGGACGTACCCAACATATCACTGGCCAAGCCCTATCTGCTTTGCTCTTCTAGGTATGCCGAGTGGGCTTGGCTCTTACTTATTCTACCCTCTCTGACAACTTTTAGCCCCCCAGCGATCGAGCCACCCCTCCCGGCTTGGCTGCGGTACCATCTGTACGACTCGGTGCCTTTCAGGCAGTGTGGGTGTGTGCACCGCCGTTTTCATTCCCCGCGATATATTGGATGATACGACGACTCACTGTCGGGTAGAACTGTTTATCATCTTTTCGAATCCGTTTATTTTGAATTTGAAATAGGATCATCTTGTTCCGCGTATTTAAGCGCGAATGATTTTGGGGCGGCCGTTATCTTGCTATAAAAAGAAGCGGAAAATCGATTGGGATGAAAAAAATTAAGCACATTCGCAATGCTCAGTGATTCCATTCTTTCCCCGTTCCGACACCTTCATACACACGCCCGAAGTTGAGGAGATTACGACTGGCCAAGTTATACTCACGTGTTACGTTCGCATACCCCGGTATAAACATTGGCTATAAATAAACGAGGGAGTATTTTCTCATACGTTTCTCAACAATTTACTCGTCCGTTGTGTAATTATAGATCGCGACAAAGATCATATATAGTCCCTATAACCTTATATATACCCAGGAACGTTGGGTGCGGGGTTGGTAACTAACCCAAGTTAGATAGGCATCTATCTCTGCAGCAGTGTTCCACGATCGCGGAATATATTTAAAAAAGTGACTAGTGATTTATAACCTGTGACGTGGTCGGGGTGTGGAAGAGGTTTTTTTCGCAAGGGGAACACTCGAGATTATAGTTTTTACGCTGCAGTTGGGGTTCGCAGTGATTGTAAATTCCATATTTGAATTCCCACTACCTGCAGTACTTATTATTCGTGTGCAGGCATGAACGCCTCTGTATAATGTACGAATTCGAACAACGGCCCGCGAGACCGCTAACTATCTCGACCGAAATTTATAAATACGTCGTCGTATAAATATGCTATAAATATAGATATATATATACCGTGCCAAAGCTCATGAAAGTTATAAAACCTGGAGACACCGCATTACCGACAATCTATGCTCCGCGATTCATATACATATATCGATTTGAAACACCTCTGTAACATGCTGCATTATACGGTTCAAGTCGAACGGAAATCTGGATATCGAATGATCATAGTTGGGAGAATTTCCGATGATACCTGATCGTCTTGTGCACCAAGGCACAAGAGAGCATCGCGCCGACGAAAATTATTACCGAATCTCTATTAATAGCCCGCGACTAAAGTCACTTTTCCCTCCTGATTCAAAATTTCCGATTCCCACATGAAGTTTAAGTTTAAGTATACATGCAAGCATACTGATGGAACAGATGAACTATAAACGTTATATAGTTGTGTAACATCTTCGTTCTCTTCGTGTTCCTATTATCAATGTATTTATTCCCCTCCCGTTATTACTATAGTTTCACCCGGTATATACAGAAAAGAATTACAACGAAGAATTCATGGTGCTATATACGAAAACTATTTATTCCGTTTTTACCTCCTTTTTCAATGGAACAGCAGAGGAATGCGTGCGACTGAGAGGGTATAAGACCACGTGCAAGCCGATTCACTTTCGGACCACACGTGCTCGGCATTCATTTTTTGACAGGAGTAAACCGCAGCTACGGACTTTCTTGAGTCGCAAATCAAGTTGCACTGCCAGATAGTTTCGACCATTCATTGTAACACTGTATACTGCAGCTACCTAAAGGGTTCATTTATCCTTGTCACAACAATCAGGGGTAATCTTAGACTGTACGGCTTATTAGAAAACGATGTTACGTGAAACAGTGATTGGACGAAGAGGATCTCGAATTATCTTGAAGAGAATATGGATAACAAATTTTAAACAACCGCAGAAGTAAGAGAATTAAACAGACTGCAGGTAGTAGTCAATTACCTGAACCCAAAGAACTAAGAAGACGTACGATATTAAGCTCACGACACACTTAAGCAGTGACACAAATAGTAGGGAGAACCGATCCGTCGGTCTGCACATAAAAGTAAGTCGTATCTATGCCATACCGATTACTCCTTGGTTTACGGTGTATCTTGTGAAAACAAGCCTACGCAGACTTCACGGTTCATCGACAATGCATTAGCGGCCCCCTTACGCAACTTGGTCTAATTTCGACTGGCTTTGCTTCCGCCTTTTCTGATCAGCGGCTTGGCTGGGGGGGGGGGGGGGGGGGGGAGAGATAAGGGGGTTAAGTCAAGCAAGGGCAGCGTAACTCGTGAGTGCAAAAAGTGAAAAAATATGGCGATCGTGGCCGCGGCGGCGGCGGCGGCGCGGCGCTCGGTTCCCGTTCCCGCCGGGACATCAACCATCGCTGCATATAACCATTGTCTGCGTGCTCGAGGGGTGAAGGGGGGGGGGGGAGGTGGGAGAGGGAGGGGTTCACCACCCCACTGTTACCACGCCACTGACAACATCCCCCGAGTCTCGACCCTATCCTTTTCTCGGGCTGTGCAGTGCCCGCTTCTCTGTCCCTCGGACGAAGGATAGGAGCAGCTCTGGCTGGCCTCTCGATGTGTGTGGGGGCAGCGCACGCGCGCCCTTCCATCCGGTTCACGATCAATACGAGCCGCCGGCGTTTTCTCTCGTTAGGAACTACTCCCTATTTCTGATGATATAGTACACTGTGTACCCCCCTTTTTCAGGGGAGGATGGTGGGGGGGGGGGGGGGGGGTGGGAGACGGGGGTTGATTTTTGACGCTTGGCAACGCACTGGCGTTAGAAAATTACGTTTGGTACCGTTCGGACAAAACCGGAGGTAACCGATAATAATGGAGTACATCGCTCGTGTTGGTACTATAATTTGAATATGTGAACGAATCTTACACGAGATCTTGAATTCACAGTAAAATTCACTTCAGACGAACGAACGATTGCACGTTGTTTCTATTTTTAAGAAATTTTGTTTTATGCCAAATTGATTATTCGTTATATAGAAACCGCGCGAAACGGGGCGAAGTTTCGTGCGATTCAAGATGGCCACGGTTGTTCAAATCTTGCAGTTTTGACCTGCAGATCTATAAATCTGGTAACGTATCAATCTATAAGCGTAGACACTTTGCAGTCATTTGAAAATACCTAATGTATTTATATACGGAAGATACGCACGTGGCAAACTTGTATGCATCATAAATTAAACAAAAACATTCGATATTAACTATATATTATATGATTAATATCATAGACACAGAACACAAAGTAAAGGAACAAATTAACGTACCAGTAGTTAAAGTTGAAAATCAGTGGTTGAAGAATGATGTTTAGCGTAGTAGAACAGAACGTAGGTTTAATTGCTTTTTTTTTAATAGTTGTAACAGAGTAGGTAGTAAATCGTGTTACAGTGGTTTGTTACGGCGATAAAATGACTGGTCGTATTTAATTTGATAGTATTAACAAAAAGTTAACAATTTATCTAAATTGGCGCGTAATTTGAATAACACGAACAAGGTTTGTAAATTGTATAATGTTACCCGCGAGTAAAGGTTTAATCAATTAAACAGTTTTGCTACGATTTGCCCGGATCCCGGCTTCGAACAAGGATCAAAGTAACCCACTTTGATTTTTCAAAATATTTCCCGCCGATATTCTAATTCTCAGCTATCCAAACTATTCTAATATCAAATAACTGATGGTATCTAAAAGCCAGGATAAAATCTTATTACGGTTGAAAATATTTCTCAACGCGTGCAGCCGGCAATTCACGCGTTAACACGTGCGTGTATTATTGCGGCACTATCGTGCGTATATTTGCTAAAAGCCCGGTGTATTGTATGGATATATATTATTTCTTATCTAAAGGAAATGGCAATGAAAGATAGATAAAATTAATTCGACGCGGAATATGAACGGAGTGAAAAATATCCGCGATTCAAATTCTGTGGTGTAATTTTTTTAAACTTCTTCGGGCAATTGTTCGCGAAAAAGATATTACAGATTTGAAAAGAAAATCGAAAAAGAGAGAGAATTTTTTTTTTTTTTGAACCAATGTATGTAATGAAAATATGTCTACACACAGTAATTATAATTGTAATGATGATGTAACTGAATTAGCGACAATTGGAATAAATATTTTATATACAAAATGTATAATTATAAGAACGAATATTTAATGAATTAAGATAAGTAAGATAATAATATTGCGGGTAACTGTGTCTACAACGCAATGCCTTGTGGTGCGGTAACTAAACTGACGAGTTGGCTGGGTTCGAGCTCCCACTCTGTACGAACTCCCGCTCCGATTGGCCAAGAATCGCCTCAGCCGCGCTCTTAGCGGCGGACGGACGAAGCGAGCCTTGCAGTTCATCGCCAGACCGCCGACGCATGGCCATCGCCTGGAGTCCCCGAGGGAGGAAGTCCGTGAAACGGCAAGGCTCTCGGCGCTCTCGAAGACCGGACGGCTTGGCGTTGAGCATGGTGGAGGTAGGGGTAGAGCTGCCGGCGATGGCTGGAGGGCGTTTTCTACTTCCTGAACTTTCCCGGGATTCTGGAGGAACCGTATGGGCGAGGTGAGGTGAGCGCGGACGCCCCTCCAGGAAACGAATATTATTGAATTGTCGCGGGGATTCCCTGAGCCAAGAAATTCTCCTCAAGGTCGCTTAGCCACTTTCAGAGAATTGCTGGCCACCTGAATGGACAGAGGCTCAACTGGAAGGCCCAAGGGTTCGAGGAATGATGAATTTTTATTCAGTGATTGTATCGATCGAATCACGCGAAAGTTGGAAATAAATATATATTGCCCAGACATGCAAACCGAGACTTTTTCAACCCCGCGGCGTAATTCGTTTTTAATATGGCGCTCGTTATGACTTTGTGCCTCATAATTACATCCATTGTTGGTATCAAATAGCAGAGGTGGTGGCCGATTGTGGATTCACACCTCGTCTACGGATTTTCGAATCGTTGCAGAAGATGGTCTCTGCGCCTGCACTGCAGTAGAGATTGCAAACGGGAGCCGTGGATGGGGCAGAGGCGGAGGCAGAGGCAGCCGTCCATGGGAGACGGCTGGGCACAAGCTCTTGGTAGCGAATATCGATTTCTGGGTTTGGTGCTCTCAGTCATTCATTCTCTCACGGGTTTTGCCCTCTCACTGTACCGCGACGGTGTCGCGTGCGCTTGCGCGTGTGCAGCCCTCGATGGAGGGGTAGCTGGTAACCTTAAGGCCATTGTACGATGGAGAAAACTCGTAACATGTATACAACTTTTCTTGTAAAAACTCGTATCGATAAAATACAATTGCTAACGAGGTTGAAACTCATTCGAGACACACTAGTTTCACCTTCACGCCTGGGAAATCCGAGCAGAACTCTGAATATCTTCACACAAAATGGCGTCGATGAAACGCCCTTTTAATTGACTTACATTTACGAATATGTACCACAACTTTGAATTTCAAATTTACATTTATTCCCATTTCGACTTTTCAATTCTTTATTTTCGCCACTACGCTTTCATAGTTGACGGTCCTTATACGCGACGGTGAACAAAATGGCGGCTACGCTGGGATTTATGTATACTTATACCATTGAGCTTTTGACCTTATAGGATAACGAAGCGGTTGCACTGAAATAGATTTGTACCCAAGACTAACAGAGGAAATTACTTGATGTAATCAGCGTCTGCTCGAGTGAAATTAGTTCGTTGAATCATCTTTGTACCCGACGTAAAATTTCATGTGAATCGACAAGTGTTCGTAACTTGTAGCTTATATATACACTTGAATCAACGTGCTGTAGATTGATCAACACGCAATTAATTCTCTTCAACTGGGTTTACGTCTGGATTTGAAGGTCCCAATGATGAGTCATTCGAAAATGACATTGAAACGGGATAATAAACCGGTTTCTAAAACGCAATCACGTAATTTCCCGGCACTTAATCTCAGTCACATAATCGTGCTGCGCGAAAAGCCCCAACAACATTTCCCGCCATAAAGCTTAAGCCAATTTGCACAGGCAAATCGAGAAGTCTTTGAACAGTTCTGAAGCAACACCTGTGAGGTTCAGAAGGGCAAATGACTTACGTTCGAGGCAGTCGTTCTCCATTCACAAAGTTATACGGCTCAGGAATAATCCAATAACGCTGTCGCTACTCGTTAGCTGATCGATAAAGTTCTTCAGCAGAACACCTAATGAGACAGTATGTAGTTGTAGTGATGGAAACGTGGCGAGTGAAATTGCCTGCAGACATGTTCTCTCTCAAGGAAATGCTTTGCATATTTGAATAAAAATTCTGAATCATAATACGTAGCTGGCTAATCCTTTTACTAAACCTTCGATGAATCAACCTCTCCAACCATTTTCGTGGCTATTCCGACTTAGATCCATGCATTCCCACGAATCGCTCGGCGCAATGACAACACCCCGTTTTCTCAACTCTAAAAGTCCTTGATTGCTGAGAGTACTATTGGAAAGACCAACCTACACATAGTTTAAATTGAGACAAAATATGTGAACCCTCTTTTTGTTAGATAGAATCCTTCGGCAGTTTTACTCCATTTCCTTCAAATGTCCGCTGATCTCCATTTAATGTCAGTTAGTTCAGGATTATTATATGAATCCAAGAGTTGCAGAGAATACGATATTTAGACAGAGAATTCTCAAGAGGAAATAAAACCAACGGTATTATAACAGCAATTATTCTGGCTCTCCATTTCTTTCCAAGTATACAGTGTGCGTCTAGTAACGCACCTTGGTGTTAAGTACTACGTATTAAAATTTACTCATCCGAATGTACTTAACATATCGAGTCCTCTGTGCCACATGGTGTTTGGAGAAAGATAAGCAAAACGTTTAGCATTGCATGTATCGCGTTTATCGATTCAACAAAACCAAGGAAACAGCCGCGGTATCCAAAAGTGTCTCCAACTACCAACTTCTGTAGGCTTCTCCACCGCAAATTTCAGTTGTCTAAAAGCCACAGTACCGTCAATATGTCGGAAGCTGATACAGGTATGTGCTGCTAACCGATTTTCAACTGCCACCTGATACTTTTTATTCACCTCTGACCTCTTGACGTGTGCGTGTTCGCACCGCTGAATGCAATCTTCCAAGTGTCCATCTACCTGATGTAAAACACGGCTTTACTCTGACTTTGGTCACGCGAGGCCTTATCAATATACACAACAGTTTCCACTGTGCAAAAGCAGGGCCTGCTCAAAGACTATAGAATCGTTAACCGTTTCGAGAATGGTTCAGAACATGACCTGCGGAAGTCGTACCATTGAATGGCCCATAATGACCCTGCACACAGTTATTCGTCTTTTTACGAAACGTCCACTTCGAGCGGCTTTTCATGAAATCTTATAAACCGCAAGCAGATCTTATCAGGCATCCTATCTTGAAAGCTCGTTGCAGAAATCATGCCACCACTGCTATAATTCCGGAGTGTTCCAAAGTCCGATAAAATTATTTGAATTAATCAAGAAAAGAAAAGCTTTGCACGTTGTAAATTCGTCGGCCCTGTAGCTCTCGTGTGTGGTATTACAATTTGATTAACCTTAGGCAAGGAATAGGTAATGGAAGTTAAGCTGGTGGGTTTTCGTGATCACGGAATTCCTTCAATGTCTAGCTCGTGTGTGAAAATAGAGTGTGGGTAACTGGCCGTGCAAAGTGACTTTTAGATTGGAAGCACGCAGGTATAATGCTGACTCGTTTCGGATCCCGCCCTCGCTTTAGTTTCTCGCCAATCGTCTTCCGCACTATTAGCTTGTTTCTAGTTAGTAATCGTCAGTTAATCCCGTACCGATGGAGGGTCGAGATCCTCTTGAGCATACAAGCCTGTTTGGAAGAGCCGGTTGGAGTTTTTTTCCCCTATGATTTCCGTGACAATTTCTTTCCAACCTGTTTTTTACTAACATTTTCTTCTTGCTCTTTTAGATAGTGATGACAGCGATGCCGAAGGTGGTCTCGGTAATGTGAACAGGCTGATAATTCGACCGCCAGGCCACAGTGGAAAAGCCAAACGAGGACATCTCTGCTTCGATGCATCTTTTGAGACAGGAAATTTGGGGAGAGTCGATCTCATCTCAGAGTTCGAATACGACTTGTTTATACGTCCGGATACGTGCAGTCCACGTCTTCGACTCTGGTTCAATTTTACTGTAGACAACGTAAGGAGTGATCAAAGGGTGATATTCAACATAGTGAATATTTCAAAGTCCAAGAATCTCTTCAGCGTAGGAATGACACCACTGGTCAAGAGTTCCAGCAGACCGAAGTGGCAGCGAATACCAAAGAGGCAAGTGTTTTATTACAAGTCAGCGCAGCATCAGAATCATCATATCTTGAGCATAGCCTTCGCCTTCGACCGAGAGGATGACGTTTATCAGTTTGTACTGACCTATCCGTACTCTTACACACGCTACTTGAATCACCTGGAGAACCTTTGTACAAAGTGTACAAACGCCTCTGTCGTGAAAAGGGAAACTCTGACCTTGTCGATTCAGAAACGAAAAGTAGAACTTATATCCATAGCAACAGCTACCGAAAACCAGAGAAAAGTTGTTGCTATCATGGCCAGAGCACATCCCGGGGAATCCCCAGCGTCTTTCGTTTGCCAAGGGCTTCTGGACTTTCTTGTCAGCAATCATCCGATTGCAAGAGTTCTGAGAGACTACGTCGTCTTTAAGATCATCCCAATGTTAAACCCGGACGGAGTATTCCTTGGGAACTACAGGTGCGATACATGAAGTACTGTATATGTGCTTGCATTTCAATGTTGCCAACTATTTAAAAATCTCCAGATCCTCGGTGATGGGAATGGACCTGAACAGATCTTGGAACAGAATATCGGACTGGACTCATCCGAGTCTTGCGGCGACCCGAGGGGTACTGGAGAGTTTGGATAAAAATCCCATGGCACCTTTGGATCTCGTTCTTGATTTACACGCACACACTAATGCTACTGGGATTTTCGTCTATGGAAACACGTACGACGATGTTTACAGGTAAGTTTTCTGGTGTCACTCAGATTGAGACCAAAACACCTAACCTTTGTACAAAAAACCTCTTCCAAATGACTGTAAATTAATTTATGGCTGCTAGCCTCGTAGGTACGAACGACACACGGTTCTCCCAAAACTGTTGGCCCAACACGCCGAAGACTACGAATCATCAAACACCATGTACAACCAGGATTCCGGTAAATCAGGCACCGCGCGACGTTACCTCTGCTCAATACTAAGCGACCGTGTGAACAGTTATACGATTCAAGTTTCAATGTATGGCTACTGCAGGAAGGGAAGTCCCGGAATTTTGCCCTATACAGAAGAAGGATGTATCCTTTTCGGCCGTTGGTTTAACCGGCATTGATATCCATTTGCACCAAGTGTTTCACGGGTAATTTACTCACTTGAACACGCCTCATAGCATCGTTTGGAGATCCTTAACTTTAATGATGGTCACATAACGGCAGACTACAGAGTAGGGCGCAATTTGGGCCGTGCTTTTCTCGAATACTACAAGCTGACCGGACTAATTCCCTCTGGATTACCTGATCAACCATCGAATAAACGCGGTCGTCAGTCCAGACAGAGACACCGTGTTCCCAGAGAGCCCCGTCCAAGGACTGCGAGGACTACGGCACCTTTACACCTCGCAAGCATCCACGAGTACGGTATTCGGTAGTTATAGATTGACGATTTTTCAGGAGACGGAAGCAACTGGTACCAAATCACCGGCATCCACATGAATTTCTTATTTACTTACGGAACGTTGAATATTATTATCTTATTTTATATTATAGTTGCCGAATTAAGTGATCCACAGTATGGATTTTGGGGGGAGAGAGGGTAATAAAACGCAGGCTGCATGGGAATCGCACGAGGGTTGATTAGAGGCGTGATCGTCTAGGTGAGAATCGCGTGATGAGAAAGCCGATTAATCAATCGCAAGCGAATTGGGAATTATTGATCGGTTCATATACAACAGGTGGCTTTAACATCGAGAGTCAATCAGTTTGAAGAATCCTCAAGCTCATACGTGCCGTGATGACGTGAAAGCCGCGTTCTGCTTTGGCTGTCAGTTCTGCTCTCATAAGCGAATCATAGAGCCCCGCCTGTTTATCGGTTCGGTGAAAAATTTACTACGCTGTCAATTCTAATCTCATACAGGTGCACGTGGTTGCAAGTAGAACTCGACTCAACCAACCGTTCAATTCACGACTTTGACCATCTACCTATGTGCAAAGAGTTATTGTACGAGTCGGCAAACACGATGAAACGGTTTTCGAACCAGGATTAGTGGTTGAAGTTTGTTTGCAACAGTTCAATTTGTATTGGTTCACAGGCTTGATCAGATTGTGCCGAAAATGCTGAGAAACGATTTGACGGTTACGAGCAGGTTTTTATTAGATAAAACGAAAAATTCACTAGGGAATGATTGATATTCCCAAAGCTAGTCGCGGATAGCGAACCGCCGATTCAAAAAAAGTTCTTTCTGACTTGACTCAAACTCAAATCAATGTGTGTATAAGGGTGCGTTCCGATATTAGCTCTCATTGCTGTCAACGATTTTTTAGCTCTTTTGCCGTGCCTTTGTCCTAGGGAGTTTTTAGCGCTACCAGCTAATTTCGGAACGCACACCAAGAAGCTTCCGTGAATCGGCGGCTAGCTTCAGCATAATGAAAAATCGAGCGCCTTGGATGTTCGAAGGTGAACCCCGACCGCGAACATAACCTATTACACTAATTTGGCGGTTACCTTTAAGCTATTTGGGAAATCGGGTAGAAGTTGGTCCTCGGGGTTAATTCCTCGACTCGTATTTACTGTTCAGGTATCTGCGCGAGGAGGTCGCTCAAGCTTTGTCCCGTACGCGGTACAGATCGATGAGTGGTACCAGGATGAACGCCGGCCCAGGAACGACGACGGGTGCAGGAGGGATGCCTCGCTATGCGAGATTTCGAAGCCCCGGGGCTCCAGTCGTCGGTTCTACTATCCCGCCGACAGAACCGCGACTAACTATCGTCGATTTCAACCAGCTAACTAGGGGTGGACTCGAGCTGGCCATGGGAAAGAACAAGTGTAAAATATCAAACCGCTCCCCGCAGCGGTACAGCAAACCGCCGAGAAGATAGTCGCTGCGTGCGACTCCATTTTACCTACGCGATTCCGCGCGCTAAATTTATTATATCATGTATAAAGATTTTACGACACTTTCAGCATTGTTATACACCCTATATTCGCATTTCGCTCCTTTCGCATCAATCACGGTTAATGTTTATACCTACAATATACGTTTGTTAAAATGTTTAATACATTAAATTATATCTAAGACAACATCGAATTTTTTTTACACCTGTAATGAACTTACTGTTTACAAATGATTGTGTCATTTTTTCTATACCGTATTTGTGTATAATGTACCTATTATTCACGTTATGATACGTATATATGGATGTAAAATTACCGTTATTATGTAAATAATTGTTGATCAATGTGCAATATGTACTATAATAACAAACAATCAGGTGACTTCTCCTCGATTATATTTTTCCTATTCTCAATTCTTCATTGATTTCCCTTCATTTATATCCTCGCATTAATTTTCAATCGGCCCCGTGATCATCTCAATCGGCAACACTATGCAATATTCAAAATTTAGAAAAAACTAGCACCAGAAAGTCACGCTATTCTCTACCCCTGCTATATCCTGGTTTTCATTACTCAATAGATGTATGTAATACGTATGGTACTTTGTTAATGCATGATGGTGTACAAATTGTCATATGAACATATTGACGTACGGATTAAGATTGAGGACCATGAAGAACGAATTTGATTGAGAACTCGACGAAAACCAACAGCAACAGAAATAGAAAAAATATCGAATCACAATGTGTCGTGAAAATTGTAGGATCGATCGCGCGGCGGGATTGCGCGTTGGCAACGTTTTCGTTTTCTCTCTTTTACGATTTTACTGAAATACTTCTTCTCCATTTCGACACTTTTCTTCTCCCGTTAATAATTTCTTTACCGTGCGAACGTTTTCATTGTTTTCCCCCGATTCGTATGTATTGCATGCAGTACTACGATCGATGAAACATATATGTATAATATAACATGCGTCCGCGGCGAGGGTCTCAAGAAAACATGAGATTAAGATTCACAGGTGGCTATAAGTAGATACATGAAACGGAAAATCCGCTTTTCGAATTATTCTTACAAACACAGTGGAAAGGATTTTCATCTACTGTCCACCATTTTCACTGTTCTCTTATTTCACTGTCAATAACTAGTGAACTAACTAAACGAGACTATAAAGAAAATCGGCAATTTTGCATGAGAGGTCTAAAAAATAAAGTGAATCAAATACGGATTACGACTAAAGATCCTCGATCGTAAAGAACCATCGAAACGGGGATAAAAATAATATACGAAGATTGAGAGAAGAAAGTATACATCGAGAAGAAGAAAGAAAAATTTTACAAGTATAATATCAATAATAACGATGGTAATAATAGTAATAATAACAACAATAATGTAAAAG
The DNA here is from genome assembly GCF_021901495.1 of Neodiprion virginianus. Lineage (NCBI taxonomy): Eukaryota > Metazoa > Arthropoda > Insecta > Hymenoptera > Diprionidae > Neodiprion > Neodiprion virginianus. Next base: position 31,579,729 of record NC_060881.1, on the reverse strand, counting down.
AAATAAATATTACTATACACATACCTGAGATGCGTTCGTAAAATTCAATCAACTCGAAGGAAGAATTGCACGCGTTTGTATATATATATTATACGTATATATATATATGTTTATCGCTATACAATTATATCTATATATAGCTATATGTATATATATATTACACACATATATATATATATAGTATATATAGATGTATATACTGTGATATTAATATATATCTATATATATATATATATATCTACTATTATACGACGACGCGAGTTTAATCAATTTGAATGAACAAATCAATTAATCAATCAATCGAATCAATCGAATCAATCTTGAACAGAACGGAACTAAAATGAAAGAAATGAAACTAGCGAAAGAAGGAGCAGACAAGCGGGGCCGTCAGCTTCTACCCCTGGACTTGACAGAACTATTTGCCAGGCTGGAGCGGCGCCCCCCGATTTTTCTCTTCCCTTTTTGTCGCCGCTCGGAATAATTCGGCTCGGTTCGGAACCGGTCGGGGGTTGCTCGAGGACCCCTAGCCGGGAATAGGGCGGTGGTCATTGAACCAAGTATATAGACGATATCTGCGTAGTCGGTGTGCGCGATAGAATCACCCTAAAACCCCGACTTACCCCTATTTTCACCTCCCCCCGAAACCTCCGTCGCGTCTATCCTCGCCTTCGCCGAGCTGCCGCCGCTGCTGCACCGAGTGTAATTCAAGGGGTAGGTGGGTATAAAGCTTTGGGGGGACGCTATAATATTGCAGAATCGAATTTTCGGGATAACTCCGTTGGTGAATTTTTTTAATCAAACCCCTTTTCATCGTATTCTGTTCATTAACGTTCTATTCAAATTCGAAAAAACAATTTTAAGGATGAAAAATTAATACACCTTTAATGCGTTAATTCTTTGTGCCAATTTATCTGAAAAAATAACTTACAGTTAGCGATGAATATTAACGTTATATGCTGGGAGAAAATATTTTCAAGGGGTGTTATACGGCTGCAAAATCTATATTCAGGAACGATCGGTGAATATCCGTAATAAATATACTTACAGAGCTCGATATAAAACGCGAAAATACATTGGCAACTATTATTCAAATCCGAGGATATCGATATTAGGCAGTATACATGCAGTTACCTGTATTTCAATGAGCGACGCCATAAAAATCATAGAAAATGAATTTTTTTTATCCGGAAATCGGTGTCAGTTTGCACACTACGTGATATTTCCAATGTTCGCTTTTATTCTTGATTCATGATATCGTCCATATAATTGCAATTGTAGTTTATTCTTTTCGGTGACTTTTTTATTTAACATTGAAAATCAATTGCCGCCATTCTCGATAACTGGCTGAGCACTTGCCGGACGAACTGTGGAATGAGTTTAAACAGAACAAAAGAAAAACGTTAGTCTTCACCTTTCTAGTGATATTTTTGGTTATTTTTTGTCACGGCCAAGTTACCATTTTTTCACAATACTTACTTGTACAAGCTTGCGGTTGGAACTTGATGTCGTCGACGGCAAATCCTCCATTACTTGCACTGCCTTCGAGTACCAATCTGTAGGGTGAACGATTTTCAACGGTAACTTGAGCGGCCGTCCAAACTGGGCGAGGATTGTTGAATCCTTTGGCAGTAAGCGACCAGAGCTGAAAATTGTCGGGAAAACTAAAAGTGAGTAAATTTTATAGTCTGTATAAATGATCCGCTCTTTCATTTACACGAACGATTATTGTTTTGCTAACGATTCGCAGTTATGATAAAAGAAGGAGAAAGTATTTTACGTGTATTATGCGAAATTTGGCATGAAATAAAAGAGCATCATGAAATGAATACCGGCTCTTTCCCGTTGTATCCGTTTCCGCTGCCATTTCCGTTCCCGTTTTCATCTCCGTTCTCGTCAACGGGCATCCTGATAACGCGTAGGGTGGTGGATTCCTCGACGCCAAAAGCGGCGAACCAGAATGTGAAACAAATAGTTTCCTGTTCGGTGGTTGGATTAATAACCGGTGAACGCAGCCGAACCTCGGTAAATTTTTTATTGGTGGTAAATATATCGAAGAATACAAAATCTCCGGTAGCTCCGAAGGTCTTGTCCAAGAGCTGGGCAGGCCGATGAGTGACGAAAGCCCGCTGCCAAGATACGGCCCTATCGTTACCCGAGGAAGTGATGTTCTCCCAGCCGCAAAGCCCTCTCTCAAAACTGCAGTCTTCCCCCATGACAGCAGCGCTTGCAGGAATAACTATGAAGAGCGAAAGTTTCATAGGTGATTCAAGTTCTAGGCTGATACGAGTCGAGAGATCTTTACGTACCTGTGCATCCTCCAACATAGAACGCGATGTCGTCGACAGCCATGCTGCCACTGGCTCTATTGGGTCCCCAAGTCCCCTCAATTATTATGTTGAAATTCTTTTTCTCCTCTATTCTGGCCTGAGCGTAACTCCAAGTCGGTCCCTGGTTGTTGTAAAGTTGCCAGATCGGCCTGGACTCGGACGATGCATCGCCGACCGCCTGAACAGAGACTCTGAGCACACCTGAAATGCAACCATGGAGTAGCAACAGTCAGTAAGATCACGTTCATCCCATAACCAAGTCCACAAGTTTCACAAACCTAAGCTGGGCCCGGTGGAGTCGATGAATGACTCGAACATGAAGTACCAGAACGTGATGCACAACGGATCCTCCGAACCCTTCATCTCCCTGCTGACAAGCTGAGCCGTTCCTCCACCCCCACTTCGAGATCCTCCTCTGGACCTTCCGAGGCCCAAGAAGAACTCGTTGCGTCTGCTGACGGTGTGTCCGTTGCTGTAAGGCTTGCGCTGGTTCCTGGGACTCAGGACCTGGGTGGAGACCCTTTCCCACTCTACCCTGTCCGGATCGCGTGAGTTTATCCAGTCGCATTCGTCGACCTCGAAGGTACAGTCGCGAATGCTGGGTGCAGCGACCTGGGGTGATACTAAAAAACAAACGACCGCTCATCACCGCTCTGTTGGGGGATTATAGTGGCCGAGGTTTCTCACCTGGACATGCTCCAGGTGTGAAGGCAACGTCGTCGATCGCGATGTCGCCCATTGCTGTGTTGCCTACCGAGGCCTCGAACATTATTTGATACTCGTCGAGCGAGCTGATCGTAACCTCTGACATGAACCAGGCGTTTCCGGCGTTCCCGCTCAGCCCCCAGACTTCCTCAAGGTGGGCATCCAGGCTCCGGAAGTGCCGGACGAAGACCTTCAGGTACCCGATCCCGGAACCGAACATGTGAAACCAGAAGTGCAAGCAGCTCGGAGTGTCGGGAGATGTCGCAGGGAAACTTGTGCTCAGGAGCTTTGCCTTGTCACCAGGCTTCCGGGGAAAACTTGAGTCAATGTACGCGTAGCCACCGGCCGTTGCTCTGTCGCTTGAACTGTCCATTGCCGGTCCAGTCGTCGGGTTAGCACTCCCTCGACTCTGAGCCAGTTACCAAAAACTTCAAGGTAATGAATTTCGGTCTCCATAAAAATTCCCTGCGGTCACAGTTTATGATACTTACAATTGTCCAGTCGAAATCATCTTCGGGATCGTTACTCCAGTCGCAAAAACCACCCGCGAAATTGCAGAACCCCACGCACGATGTTCCCGGCTGCAACTCTATGTCGTCGATTGCTATATAGCCGCGGTAAAGTCTGGACGGATCGCCAGTGTCGACTGGAACACCTTCGATCACGATCTGGAAGAACGAAATTGGACGAACATGGCTTATCTCTTTAAATTCCAACGGTGTTTCTGTAAATATTTTGCTCACCGAATGGATGTTCGGAAATGTGTAGAGGATGCGAGCCTGTTGCCAGACTCCTAGAGTGTAATAGAGTGCATGCCAGAGGACCCTCTCTTCAGCTAGGCTAGTTGGTTGCTGTCTTGGTGGGACGACGATGGTGGAGTTGTCATCGTCCTGATCGGTTTCAGTGTCTCTCGTTTCCTTCTTGAAGGAATAGGGATCGAAACCCATGTGGAGCAGGACCCTCAGTCCAGCAGAACTGAGACCATCCATGGCGTACTTGAATGTGAAACAAGTCCCAGCTACTCCTGTGCTGCTCAGTTGCGGGCTGTGAAGAAGACCACCAGGACTTCGGGGCTTCGAGTCCTTCGCGGGGGTTTGCGAGGTTTCGAGAAAGGCGTAACCGCCTTCCATGCTGCCCCCCAAGGACGCGTCGACCGGTGGACCACCGAGCCAGTTGGTCCCAAGTCCCGTTCCACCATTCCATTGCAAAGCGCCGTCCCCATTCTGCCATTCGCACAGCGTTGGCCCGATGCTTGATCCGAATTCACAAAAGACTTCGTCGGTAGACGCAGTCACTGGAGGAGGATCTGTCACCGGCGGATACCTTGAAAGTTTAAATAGAGAGAATCAATAAAACTCGAAATGCATTTATTTTGCAGTGTCAATCTGCAGCATCTCACCTTTGTGTGGAAGGATTCCTTTGGGCAAGAGTCGTGGGATTTGAGTTCTTGCGAGGCGTTGAGAACTGGGTCGTTGTCTGATAACCCCGGCCCGGAATATCCTGAGGTCTGATGGAACTTGGCCACTGTTTTGGTTCGATGTGTTCGACTTCGTCCAGAGGTTCTCGGGCTCGGTCGCGCTTCTCGGGATCCAACTGGTTCACCGGAATTCTAGGGATGACGGGATCAATCGTGCCCAGCGGGGGCTGAATAGGAATGACTTCGCTGTCCGGTCCCACACTTTCAACTTCTTCAGCCTGCGTCGTTTCCATCCAGTTTGGAGTCGATTTTTCGACGGGCAATTCGCCATCGGAACCGACAAGATCCACCTGCTCACCCAGTATCAATTCCCTACCACCAGCTGGGTACCAATCTGCGGTGAGAACTCTCGAGAAGCAGGAGATCAGAAGTAACAGTCTCATCGTTAATTCGTTTGTTTAATTAAATCTTTTAATATCAATTTGCATTAGAGAACGAAATAACACTGATTTGTTTTAGCGATGGCCAATTCGTCATATTTGAGACAATTGATCGTCACCGCATGCCTGAAATATTCACAAACGAATGTGACTCTACACTGGATTTGAATTATGCAACTTGGTCCAACTACTGCTATTACTCTATCAGAAACTTTTTAGAAAGCTACAGCCAAGCACACCGGGCTGAGATACGACTTGGACGGAGCGCTGATACCCAATGAAAAGTATATAATGGTGTAAAATCGTGTGTTATCGAACCTATGTGGTTATCCGGTCTTCACTTCCGGCCGTCATGCATCGTCCCCCCGTAACGTTCGGGTCCGATACTCGCATGCTGGATAGACAATAGATCACCGCACGCATTGTTCGGAGGGATAGTCGCATACCTATTCCACTCATGGTTCCATAATGCGAGGTGCGAGCATCGTCCGCATGGAGGTTTATTTAATTCCGTAACAAATTTCCCTGGGATTTTCTACTCCGCGTGAAGAGGATCCCAGGTTCAAATCTGTAACGGTACTAACTATGCATTTCCTATAACGGTAACAAACGTACCTCTTATTATGGCAGTGATATTATATGGAATAATTTTTGTTCACTGATGCCATTTGGCTAATTGGGACATCGATTTTCGAATTTTTTTTTCACATTCAGCTAGAACAAGGTATACTGAATGCTACACTCGCCTACTTAGCAACGAGTTTGTATCCGGCTTTGCGGAATTCTGTATTGTTCGTGAAACAAAAGCTTCAGTGATATCAGCACAGAATAATTAATCAATTGCTACAATGCAGTGTGCTGAAAATGGCATACGGGTGCGAACAGTTTTTTTTTTTTGTTTTTTCTGTCGATTTTCGTCTGTTAAACTCTTTTGAAACTATGATTAAACGAATTCCGTATAATGAAGAATCTCTAATGAATGGGTCCCATATTTATTTATTCATTAGTTCTCGATTGTTCATTTTTGTTTTGTATGATAAAAGAATAGCACCTCAAATTTGTATCTATTGGTGCACTTATTTAAAACTAATCTTTTGCAGATATAACACATTTCAATTTTTAAATTTTCTGGAATTTTTGCAAATATTTTGTAAACGGGTTTATTTCGTTCAAATTTTGTGATGCTCCATGATGTTGAAACTTGTTTGAAACTGCGATACGTCCGATATTAAGATGAACACGAATCATATACGGGACCAAGTAAGGGCACAGAAGAAGCTGTTCTATTTTGGGGCGATATGCTGGGTTACTTCGCAGCATTTTTGATACCAAATTCACAACTTCAGGCGAAGTGTTTGCTTCTATGGGTCGAATCCTGGAGCTACAGACAGCCTCAACCAAGTCTTTAAGGTTCTGAAATGAATAAAACAGAAAACTAATATAAATTCGATAAGTGTTAGCAGAATAAATGATTTTCGATGAAAGATAAAAATGTTCTTTGAAAATTCAGAGAATTTTTGAATCTGAACAACATAAATTTAAGATGTACCTTGGCTTGAAATGGAAGTTCGTTGGTAACCATCTGGTACAGAATAGCACCCATGCTCCAAATATCGCATTTGAAATCGCAGGGTTGTCCTCGTAGCATTTCCGGAGCCATGAAGTAATAGGATCCCGCAAGAGTGGCTGATCGTAAAGTTCTGTAATGAAATACGGCGACATAAAAAAGAAATCACTGCTGAACAGATTAAACCACAGCTGACAAAAATTGATTACACGAATAGCTGAATTTCCAAAGCCACATTTTGAGTTCCTAGACTGTCGTTAAAGGTAGAATTGTGACCAAACAATTCTTGCCATCGTCTTGTTTGGCGTGGATTGCCTCTCGATAACTGGCGATTATCAAAGACGAGAGTATAGTCGAAATAGAATCGGAAGCGTGTACATTAACGACAGCCATGTTTGTTTTATTTTATCTGATAATCAACTGCACGAAACTACTACCCTTGCATACTGCTGGATACTCCAAAGTCTCCTATCTTCACAATATCACCCAGGTGACCAGTTAGCATGATATTTTCCGGCTTTAGATCCCGATGTAGAATTTTTTGCGAATGAATGTGATGAACGCCCAAAGTTACTTGCGAAAATAGGTAAAGAGCGTCCTGCAAAAAGGAGTATTGTAAGCAGAAGGAAAGTGCGACAGCACGTCTCAATTTGTGTAGGCACCTCGTTTTTCAATGGGTTTTGTCGCCTCTCCAAAAGATCCTTCAGCGTACCACGACTAGCATATTCCATCCGAATGTAAATACGACTTCCCTCAATCCAGGCGTCGTGATACGCAATTATATTCGGGTGTCTCATTTTTCGTAAACAGTGAATTTCGCCGAGGGCCATCTATTCGGATACAAACTATGAATATCTTGTAACAGAAAATAATCGCGAAGAAAAAATGTGTGTAAACAGTTATGATAACTTCGTATGACGTTTTCGCCTTTTGGCTGACATCCTGCTCCTTGATTACAAAAGTTTTTCTATCCTTCCGTTTTCTAACCAGGTGAACTTTTCTGAAATGAAGACAAGAAAGAGTGTACGAGGAAATCAAAGACTATTTAGCATCAATTAGTACCGGCCGTGCATAATTATCTTCGTAACGAATTACTTACCCAAATGATCCACTGCCCAGCACAGCTTCAAATTTATAATCAGTTGTTCTTGCAGACATTTCAGAACACCGTATTTTTGCACCTAAATTATTTGTATCGCCTTATTTTTGTACACACAGTACAAATACGTTATCCACAATCACAGCTAAGACTATCCTTTGCGGAATGTTTACAAACTCTACAAACTCACCGCGACACTTTCTGCCCGACTAATCCTCGGATTGTATTGAAAGCGGATGAAGATGGGCCATAATGCGGCGCAGAGTGAGAAAGAATGTGGCATTGAAATAAGGAAAAGAATAAATCTGTAATCTATTACAAATTTATTGAAATTTCATAACGAAACTGCATGGTTAATACGATTTATCTATAGTATCGAACTGAATTGATTGAAAAAATCTTATTCAAAAATATAATAACATTTAGAAAATTAATGATAGCGACATTAATGGTAATAATTAACTGTTGTTCAGTCGCCAACCCAAAAGTGCCGTACAAACCGCGGTTACTGGAAGAGCTGGATAAAAAGACAAACATATCTGTACGCATAGGCATACCTACATGCATATGTAATAACTACTTCTAGCTTTACGTATGCGAATTATGATGAAGAAAGTCGAGAGCCTCGATTGCAGTTAGGATAATATAGATAATGTACAAATTTTTAACTACAAACTCTTCTTTACCTTAGTATAATTACGTGTAACATTGTTGTATAAATAAGATAAATTTACATTCTCTGATTATATACTCACTATCGCTTCAATCGTATTGAGTAATTTTTTTTTCGTATGAACGTAAAGGAGCCTGCTCAAATACTTCTTTACGTTTTACATGGGTTATACGGAATCGCATATTACAGGCTAAAATATACAGCAGCGTTATGGAATAGTCGATCTAGAAATCTTTCTTCTTACGCATAATGTCACCAGGTTTTAACGTCTATTACAGCTAAGAGAATGAAGGACTAATGTTCATGCTCGTCAACGCTCTTCGCTCAAGTACATTAAGATGCTGATAAAAGACCGGAAAACAGTGATGCGTCGAAAAATTCAACAGGAAATCGCGCAGGTACTGGCTCAAGTTAAGATGGTAAACCGGGTCGTTCTTCAATTCCAGATCCTCGTCTTCGTCGTCGTCATCATCAGGATCGAGTTCTACGGTAAGCATTTCAATGTGGCAAGTTGCAGATTAGAAAACAAGCTTTGGTTGTTGTGAATTAAGTAACTTACGTATCAAATTCACTTCATTTCCGGGATCCAGCAGCTCTTCCTGATCATCTTCATCCTCATCCTCCTCGGATTTCTGAAAGAAAAAGGAGATACTGATTACCAGTAGACCCGTTTTATTTGAACAAATATGCAGACTATTAAAGGTATCAGTTTCTACTAACATCTATGCCTTGGGTAGCGCAGACAGCCTCTATGTCATTGGATAATTCGTTGATGATGACTTTAAAAATTTTTACCAGAAGTGGTATCGTCGTCCATTGATAGGGTTGGGATTGCGCTTTGCTCCTTGTTCTAACTCCATCCTCCGTCCCTGTACATGAAAATCTTCATTGTTACCAAATTTCTGTTTACAAAGTATTTTTTAACCTGCTTTGTCTCAATTTTACCTGCGAATATTTGGTCGCCTTTTACGGTGATTTCGTTGAGTCGTGTGTCGTCGTGGGTGACGCCATGTTCGAGAATTTTGCACAGTGCTAAGGTCGCAGTTTTGCGATCGTAGTTGCCAAAGAACAAATGCTGTCTGCATACCCATTCAGACATAACAAATGCCAGAGCGCTCTGTCCCGTTGGCCCTGGCACAGTGGACAAAAAGTTGAGAACCGCATCGAACTCGGTGTTGATAAGATGTGCGTAGACCATCAACAAGCTCTGTACAACCGTCAAGGTCTCAGCACGCTGCATTTTGCTCAACACTGCCTTGAGAAGAAGGTCTATATTCTCGCCCAAAGTATTTCCAGCTTTTCTTATCAATGTTGTAACCAACTTGCCGACAAACGTTGCCGTGAATTCGCTGGACTAAATCAATAAGAAATAGATGTTTACATAATTATAACATGTTTTGCAAAGGAAAACAAGTTCAACTCTCTAGGTTTACACACCTGAGGATTTAGCAGCTGTGCCACTATTTGCAAAATGTAATGCAGCCCAGTCTGTCCGTCGCTGTCCCTGTGGCTGATGACTTGTTGTGCAGCAACCGATAGATATGTTCTGATGACTTCGCCGCCGCTCTGCAGAGTCGCGTTATCGTCGGAACTAAGAACACAGTGACATGAGGCAGGAAACGCGCTCTCTATTAAAGCGCTGCTGAGCGGCTGAGGCGAGTGCTGAACGAGGACCTGAAGAACGTCAAGGGCGACGCTTCGAATTCCCTCTAAACAAAGTGTGTGATCAATTAGGTTTCAGATTCGATTTTCGATCGGTAAGGGGTTCAAGGACACCGATTGATTACCATCTTTAGATTTATCAATCTGACTGACACTCATCATACTGACGAGGGTCGGTACGAGCCGCGTTTGTAGCGGTCCGATACATTCGGGATTCAACGTCAATTCTCTGAATATTTCCTGGCAGACTCCAAGTACAACACGGTCGCTGTGAAATTTGAGAAAAGCCGCTATAGTTAGCGGACATATTTTGTTCTCCACTGAGGCAGTGAAGGCTTGGTCAAGCTGTGAACAAGTGAAAGGAGGTAAAACGAAACTGAAATTGAATGTTGCTCGTTTTTCTATCTTTCAAAAATTGCGCTCAAGTCGACTACTGACCGAAACCAAAATAGCAAAGCTCTCCAAAACGATGGTGAGGACCTCTGCAGACATCTGGCTTGCCAGATTGAACAAGCCTTGAAAAAGAGCCGGCAGGTGGGATCGAAGGATGTTCTGGTTGCCGTTGTTGCCCTTGATGAAAGCGTCGCAAAACCAATAGGCGGCCTTTACGGCACTGATTCTGATACAGGCCGGCTGATTTTCTTGCAATCCATTCACGGTGGCTTCTAAAAAACGTGATGTCATTTCTGGTGGCATTTGTTGAGCGTATCGTCCGCCGAGGCATAAACATCGACCCAGTAACAGCGGATGGGAAGCTGTGAAAGGATTTTAGTGAATACCTTTACGCTCTCGAAGATCGTTACACCAAAAGTACTAATATAATTACCGGAATTATTTAAATCGGCTAGTACGACGTTCTCAAGAAATGCGACAATGTCAAATCGCAGGGTTCCCGCCTGTTGCTGTTCGACAATAGTGTCTTTTGTGAGAAAAAACGCTAGGATCGAAGCTTCGTGCAGTTTCCACCAGTTCTGGGACACCCTTTCGTTTCCGCTTATTCGCATTGCATTTCCTGCCTCTATTTGCTTCGTTATCACATCGCATAATGCGTTTGCAGCCACTTCTTCCGAGTGATTGACAATGACCTGTAATTACAGCTGAGAAGATTAGGAATGAATGTTTTGTTGGGCTGAACGTTCGTTCGCAAAACTCTTTTTGCCTTTTTTGTAGATCAACTAGATAAAGAGTTAATTTTGAATAACAGTATGCAAGAAAATGTGAATATACTCACAAGGAGCAGATCCTGTGCCGATATACGAACGCTGTAAGCAAAAGCGTACTGTTCCTCCTCTTCCACAAACTGGCTGGGATTATTGGTCCAAAGTTCAATTTGTTCGTCAGTTATTTCCATGAAAATGATTAAATAGTAGAGTAGTTGGGGTAGTAGATTGTCGACAAGACTTGAGAACCTATGGTAGTCGACCAGAGTGTGAATAAAATCGAATATAGCGATAACTAGATTATTAAAATTAATTATCTCCCCTGGAAGAAGACAAAACAATTGTTAAAAAACAATTCCCTCTACGAGAAATTTAAAATTGCACGAAAGATTGGAAGTAAAAACTTATTCTTACCATCGGAGTCGACATCCTGACTTTCGATATCTCCACCACCATTAACGGTTTCTTCCTGATAAACTTTAGCACTGTCCAACAAAGTTTCCCAAATCGGTGGCAGCATTTGTGGCAAAAAGTTTGAAACGTATTTGGGCATTCTTGTTACTAGCATGTAAATAGCCTTCACAATGTCAGTCTTCAAGCCGTTATCGCTCGTCAAACCATTTTGGACCCTTAAGCTCTGTATAAATTTTTCACAGAACATCGGAATCACTGGCTGAAGATACTGCTGAGTGAATCCTTTTTGGTAAACATCTGTCGCTGCAATCAGTGTACCGATCGTTGTGAATATTTCAACAGCTCGGCCACGAATCCTCACAGAGTATTGCTGAAATAAGTGTTGTGATATTATATATAAAAATAAGTTAATTTGATGAAATATGTATGTACAATTACTGCTGACATTACATTTTCACCCTGGAATATTCTGTACATCTCCTGTAGGATGACGGGACCGACATTTGGCAACTGAGTGTCTGTGAGATCACGAGTAAACTCTGTTAAAACCCGCATCGCTCCATGAACTGCGAACTCGCTGTCTCCACTAAGGCAGTTCACTAGTATATCAAAAAGACCAGGCCAGTTTTCTGGCCAATCCCAGTGCGCAATGGCAGATATTGCATAGGCAACAGCTGTCCTCACCTGAAGATGAAAAACAAGAATGGCAAAATAACTCACACATTTTTTTCAACAACTTGGAAACGATAAAATTTAACAACCAAAATCGCAACAAACCTTGCTGATAGACTCTCTCAGTCCAAGGGGCAAGAGCTCTTTGATTTTTTCCTTAGTCTGTGACTTGATTTCCGGTGGCCTGAACTTCTCTGCCAGAGAGCACCAGTGCGTTTCGACATACTGTTTCAAGATCACAGAAGCCAATTGCCGTATGGCTAACTCGCCATTTGGTTCTACGACAAACTCTGTCAAATGTATACCAAACTCTTCTGTAACTTCCAACGCCTGAATTCGTTGCTCGGCTGCCTGTCTAGTCTCCCTGTGAGGCGATAGTATCCCGTTCAACGTTTCGTACAACGCCTCTCGCAGGGAGCCCTGAACGTTACCGATACCGATGCTCATGGTCAATTCCAGGTTGCCTTTTTGCTATATGTTGAGAAGATAAAGACAAAAATCCTGAACTAAAGTACGTATTAGTTAAATATAAATAAAGTGATTTAATGGGTGGAACAGGTGTTTGAATGGTTTCGATGCTAGAACTAACGCAGAACAAGGCAGTTGCTCTTTAAATAAATTAGCAAGTTTGGAAACTCAAGGGATTGTTCAACGGCAGAAACGGTATTTCGTTAAATTTGTGGATAATTTTCGAAGTAAAAATTGGAAATCAGGTTCTCGTCGAAGGGTTTGTAGATATATACCAATAAACGCATGCAATAGAGAGCAGTTCAGACTTGCAAGTTGTAGGTTATAATTCTTTATCGGCATTCAGAAGTACCGGCATATTTCAACAGAAAAATATACAGTCAGATATAAAATTTGTCGTATGACGAGTCAATTCAAAATCAGAAGTACCACGTTCTTTGTGTACTAAAATAAAAATCGAAGTTTCGCTACTGAGGAGCGGTGATTGCCGAGCATGTGGAAAAAAGCGTGTGCTCACCCAGCCGCTTTCAGTGTTCAACTGTATGATATGCTATATTTATGATATTATGAACATTGAGAAAACGAGCATTGTTTCAACGACACTGCGTTCTGTTATGAACGATTATCTCATACTTTATACTCATTTATTAGAAGAAAACTGAGCGGACATGAACATCACAGGAAACAAAATTTTAATACAGTTTACGAAAAACTACATATTATCAGCGTTGACTGAGGATATAGAAACATCACGATATCGTACACCTGGCGATGTTCATGATGTAGACCACGAGGTCATTTCAAGTAGGGGTTAGCGAAATTTTCTGATCAATCGAAAATACCGATGATTTCTTCTAATTAATCCATTATTTTGAGTCGACGTTTTTACTATTTGATTAATCGATGTTCGATTCTTTTTTCTCAACATCGGATATTTTGATTTTTTTTTCGATGATCTTCTGATGCGAACGTAGACTATGTAGACCAACTGCGACGATTGAACAGAAAAGGAAACAAAAAAAAAAAAAATGAGAATTGTTGACATTGTGTATATTTTTAAAAAAATTAGGGTATAGAATAAAGAGAAACTTTTTCTTGCAAATACATATGTAAAATTTGTGTTTTCGCGCCGATTTGTAGATTCATCAAGGTTCTTATAATCGATATTGTTTTTCAAATATCAATTATTTTCTGAACATTGCCCATCCATAATTACGACCACTGATCTGTATACTATCTGCATAGAGGATCCCCTTGTATCTGTATCATGTAAGAGGATCCCTAAGGGCCTGAGCCTGAAATAAAGGTCCTATTTGCCAAGTTAGTCATCGCTATCTAGAAAGTTGTGAAGATACTAAAACTTCACCTAAATGCGCTTGCGCTTTCAAAAACTTTGAGTTGGGTAACGTACGGTATATTTCTTACGTCCGTGCCTTACATACAACTCTACCTGTTGCGCAAGCGCACTAATGCGGATATTACACAGCAACGATTACAAGCACTATACAACCCGTCCATGCGCAAGCCTTGTCACGTTGTCTGTAAAGAGTTGATTGATTTGAAAATTGGTACTTCGAACGTGGTGTCACGTGACCGATTTAAGAGATTTGACGAAAATCAATCTAATTCCTTCGTAAAACATCGATTCGATTTGAAATTTTTTTTGATGTTAAGAAGTGTGCTCTGGTCAGCTAGGAACGATAAATTATCATATAAATTAATAATTGAATAATATATCAAATATAACCTGCAAGTCTGTCTCGCGGCAAAATGAATGGATGAGAAATCTCATGAAATTTTTTCATTCCTAACCAATCAGAGCGTACTTCTCGACAGTAGCAGGATCAATTTATGAAAAATTGCAATTCAATTCAAAGTTTTACGAAAGAATGAGATGTTTTTTTGTAAAGACTCTTTAGAACGGTGATCGCCCTGATCAAACACCTTGAAACAAGAGCAATTTAATTACTGCAACAGCAAACATCAGTCGGACACTTTTCAATACTTTTAACTCCTGCCGCAAGATGGTGTATCTTCACGTAAACATTATAAAATAAAGAATACCGGCTAAACTTTGGTGGACTTTGGGAATTAAATTTGGCCAATTGGATCGTAATGTGCAGCAGATTATTCCTTAGGCTCGTGTTAAGGGGACGTTGAGGGTCTTAAGGTTAAACAATTAGTGAGGTGTATAAAAGTGCACATATATTGAAAGTTATGAAATTGAATCGTAATTGTCGTGTGCGAATTTTCGTTAGATTCGACTGAGAGTTCATATCTCTTTCGTTGATTGAAAGTTCAGCGTCAGCGATATTACTTCTTGTCTTGATAGTAAATTTACTTCGTTTTTCCGTTATCTGAGAAATGACAGAACATGGATTGGACATTAGAGAGGGTTAATGATCCGAGGAATTTCGTAATTCTCGAAAAAAACAAACAATCGGTAAGCCCGGTATAATTTTCATTATTAAACAAATGCAATAGTGTAACTTAGAATGTTATCAATGTATGTTAACCTAACTTTGTCACTGCATTTTTCACTTCATTCCCTTGATGGAAACGATGATTTTTTTTGTGGACCGCCTCAATGCTCTGATCTTCAATTGGCTTTCGTTTCTTTCAAATTTTTCTTTACTGTAATAAATTCTATCTCTATCATGTTTGTTGAATGTAACAGGAGCTTCTCATGTATCACGTATCATTTCTATTGTACAGCAAGCTTTTATTCTCGTTACCTCTACATAACGCTTTCCTGAAATAGTCTGCATTCTCAATTGATGTCTCTATGATAAATAATGGAATTTTGCTTATTCAGTCCACTACAATTTGTTGAGTAACTTTTCTCATTCCATTTTGCAGTATTCGTGTGGTCGAAAACCAGACAACGACATCATATGTCCTAGCATCGTAGTCTCCAGGCAACACTGCCTCTTTCTCAGGACTGACAACGGCTTGGCAGTTATTGATTTAGGGGTGAATGCTGCAATTTAGCATCAGTCTTTTATTCAGATTTTCAACCTCACAACATCTGCCTTTTCGTTACCCTTTCAGAGCTCTAATGGGATTTATGTCAACGGACGTCTTCAGGACCCAAAGGTCGTAATCGAGCTTCACGATAAAGATGAAATTGGCATAGGTTGTTTGGAAACGTACAGGGAGAATGAGCCAATGTACGTGTACAAACTTTGCAAGGGTAATGTAAGTACCGATGAAATACTGGTGACTGATGACCAAGTGATGTTTTTTAATACAAGCCTGAAGTTTGTAATGTTAATGTGACGATGCACTTTAACGAAAAATTGTTATTTTATAACTGCAGGATAAACTGAAATGTAGCAAAACTTAATAACTGACAGCCTATGTAACATTTTTCAAACTCGCCTGCCCTTCCAAGCTATTCTAAAATTGCCAAAAACTGATTTTTCTATTCAACATCTCATCACATTGCCATTACTAGCTTGAATAGAGTTTTTAAATTAATTTGCTTTGTATTGCAGACGAGTTTAAGGAACCTTGAACAATTTGATGATGTATTGACTCAAAGACCTTTGGAACCTGAGATTCAATTTGTTCCTCAATCCGAACCAACGAGCGTGGTATCATCTGTAGAAAAAAATGCTAGATGCGCACGGAAACGAAATTTGTCGATTGTAAATACTGTTGAGTTGAATTCTGGATTCGCAGCTCCAAAAATCCCTAAGATTAATGAAGAGCATCAGATAATACAAGGTGACCAGCCTAAGCGAAATAGGAATTATGGGCGATCTGAGACTCAAGCGAAACTTTATTTTCAATTATTTATTACGTCTTGAATATTAGCAACAATATTTACCAACTAATTTATTTCAGACGGTAATGCCGGTGTTTCCCAAGTCAAGGCAAGCATTGTTCTTGCTGACATATCAGCAAAACAAGAAGATGAATCACCGGAAGTGGAAGAAATTCAAGAAATTTGGTCGACGATTAAAAAAGTCGAACCGCCAAAGCCAAAAACTGACCCACCGAATCTAAAATTGTCTGACCCTCCAAACCCAAAAACTGACAAACGAAAACTGAGAATCAACCTTCCAAAGCCAAAATCCAATAATCCCGTTAGGCCAGTTATTCCAGTGATTGAAACTAATGTCGGTATTATAGACCGTATGACCCTAAATCTCAAAAGTAATGACGATCAAATGTCTTCGAAAGCAGTTGAAATAAGCATTGATTGCAAGGAGGAGGTAATAATTGAGGAAGAGACTCCAGAAACGAAACAAAAATCTGTGCTACCTGAGCAGAGTGAAGTAAACGACTGCTATGCCTTTGTGCCAAAATACTGCAACGAAACTATAGATAATGTGTCTAAACCAAAGAGTACTAAACTAGATTCGCAGCCTTCCTGTTCTGCCTGGTTCAAAGGCGATGTTCAAGAGCTTGATAAACACCAAGTGGTACACAGTAAAACGGGTCGAAAAAGTCGATCGAGAAACAAGAACGAAGATAGCTCAAAGCACAAAAAATCCACGGAGAAATCAGCGCCAGACGATACTATGGATCTCTCTAACGCGATAAAAATAAGATCCTCAAAGTCACCTCCAAAGTCGAAGGAAACAGCAGAGAAGGAGTTCAACCGGGAGCAACAATCGTTCTATGATCAGACTCCATGTGCCACTTCTTCTCCGTTCAAATTAAGGTCTGTTAAGGAAGAGCCGAGGACCAGTTTCTCGATTATTGACACTGTGGAGTTGAGCGATGACGAATACGACGTTTTCCCAAGCTCTCAGTTGTTCGATGGGACTGGAAGCGACGATGCAATAGACATTGAAGATGGTCCTCCAGAGATAAAGTCGGAGTATATTCCAGATGCGTATGACATCAAAGAGGAAATCATTGAGCCTGACTATGATGAAATAATAGTGCCGTCAGATAGCGACGACGAGGACAACCCCTGGCTTCAAAGGCTGTCGGAGAGCCAGAGGATAAAAGAAGAGCCGGATAGTCCGCCAATGGATTTTTTTGACGAAATGAAAAATCTAAATCTGGATTTATTAAATGCAGCAATATTAGCCGATACTAAGGTTCCCGAAAGCAAAGAACCAGAATCAAAGAAACAGAGCAGCCACTCTGAGGGATCAATTAAAACATTGCAGCCAATAAGTTTCCATGATATCGAGAGAGAACTTAATCAAGAGAACAAAGTTGATTCGGACAGCGGCATCTTTCACGTTTCTGACCCGTTGCCCACTTCGACCAAAGAAAAACCGAGCCCTGAGAATGAGCTTGATAAATCTCTGCGGATAAAACAGACCACTCCAAAACGTCCCGAAATTATCGAGCCATTGCATTTACCACAGCGAAGACGCTCCAGTGTCAAAGACTCTTTTACAGCATCCAGCAAACACGACGACATTTCACCTTCGGCCTCAAGTAGCACAGAAGGTACCAAACTGACTAATTGCACTAGCAGGGGATCCAAGCAGCCCCCACATTTGACATTTAAACAAAAACGTCAACTAGAAATAGACGACAAGATAAAACAGAAGCAATACGAGGAGGAGCAAAGGCGGAGAAGGGTCAAGAATAAATGGGCGAAAAATGTTCCACTGCCTCTAGGAAAAAGGAAGAGTTTACCAATATCTAAGAATGAGAAGTTAGAGATTGTCAATCAACGAAAGGAGAAGCTAAAGGCGTTGGCTAATAAGGAAAAATTGAATTCGGTAAAACCTTCGGTTGAGCGAGTTGCTCCTCAAGGCAAAGCTAAAATCAGTGCTAAGAACAGAGGTGAATTCTTGATCAGTGAACAACAGCAACAAACCGCCTCAACTTCGAAAGCCTCTTCGCGACCAAGTAAGACTTTGAAGACCAAGAAGGAATCGAAGAACAGTACAAAGGTTGCGGAGACTCCGTCAACTTCAATAACTGCGCAATCTCAGTCCAGCAAATTGGCGAGTCCTAAAAAAATTTCCAGCCAAACCGTGCCACTGGAGTCGAGTAAGGATAAGAAGGCGTCTGTGAATAAGGTTTTAGCACAGACACATGAAGAACGAATGGAAGATAAGAGGAAAGGTGTTGATGAAGTCACCAGTTCAATGGCCACGGTTATGATTGACGAAATGATTGGATCAGACAAGGAAGTATCACTAAATCAGAAGGAGAACTGGGTCCCAAATTTGTTGGATAAAAAACGGCAGAAAAAGATTAGGAAGAAAGTTAGATTCGACATGGAAGCTACGACAATTAAGGAATATCCGATCGACTCTAATAATACTATGAAGAAATGTCCTGGAAAAGACGCACTTATACCCAAAGATAAATTGTTGGTTCCACCTCAACAAGTCGTCAATAAGGGACAATATCCTACATTGAAGGAATTTTTATTCCACATATTAGCATGGAATCCTTCGTGGCTGGAGGTAAGTTGAAAACAGTTATTTCATATAATGTTTTAAGCCAAACTCAACACTGTTTCATCACATTTTGTTATTGCTTGACTACTATTGTTGTACGGTTGTTATTTCATTTCATTCTTTAACACAAAAACGAGAATTTTTTTATGATTGTCGATATGGAATTGAAAATTTTTAGCACAATTCATCCAGTTTTTTTTTTTTTTTTTATTCATTGCTTTGTTTCGTTAGGAACAAAAACAACTGAATTCTGAGCCGCCGGTTGTTGTCGTGACTTCATGGCTTAAAGTATGTTGAAAACCATTACTTCATTAAATGTTGTGCCGTCCAAGATTATCATAATTCGACTACAAACCGGACTCTGCTATGCTTTTAATTTTGCTTTTGCTCAGTGCTTTTGCTACCATCATCATTAATCGCTTTTAATCGTGGATAGCTAAGCCGAATTTTCTTTACACCATTTTTCTTTGCATTTACCATACTTTACCTCTTATATTTTCTTTTGCATTTCTCATTTTATTCCATTAGGAACAGAAAAATTTAAAATCTGAACCGCCGATCGTTGACGACAATGGGTTGATACCGTTGCTGACAAATTATAACAATTACAATGAATACTATCACATTATGGTGCCGCTTCTACTCCTCGAACTGTGGCACGGAATCACTAAGGAATTCGAAAGTATCGACCAAAAGAAGAGGTATGTGTTTGAGAGCAAAAATAAATGTACCTATAATACCCTTTCTTTGTATCCCTGCATTGTTGCTCCGACCCGACAATTTATATAACGTCATTGCTTCAGACGTCAAACACTGTTTTGTTCAATCGTCGACAATTCGATAACATGGGAAAAAATTCCATCAGTTAATGTGACATTAACCACAATGATGCTAGAGATGTTGGCCAACGAAAATGAAATAAAAAACCAAATACATCCTGTTTACGGCGATCTTGTGTTTTTGGAATTATGCTATCGTGATGACGATGGTAAACTTCATTTCTCAAAGGTTTTCGCCTACATAACGCACATGCACAAATCCTTAATTACGCCACATACGTTTTTTAATCGTGAGCTCGGTAAGTTCTCTAAATTGGTTGTTTTGATTCATTACCTTTATAAAGACAGCAAAAAAATACGACACCTGACGTATAATTTGCGAAAATTTGAGCACACACGTTTATTTCATGTTTACAGGCAATTATGTGAAACAATCAACACACGTTCTTACTTACACGGTACTCACTAGACCGTTAAAAATGAACCTCTGTAAAAGACCGTTACGATTAAGGTGCGTAACTTATCTGCGATCTAGAATGAGAATGGTTCAAGCTCTGCAGTCATTACCCAGTTCGCCTCTTCTTTCCTCAATACTCAATCCAAAGACTGAATCCCGAACAAATTTGGCTCAGCCCCAAAAACCACTCCAAAACTCTCTGATCACCAAGGTGAGTGTGAGCGCATTGAATGAGACAGGTGTAAATGAAGTGTTTGAAATTTTAAATAATTTCATTTTGTATTGTTAAGGACAAGCTGAATTCCAAGCAGGCAGAAGCAGTGTTCAAAACGACAGAATCAATCGCTCGTAAAGAGCCCAAAATCTGTTTGATTCAAGGACCTCCAGGTGCTAATTTGCTGTTGTTATTTTTCTGAAAAGAGATCCAAGAATATAGTACTTTTAATGTAAAGAAACTTCACGCCAAATTTCGATGTTTCAGGAACGGGCAAATCGCATGTTATCGTTAACATGGTGATGCAGGTGCTGTACGGTGATAATAGGTTCAGAAGAAAAGATGCAAGCTTGAGAATTCTGCTCTGCGCTCCGTCAAATGCTGCCATCGATGAAATAGTACTTCGCCTTTTAAAACGCCGGGCACAGCTACCTAGTGAGTTGTAATTCATTTACAACTCGCACCGTAATATAATTGATGCCATTAAAACGCCTCTTTTGCAATGTGTTTCTAGAAGATGAACGATTCAAGATGGTTCGCGTCGGAATGACCAACGCCATGCATCCAAGAGTCAAAGAAATATCTGTTGAAGAGTTGGCCAAACGAGATGTGAAGAGGACAAACGACAGTTATAAATTTTGGGGTCAGTCAATGGATAGCCTTGAGGAAGAGGTGCGAGTAATGGCCTGGAAGAAAATAAAACAAGAATATATTAGTAAAAATTATTCTACCCATTTCTTAGACATTCACCGGTTAACCAATGATCGTATTTACAGGAAAGGTTTATAGAGGCTAAAATCAACGCCTTACAGTCAGAGTTGTCCAGTATGCAAAAGGTCAATGAAAGTCAAGCCCACTACAACAAGTTAAAACTTGCAAATTTGAAAGCAAGATATGATGTTATAAAGAATTGTGGTCAAGTGAGTGAAATGAATCCCAGAGTAATTTTTGGGGAGCAAAATCTGTTTTGTATTAATTTTTTTTTCTATTATATTTTCAGAACGAAGGTAATACGGACCCTCAATATGTATTGAAACAAGAACGAGAAGCTCAAAACAACATTTTAGTTCGTGCAAACATAATTGCCTGCACGTTGTCATCCTGTTACACTAACATAATGGAATCTGCATTTGGGTAAGAGAACATACTATGACGTAAAAAAGAAATTTGGAAAAAAATTATATCATTATATTAATTTGTCTACTCACGTCCGTGAAACTCAGATCATGGTGTAAAGCATTTTTGATTTTCAGTGACAAACAATTGAATACATGCAAAATTGCTGCTGGTGGTAAAAAAAACAATATATCAGTATGTATCGTGGACGAAGCAACGCAGAGCTGTGAAGCAGAAACGTTGATTCCGCTAATGCTAGGAGTGAATACTTTAGTCTTGGTTGGAGACCCGGCTCAACTTCCTGCAACGATAATTTCTCAGGTATACTAACGAGCGATCATCAATCGCTGGTACCAAATGTTTCTCCACTAATAAAAAGCCGTTTCTAACTTTAGTCTGTTAATATCGTCAACAGAGAGCGAAAAGGCTTGGCCTCGATCAGTCTTTATTTTCGCGAATTCAAAGAGCTCAAGAGAATCTGCAAAACAACTCGGTTATCATGCTAGATACCCAGTACAGAATGGTTAGCCAGATATCGCATTGGCCCAATCAGTTTTTCTACGGTGGAATGCTGAAGAATGCTGAGGTGAACGATACCCGAGCCGTACTTCCATTTCATCCATATAGAGTACTAAACATGGACACTACGCAAAGTCACGATAGGTTTTCGAACACCGATGAGGCGGAATTTGTCGCCAATCTCATACACGGTATGATCAACCACATCGATCAGAGAAAAGTACCGAAACATGTATCCATAGGTGTAATAACCCCCTACAAAAACCAGCAAAATTTAGTGGAAGCTAAGATAAACGAGAGGTAAATGAACGAATTTACTGTCCGTTATGTTACTTCGGTATTCTCCATACTGCGCGCACGAAAATATACTTGATCGTTTTTCAACAGGATCACAAACACCATGGGGAACCTTAGGGGTAAAATAAGCATCGAGGTAAATACGGTTGATAGTTTCCAAGGACACGAACGCGACATTATCGTGATGTCCTGCGTTAGGACAAACGGAATCGGATTTCTGTCGGATCCTCAGCGACTCTGCGTCGCTTTGACAAGAGCAAAACACTGTCTCGTATTATGCGGAAATTTCGCAACATTCAGGGTATGATAAGCTAGACTTTGGAGACGTTGCGAGAATTCCAGCGTTTCTAATATTCCATCACGTAAAAAAAAGTACATGTATATATTTATATACCTACGACATTGTATTTGACAAATATTTAATTTTCAGAGAGACAGAATGTGGAATGCTTTGTTGGAAGATGCTCAGTCCCGAAGAAATTACATAAGACTCGAAGCTACCGCGCGTCCAAACGAAATAGTAGCGTATCTAGTCAGATGACGTAAAAAATTGCGCCATGTCAAAAAACGTTAAATTTAGTAATAATTCATAATTATAAGTCGAGTAATGAAATGTTTGAAATAACAACAGACTGCAGTGACCCTGTAGACAAAAAAAAAAAAAAGTTGACAAGTTACGTCTATCTATGTTAAAGTTCCACAAAACGATACATAACAAGTAATAAACGAGTTTATAGAAATATATTTGATTGAATAGTCACCTGAAATTTTCAAATTTTCAGTTACAAGCCAAGTTGGGAAAGAGTATTCGTCGCGAATGAATTTTTTATTTTTTTTCATTTCTAAGTAGGAATTTCAGGCTATAACTTTGCAACGAAATCAGATTTTCCAAGTATTTTTGTACTCAGAGCGTCGTTACCGGTACAAGTTAATAATAAACATAGCAACAACAAGTATTTTTTATTATGTTTTATACGCGTAGTTGGATATATATATGTACAATATAATTTTATACACGAGTACCCATTCTTTTAATTTCATTCAGGTGATTCGTATAACCGCAGATCGAATGAAATTAAAAGAATCACGCGTAGCAACAAAGTCATATTTGAACGCAGGTGGTAAATATATTGACACGTGATGTAGCAATAATTATACGTAGAAAATTGACGTAATTCCAATTCCTCCGAAAAATTGTTTTAACCGCGAATCGCCAGATCGGTACAAATCACGTTATTATGACAGCTGTAGTTATTATGACTATTATTATTATTTTTATTACAATTGTAATTATCATCATTAATAAAGTCAACATCAATGATCTCTCTACCAATATAAGCCCACATCATTACCTTGTTTATCTAGTTAATTTTTTTAAAGTATTTGCCAACGTAGAAATGATGGAAAAACGTAAGCTGATGTACGTTCCAAATTTTACAATTCCGTTTCTAGGAGCATGAGAATTACTACTTGGCGTTAAAGTCTTTGTATTTTTCGAAAAACCCGGTTCACTTTCTCACGCACATCGCGCAGACGCCTGAGTGACCAGTGTCCAGCTCTCGGACGGAAACTACCCTCTGCGACCCCTGAGATGTAGGTATAGTGTTCGCCAATCCACCTGAGCACACCTGAGTTGACCTGCCGGTCAGTATCAGTCAGGTGTACCTGTGGGTCGTAAAAGCGGTGCTGCAAGACCTGATTTAAAACACTATTCAAAGTTATCTGTTATTACCGTTGATACTGCCGAAAACTTGACAAATTTTCAAAATTGCCGCCAAAATCGAAGACACCTGGAGAAGTAAGTGCATCCTGGCATGCCTGCTTGAATTAACGCGTTATTGTACATTGTCGAATTCCATTTCAATCTCGGTTCAATATTCTGCACAAAAATTATATGCTCGGCGGTTTGTTAATTTAATAGTTTTGCCGTCAAGTTTTATATTATGCATTTTTGTTGCGTTATAACGCGCGGTTCAATTGTTAAAAATGTTCGAAGCGAATTGAATATAGTTCGATGTAGATTACAAAAAAATAATCGACATACTATGTTTCTTGGGTCAATGAATTTCGATTCGAAACCAACCGAACTTCAACCGATGTTCGATTTTCCAATCGATAACAATTTCAAACTTGCACTTTTCACTTATTACCTGTCAAATGATACTGTGGATCGATTCATTCTCGAAGAAATTGCACAATGAGAAGCTCATTCGTTATTAATTGTTGAAATATTCGATTCCCGAGGCCTGCCATGAAATGGTGTCTAATCAACCTATAGAACCTTGATATATTGTATAGAAAAATTTCGTGTCACGACGAATTTATGCTACTGAATAGGTATATATTACCGCGTGATAAAATCTACTAAAATATTTTCCACGGTATGTACAATAAACATGTTTTTTTACGAAGCTCGCTCGACTGTATTTGGGGGTTGATGGCCATCCCTCACGACACACAACGCATTTATGTTCGCCTGGTTCACCCTGACCACGTTTGTATATAATATGCATACGTGCCGCGCTATGCAAATTGTGTTGAGCGTAAGAATTTGAATCAATATAAGTTGCGTGTACAGAATCTGCCCGAAACCAATTACTTCTATTTCCTTTTCCTGGGATAAGAGGTTATATTCGCAAAGTATTCTCGTATGTCGGCGACGTAGTCTTACGATAAAAATGTTCGAAATTATCAGGTTATACTCTCCAAGTATTCGAAATTTTTCAAAAAAATTACCGTTACGCCAGCACATTCGGAATTCCAAATTCAAACTTTGAATATCGGAATGAAAAAATTCAGCCAAATACAAACGTCATTGATATCCTGTATTTGGAGCGAAGAGGAGCGCGATGTGGTAAATAAATAATTCACAGTCACACCTGTAATCGATTTACAGTAAACCAATGTTCCGTTTTTAACGACTAGGAGCGTGGGCTATAGTTTAATAATGACCCGTCGATTTTTATCGCATTTACGATAGCCTTGCGCCACTTACAGTAATTTATAAAATCGTACTTGACTTACATACAAGGTACTTTTCATTGAAATCGTCTACTGCAACAGAATAAAGAGCAGATTTGTTCTATAAGATTCCGCGAGTTACTAAGGGGACGAAATATTAGTCAAGAATGGCCTGAGCTTCTGATAATTTTGCAGAATAATGGTGCCTGCAACCCGTGGAACGCAGTCGATCGGGTCCTGGTTTCGTTCGTTCAAAAATCTGAAGTTACTTCCGTTAGTATCCGGATTTCACGTTGCAGGCATGGAGAAACCGGACTCTTCAATGGGCGGTGGAAGCGTCATCGAACTCGAAGATCGCGATCCAAATAATTTAAATCAACATCTTCAGGTAAATCGGAGAAAAAGAGAATTGTAGAAAATAAATTAGAACGCCCTTTGCGTATCCCCGCAATTAACGGCTTAATCACCCCAAGATTCAGAATTTTTCAAATCGGGTTAACGATGTGAACGGATTACGTTCATAATCAATAACCAACACGGCTAATCTTTGTTTTATACAAACATATCAAAATTTATTGAAAAATTCTTGCGTCCTTCCTCTTTTTTTTCAACAGTTGCTGCACGCAGAGTAGATAACAATATTGCCCTAAAAGATAACAAAATTTTACCTACCCATCAAATATTTAACCGAGGATATACCTGGATCGTTAAATATTCAATGCAGTATAAAACAAGAGGTGGAAAAATTCTTACAACTGTATTCACCCTGCATATAAATCTGAAACATTCACCCAGATTTAAGTCGTTCAAACGAAAAAAAAAAGTTAATTAATTCTCAGCACAATTTTCTTTCTTGCAATCTGATAAATCTTGTTAATAATTGTAAATTCGTCTAGGTGATGTGGGACGATGTGATCGGGGAGCCAGATGGTATCAGGAGTCCAGAGTGCGCGTGGAGACTGAGTAGCCACTGCTTCCGGCTTTCGAGGGGTTGCTGTTACGTGTTCCTTTCGGTTCTCGTAGCGCCGCTGGCAGCCCTTTGCCTAGGCTTTACCTTCGCGTGTCTGGCCTTTGAGGTATGTAGGTATATAGGTAGGACACATCCCACTACCTCGAGTACACAAATGTGTGCGTGTGTAATGTCAGTGACCTTTTCGGCATTGTCCGACACGCAAGTCCATATATTGTGCACGCACGTGACGCATATATCGCCAAACCATAAACACACAGCCGCAAAACCCCTTCGCGGTAAACCCGAAAGGTAAAAAAGATCGATAAACTTTAGCCCTGTATATTATTTTACATGTGTACAATAAAAACGAAGAATGTATACAGAGTTCGTTTACTGCAAGCGCCAGAATATCTTTCGTACCAAATTATTCGATAAACTCTTATTGAATAATGTGTATTTTATATATAACATTGATAGACAGACAGATCAATATGGCCGCCGTTGACATGCTTGCGATTTGATTTTTGTCACACAATCATTTCGGGCGTTTAAAAGTCATCGAGCGTTGTTTCACGACAAGCGAAATGACGGCAAGAATAGCTTGGTTATCATTTTACCATTGATTCTGGCTCAAGAAATGAGAATTTACGATTATTATGAAACGTAGGTTAAATAGAATTGTCTAAGGCGATGTAATTCTCACTCAAACGGCGTGCTGGGACCGTAATTAAACCTTATTTGTCATATTTCAGCACATTTGGTGCATTGCCCCTTGCCTTCGAGTTTGGAAAATCTCCTGCGCAGCGACGAGGAACTTCTGCATGGCTTCTGTTCAAGCTGTTGTTCGTCCTTGCACAGAATCTGTTGGTTATCTGTTCCACAACGTTCGAATTATGAATCAGAGGTTGCCGGACGGCCCGGATAGAAAGGACGATATACTTATTATCTAAGCCGAAACCGAAGGAGTAAGAAACAAATCTGAATAAAGCATATAAGATAAAAAAAAAAAAATACGCTGGTGATCCAAAAATATTTAATTAATTATTATAATAAGACCGAAGAGAGAACTTTTATAAAACACGATGTACAAACGGTTACAGAGATGATAAGAAATTTATGAAAATTTATATAATACAGATATACGTATTTATAGGTACATAGTTCAATATATAATTGTATAAACGAATTTCGTTGTTGTTTAGGCGAAAAAAAAGGTATGGTGAAGTCTGTTTTTAAAGAATTATTGCTTTAACCTAGCAATTATTTTATTAGTTTTCGTGCGAATAATAATTAATTTGTCCTAACCGATAATGTAAGATTATGCAATTACGGTTGAAAAATCTATTGTCTAAAGGTGACCAAATATCCGTCCAATACGCCCAAAACTTGAGTGTTTCTAATAAATTGAAGACATTTAATATTGAATAGAAAATTTGCAATTTATTTATACGAAAACGATACAAGTGTTTGTTCCGATTTAAAAGCTATGAGTTTAAAAATCCCGCCACGAGACGTTGCGCTCAACAGGCCTTATCTAATGTTCATATTACGCAGTCGTGTGTAAACGATTGTGTAACGCAATCGTTACGTCATAGGTCTTGTGTTGCCCACAAAATAATAATATCATATGCAAAAATTTCGCAACAACACTTGTATCCTAAATTACACATTCCATATTTATAAAAACAAGTTGCCTAGGTCATCAGCGACGTATCTCATGCAGCATATACAAGCTCGTCACTCATTATCACTGATTGCTTAATTTTCTCGCTTTTTTTACTGCTGAACCGAATAGATACCATGTATTAAATGTGTATTTACGGTGCAAGCACACCAGTTGATTCGCGACGACATGGCCGTTCAGTTGCAAAAGTTTTTCACTAAACTGGGCAATGCTAACCCTGTTCAATCGGCTAGGAGTATCCTTTGTAAATAAATTGTCGATTATACATCGGTGCTAATTTACTACTTGCCCTTCATTTATCAACATTAACTGTGTGCGTGATGATTGATTCTTTCAATACATCTAAGCCAAAACGATTTTTCACTGTGTTCAAATTAGGAAATCATACCTATGATAGTTAAAATTTTCGTCCGTTTGCCTTTTCTTTCATATTTTGGTCGTATTCATTTTTCCTCTAATTCACCGAAAATGTTACTCTGTGTACATCGAACATTGTAACTTCGAAGCAATGAAACAAGGCAACTTATGATATACCGTATTGTTCTTTATTAGAATTTCCTCAGATTTGTCAGTTTCGGCGTGTACGAGAAGCCAATGTGAGTACATAATTTAATTAGCCCAAACTAACCCTTTCACTTCATCGAATGCGTTCTTTGGATTTTGTTCGAGTATACAAAACTATGACGATGATAATATTTTGTGCCTGTCTCTTCGGAAGATTGGTTGAGGTTACAGAGACTTTCTAATTCCGTTTGATTATCTGCGTTCTGCTACCACTCTCTAGTGAAGATATACTGTACTAGCCAGACAAACGTTGGTAACACGTGAAACTCCCGCCTCACATGGTAAGGAGGAGAAAACCGCGAAATATAATTTATCTTGACGTATTTTTTTGACGAAAATTTTGCCTACACCATTTCCTGTAGATATTTGAAATAAATTTTTTGTTTGGTTTTAGAAAAGTACTTCATCATTATTCACATACTGTAAAAATATCGTGAATTTTTCAAGTCAAGATTACGAATAGCATTATTTATTATACAATTATTACAGAATCTACGTGAGAGCGATCAAGATGAAAGTAATTTTAAAAATTTTGCAGAAGTAATCAATTTCATTTCATGTTTTTTTTTTTCATATTACTTATCACGGTGAACTGCTAAACTTTTAAAATAATGCGATTCAAAACAAATATGACATTTTCAGCATCATTTCGATGGAACGACGCGCTGAATTTGGAGTCGCAATTAACGCAGGATGAGATCCAGGTTCGAGATCAGTTCCGAGTTTATTGCCGGGAGAAGCTGCTGCCGCGGATAAAACATGCCAATAGAACCGAGTACTTTGACAAGAATATAATTACTGAGTTGGGGGAAATCGGTGCCTTAGGTTGCACGATTAAGGGATATGGATGCGCGGGAATTTCAAACGTAGGATATGGTCTCCTGGCTAAAGAAATCGAGGCTATTGACAGCAGTTACAGATCAGTTCTTTCCGTACAATCTTCCCTCGTTATGGGCGGTATTGACATGTTTGGAAGCGAAGAGCAGAAGCAAAAATATATTCCGGCGTTAGGTGGGTCGCTTGATTAAAATCACCATATATAAGTGCATTAGTCAGTACCCTGTATAAGAGTATCAACGATCTTTTCCCCAGGATCTGGAAAACTAATCGGATGCTTTGGACTTACCGAACCGAATCACGGCAGCGATGTATCCTCGATGGAATCTCGAGCCAAATACGACGGAACAAAAAAGATTTACAAATTATCAGGGAGCAAAACTTGGCAAGTATAATGATACGTGTAAGGTTGAATTATCGAACGTTCTGTTAAATCTCATGCCGTATTATATTGGGGGGATTATGTATCGTATTATATTTAACTTTACAAAAAGTTTTAAAACTTTGAAGTCATAGTGAAATAAAAAAGTCGCCTGCGTATAGGCAACCTAGCTTTCGCGGGAGATAAAATCCAACAGGCGAAATTCGGGTTGCCCAAACTAAGGCGAACTTTGTTTAGGAATAATCTTCTTGTAAACTTTGAAGAATATTTTAAACTTGTTTCCGTGACGTGGTGAAAAAATTGATAGAGAAAGAAACAAAGTAATTGAGTTTTAAGAAAGTGGGTGAATAAATTTTGTCTTTGTTTTGATTGTTGTCGATTGATTGGTGGTTCTTCCATGTAATTAGGATAACCAATTCACCGGTGGCGGATATTCTCCTTGTTTGGGCAAAGTGTGAAGACGGAAAAATTCGGGGTTTTATCGTCGAGCGAAAGGGTAACGAAATGGGACTGACGACGCCGAAGATCGAGGGGAAATTTTCTCTGAGAGCTTCGGTTACCGGAATGATTTTAATGGACGACGTTATAGTGCCGGAAAACAACGTGCTCCCGAATGTTGCCAGTTTGAGGGTATGAAAGATGAATGAAAAAAAAACGAACATCAATATTTGCAGCGATATTCCTGGTTACTTTCACGAATCTTTCAGGGGCCTTTCAGCTGCTTGAACAATGCGAGATACGGCATAGCTTGGGGTGCTTTGGGGGCCGCTGAAGCTTGTTTAACTTTAGCAAGAGCTTACACTATGGACCGGACACAATTTCATAGACCTTTGGCGGCTAATCAAATTATGCAAAAGAAAATGGCCGACATGGTAACCGAGATATCTATCGGACTGCAAGCCTGCCTGCAAGTTGGTAGACTCAAGGATAAGCAGGAGTAAGTTGTACATATTTATAATCGGCATTAAACTTCAATTCTTGAAAATATTGCAAGGGAATGTGTCTGTTGTTTATCTTTTTCTCTTCGTTTTTTGATTAGAATTTAACTCGAGGTAATTGTTGAAACGAGATTTTAATGGATAAATTTTTCGACGTAATTTCGCGCAGAGCAACACCGGAAATGATATCTTTAATAAAACGAAACTCGGCTGGAAAGGCGTTGGACATTGCGAGAACAGCGCGAGACATGCTTGGTGGAAATGGTATTTCCGACGAATATCACATAATACGACACGTGATGAACCTCGAGGCAGTAAACACTTACGAAGGTGGGTGTACAAATTCGTTCAAGTTATTTCTCTTATTTTTGTTTTCAACGTATATTGGGATCCTTAAGGTTTGATAATTGTGGCCGAAACAACATGGCGTCGCAACTGAATAATCAGCCGATTGTTTCATGAGGTTTTTAGAGCAAATTATGTGAATATCAAGACACAAAGAACTCCAAGCAAGTTGTTAGCGTTTCTTTTTGTTCCATCAAGTTCATGTCAAGAAAAATGAATGGCATAAAAACACTTTTACAATTAAATACGATCCGGCTGAAATTTTTCATATTTCGTCTTCCAGGGATATTTGCGAAAAAGATTCTCAAACGTCGGGAACACACGGATATTTTACGCAACATAAATCATGAATAACGAACGACGTATTTAATCACGTTGCAGGTACTCACGACATTCACGGATTGATACTTGGCAAGGCGATAACTGGAATAGCAGCATTTGCCAATTAAAAGATAATGCGATAGATTTACTCAGGGAAAGAGAACAATGAAATCATCGTATAAATTGTAAGATTGGTTTTTACGTCCGAAGATCATTCGAATGTTAAATTACGTTAATGTATTGTTTCTTTTCATTTTTTTTATTCACTTTTCTTGTTTCTTTGTTTGTTGTTTTATATTGAATAAAAATTTTGTTGAGAAATAAAAGACTCATATCCGTACTGCATGCATTATACATTTATACGATGTAATACGCTTGACGTAATTTATTTATTTTCATATCTATTGTTTGCTAAATACCTTATTCTTGAGAAGAAGCCGGCGTGTTTGAAAACTTTTTCTTCCATCACTTGAACGCACAAACAATCACCATTATTAGAAAATCAATAATTTACTAGCTAAGAAAATTACGATTATAAAATTTTTCCTTGGACGAACACCGGATTATCTATTTTTATAAAACAAACAATTCGCGATCCAAAATCACATGATTCCCGCTCACGATCGACTGTCCGACAATTCACGTTTCGCGTAAATCTGCTTGCTGCAGCGCTGCCTGCGGAAACTGAACTGAGAGAAACGAGTGAGTTGATACCTACGGAAAATAGAGAGTGGGGAGGATTTGCACGCTGCCGATGTGTTTACGTGTTACGTTGATTATTCCGAAGCTGTGCGAGTCAATCGACTCGATGAATATAGGCTCTGCACTCTTCAATTTGAATAGTTTTTGGCCTAATTCTGTCGTTTCGAACTAGTTTTACATGTTCAATGAATAAAAACCACGGTTTTCTCCAATACATCTGTGCAGGGAAACTTTTCAAAATTTGATAGGGTAACGACTAAGTTCTATATCAACATTTTTTGTAATTTTCACAAATTTCCACCTATCTTGTCTTCGAAAATCCAATCTAACATTATTATGATTCCCTATTTTTACATGGACAGACGTTTGTACGCAAGGGTATGTAGTACTCCTGCTTTTACCGACCGAGCAAACGTGCCCTCATTTTTTATATATCGAAGAAACAAAAGAACGGGAGAGCGATGCACCGAAAAATTTGAATCGTGTCCGTTACTTTGTTTATTTAATATACGAAAAACAAGGGGGAGTTTCCTCCGTCGGTAAGGTAGGAGCACTGCATGCCCTTAATGAGAAAATATTACCCCTTTTTCACGTATTTAAGTACTCGAATATACCGAACGATTTTCTTACGAGTTTTGAAGAAACAAATAAATATTATGTAATATACGAATGTAATCGTATATAAAGCTGTAAAATAAACCATCGGAATTACGAATATATGTTGATAATTAGTAATGATATTGAATTTTAATTACTTAGTAATTAAGTGTCAAAGTACATAATGTCAATTATTATCATACAGGTATACAACACACGATGCGTGCATATTAACTATGTATACATACTGCATATACATACCTACATATATGTACATACTATAAATAATATATAGTATGTTAATAGAAATTATAATATATATCAGTGCTACACTCGTTAGTTATATAATATATACATATAACAATGTTATACACACACATATATATATATGTATATATCATAATAATTTACCATTCAAACTGTGTTTAAATATATTACTTCTCGACTACGATAAGCTCTTTTCTGTAAAACTTAGTCAACATATTATTATTATTATTATCATATAGTTTACAAATTATTTATATAGTTGCCCGATGCGACTTCGATCGCGATAAACGTTAATGATAATGATGACGGTAATAATAATAATAATAATATTAATAATAACAACAACAACGATAATCAATAATAAAAACATAAATTATACCATAGTCCGCAGTTCGAGGTTTTATGTTTGATTTTCTATGATTGAATTCCGTGGCTTAGTTATCACGATTAGATTAGTACGGTATAAGTTTATTTTTTACACCGATTATCGCGTTTCGGGAAAACAATTGAGGTTCGTAACCGCGGGTGTTTTGAATTTTTAATTTAATTTCATTTACGGGTTTTTTTCTTTTTTTTTTTCTTTTATTCTTTTTTAATCTGTTTATTTATTTACTTTTTTTTTTTTGCTGTCTTTGTCTTTAATAAATACCTAATATACCAAAGTAATAAATAATAATTATAATAGTCATTATTTGATTAAGCTATCCTTTGGTGTGTATTACAATGCGTAAGTATATATAATATAATATGTTAATATGTATATAATAACCGTTTTAATAATTGTTAACTTGACTGACGCGATGTTCTCTAGTGGTTTTTGAAGTATTAGTTACATCGTCATGTGTACTGAAACGAAAACTGGCGAAAATCCATTGCTATCGTTATATTGTTTGTTTGTTTGTTTGTTTTTTTTCCCCCCTTCATCTTCTCGTTTATCTCTCACATCATATTTTTGGTGTGTTTATTTATTAACGTTTTTTACTCCATTTTTTTTTTTTTTTTCCTCTTCAATATTCTTAAGTACGATATTAATGTCTACTTATATTATAAACCTACTTCTAGTTACGTCTATATGTATAATCCTTGCGACGTGTTTCATTTTAATTAAATTATATATTTATATGGTATCAAGTACTCGAAAATACTTCTGATGGCAAATGAAAAGTAAAAGAAATCATTACGTTTTCTTTCTCGACACACGTTTTTTTTTTTTTTTCTTCTTAGCTACAATACATAATAATTAAGGTATTCTTGTCTAGTTTGTGTTGATTTTTTTTTTTTTTTTCTTAATCTTTTTATTCTTACGTCGCGCTAAATTTTTCTTTCTCTCGATCTCTTTCACTCCGCGCGATCGTTATATTATAATCATAATTATGATAATATAATCATAACAATTTACAATTGTTTAGTATTTGCATTGTTATTGTTTTCCTTGTGTTTTTCTGTTTTTTTTTCTTCACAGCTTCAGATTACTTTGTTCACTTTTTTCACCTCGTTTTGTTTATTCGACGTTTTTTTTTCAGTAATCTTATTTTATTTATTTTTTGTTTTTTTTTTTTTTTGCTCCTCCGTAATTTTCTCATTTCGTTTTCTGTCTTTATTTTATTACTTTTATTTCAAGCATTTGCTTACTCCTCTCTGTAATTAATTAGATTTAATATACATGTATGTATAATCTTTACTTCTTATTGTCGTGCGAACTGTTTTTTGTTTTTTTTTCTCATATATTACACTAATAATCGGCTGTGATGCGGTTTGGGAAGAAAAGTAATCCAAAAAAAAAAAATCAAAAAAATAAGAACAAACAGGCAAAGGTAAAAAAAAAAAAAAAAAAAAAAAACTGCAATCCTTCGATCATCAAATTATAATTATTATAACTCAGTAGCATTTAGATCGCGTTATTAGATTTCTTCATCGTTAAATTTATAATCGAGCAGTGAGGAAAATCAATATATGAGTAATACGTTCGTTGATATATTATTTGATAATAATTGATGAAGGAGAAATTTTTTAAATTTACGTTAACCGGAAATGATATTGAATTGCAATATTCTTTGTTCGTTTCGTCCGTATGATAATTTACGAGATATGTGCGAGTATTATGATAATAGAAATTGTATACACATTTTTGTTGTTGCTTTTTGACCTTTTATCATTTACATTGTACAATTTTAAATAAGGTAAGAAAAAATTAATTGAATAAAAAGAAGAAAAAATAAATAATACAAAGAATAAAACCAACGATTTTCCGTTCGTCTAAAATTTTTCAACTCGTAAACGAACTGCATTAAGTGTTTGAAACACGTGTGAGTGTTAAAATTATAGATAATAATTGAAATTTTTTTTAAATATTCGCCAAGCGTTTCGATAAATACTATTATACAAATAAACAATAAACAACGCTGTACTATTTATATTTCTTTGTGACATAAGTCAGTGCGGTAATAGTATTTATAATAATGATAACTATAATTACAATAATAATACTCGGTAAACGGAATGATTATACAATGAAATGTATCTGTATACGTATAAATGTATGCACGTAAGTAATTGGAATGTATTTTTGGTTTTGTTTCCCCAGCAATAAAATTAACGTTTGTTTAATCTGAAAAAAATAAACACGTAACCGAACTGTAGGAGAAAAAAGAAATAAATAAATAGACGGATACGAAGAAAAATTGGCTAGTATGCGTAAATCGATAAGTAACCGCATACGTGATTTGTGCTTCGTAGAATATTATTTTTATGAATTTTAATATATGTATAGTATATAATATTCTCTTCCCTGTTGTCTTTTACAATGTTTGTTGATTAAATATTCAATTATCATTTATATTTATGTATATACCAATTACGTACACGTATTTTTAATATACATATACTATACATATATGTGTATATGTGATTGCGTTTAAAAAGATGCGTATTCATGCACACGAATCGAAAAAAGAGTGTCTATTCAAAATCATTGTATATGTATATACTTATGTCTTGACTGCAGGTTAAGAAAAATTTTATCTACGTTATTGTTTCCCATTTTTCGCATTCTAATACGTAACAGCGTGGAAAAAAACTGTGAATGCATAATTCATATTATACATAATAATAATAATAATAATAACGTATAATACGGTGATATATTTAAATAGGTTTTCGATACTAATTTTACTCGTGTTTATTTGTTACTTGTATTTTTCCGTACGTGTTCTCTGTTTTCTTTGTTGTCTTCTGCTCTACCTTTAATTGTTATTATTATTTACACTACGCCACAGCGAAATGAGTTTCAATTTTAATCAATCAATCGATCGATCAATCAATCATCCAGTTAGACAATTTATTCATTAATTAAGTAAGATTGCCGCATGGCCGATCGCTTTGAATTTCTTCTACGTCTGCGTGTGCGATTCTATAGCGATTGCTTTTTTTTATTTATTTATTTATTTTTTCGCATCATTCCAGCTCTCGTACAATTTTAGGATTAAATTTTGATTGTCAATTTTGTTGGTATTAAAATTTCGCGAATGATGATCGTGTCGAAAATTTGGTGAAATCGGTAACCATAAAGCCAATCGAAAGCTCGTCTATTATTCTACTGAAAATGTTCTTGTTTCAAATCATACGATGTTTCGAAAGAAATCGGCGTGTAATTTATTGCACGATTTATATCGTAAATTTGATAAAGTATATAAGATATCTAAGAATAATTTACGAAAGCACGAACCATCTACAATAGAACGAAGCACGAAGATCAACAATATTGTCAATCATACAAATTTTGATCTAGTATATGCGATGATTCGGCCTATTGTGATTTATTATGTGATTTCTAATGTATTTCATAGAATTTACAAGACAAATCATGTAGTAAATTACACGTTGAATTCTTGTAAAGCGTATTATGAATTCGACACGTGAACATTTTCAGTATGGTTGGTTGAAATTTTAACTACATATCTCTACACGTTCGTTGGTTATAAATGAAATGTAAACGGATTTCGTAGGAGATAAGAAAGCTTTTTTTATGTAAATCGATTTGATTCGATTGATCGTGCAAAGAATGCATCGTGTTTTACAGTCGAAATTCAAGATGACGGTTCGAATAATCGATGCCATTCAATTGTTTGCGTACAATATTCGCTTCTCTACTTTTTTTTTTTTTTTTTTTTCTCCCCTCGTACCAAACAATGCAAATTCTTGAACGTACATAATTTAAATAACAGCGCCGGATAGAATAACGCACGCGCAATCGTACGAACACAAATTTCAGCGATATTACTAATAATTCTCATTAACAATAGTATAATATATCATTTGTTTATACTTACATCATACATTATAGTAATTATTACTTTTAATATATTATACTATAGTTTCAATTTTTTCTTTTTTTCTTTTTTTTATTTTTTCTTGTTCAATTCTTCTTTATCATTACCACTACTATTATCATTATTTTTACTTCTCTTCCTCCGTTCATATGCGCTTATCTATACATCTCATTATATATTCACTATATACGTTATACGCGTGTCCCATTTTTATACATTATACGTACCTATATGACTACATATCGCATCTCTACCTAAAGTCGAGCTAAAAACTTTTGTTTCTTAACAAAAAATCTGTCGTATGTATACATATATATATAATGGTGATAATAATAGTAATAATAATAATAATAATAATAATAATCAACGTAATCGCGTTACACACAGTTTTATTTGTTAGATTCCATTAATTATTCTCTCTTTTCATTCCTATACAAAGTTGTTTTCATCTTATCTTTGTATATTTTCGTTCTCCTCGTAACTATAATAAATTTATTTACAGAATTATCATACAATATTTTTCATTCACTGAGAGTTATCATTATTATGTATAATAAATTCCGTATTATGTACACACCCTATGCATTTATGGGTATTACAGTACGTACGGCAACGACTACGCGGGAGTTAGACTCACTTTGTTGTTTTCTCTATTTCTAATTTGTTTGAAAAAAAGTTTCGCACAAACCGCGCGCAAACGGTGGCGTCAATTTTTAGCTTATTTTATATTTTAATGCAAAATAAAAAAAAAAAAATGTCTGGAACTTAAAATACAAGCTTTATTTATCGTTGGTAAATTTTTGCAAAAGTTGATCCGTTTATGAAAATATTTTTTTCTTTTTTCACATTTGCAGTTTGTACGAGCGATGCGAACTTCGTTCGTTTATCTCTCCCTCTTTAATATGTGTAATTTTACATCGATCGAATTGATATTTTATAAATTAATTCAAAAATCGAACGTTCCGTGTCGTTTTCAATATCGTTTCTAACATAAAGTGCGCGCGCAGCTCGCGCGTTGCCGTTCAACTGTAATTCTGTGTCTGACCAATACGCTGATATCTACTACTTATTTTCTGTAGCGCGGTTAATTCGATTTCCGATCAAACTGCAATGTATGTCTACGAGATGTTAGAATCGTTCTTTCTTTTCTCGGTCTTTCTGTTATTTGGTTTGCTTGGAATCTTCCATCTGTTTTTGTTTTTTTTTTTTTTTTACTCTTTTGCAGTGTATTTACGACTTTCAGTATATTTCGCCGCACAATTTGGTTCATTCTTTGTTCAAAATGCTCCATCCGTGTCGCGACTAAAGTAAAATTACTTCCATCTTCATCTTTCTATTTTTCTATATATATATATATGTATATATAGTTTGTGTGTGTGTGTGTTTATAGTGAAAAAATCTCTCGTCTGCATTTTGCTTACTACCTCAATTACACAGATATATACTTACACAATCTATCGACAGGCATATAACATGTATATAACCCTTATACCTCTACCTATGTATATAATATACACATAATGTACCTAAATTTAACAAATTATTCATCTTCATCGTCATCTTATTTAACTTCATCCTATCACTTTTAATATCTTTCTTTTTAAATTTCGGTGACTCGGTAGCGTGTGTTGTTAATATGTATATCTATTGTATATATGTATAGTATGCAATATATCTATATATATTGTTACTAATATTTAAACCGTTAATCGTTCATCTTTGTCTTCTTATTTTTTTTTTTTTTTTCATCTTTGATTAAAATTAAAATTATTACAATAATAATAATCATGTTTTTAATATATATATATATGTGTATATATATATGTTTATTTTGTACTATATATGATCTTAACCCAGTAGCCATAGTTATATATACATATATACACAGCTACTCTTATTGGTACGCGTTTTCAGTTTTATATGCAATTTAATTGTTATTGTTATTGTTGTTATTATTATTATTGTTGTCATTATTGTTGTTGTTATTATTATTATTATTATTATTATTATTATTATTATTATTTTCTTGTGTGTTTTCTTCGCACAAATTTCACTTCGGTTTCTTTTAATTACATCTGGTGAAAACCTCGATGTTTCTGTTTTATTATCTCCCCCGTTTGCAATCCGTTCACTCTCGTTCACTTGTTTGTTCGATTGAATCTCATTCCTTATTAATTTTTTTACATTATTCTTGCGAGTATATAATATTCGTATAACGCGTTGCACAGTGGCGTTTTTGTGTAATTATCAAACACGCGCAAAGTAACTTATTATACCTATATATATATATAATAATAATTTATATAATATATATATATATATATATATATATATATAGTGTAATATGATATACCTAAAAATCAATTAGGTACCCAATGATATATTTCTTTACTTATGTATTATTATCCGTTGGAATGAATAATTGATTAATCACCACGCTTTAATTTTCATTATATTATTATACTTATTATTATTATCTCGCATATATACGCATATGTATAATACATATAATAATATATATGCGTTTTCGAACGGATATATATATATATATATATATATATATATATGTATCATGATTCCGATCCCGTTTTTCTTCTTTTCTCTAATTGTATTATAGTTATAATAATAATAATAATCGTTATTATTTATTACTATTCTATTAAAATTATATCATGACTCTTACTAAACTATCCTTATTGTTTGTATTTACGTACGTATATGTATGTATGTATGTATGTATTTGTCTTATTTTAATTCAAATTCTTCATTTGTTAATATATTATATTATATAATTTATTTACAACAATATATATACATATACATATATATATATATGTATATTATGTTTATATATATATATATATATATATATACATATCGAGTGTGATTGTTTTGCCTCGCGTTTTAAGAACGCGTCACAAGCATATTCGCGTCATTTTCTTTCTTTCGTTTCTTGCCTTTTTCCCCGTCTTCGTTTTAAATATACATTAGAGTTAATAATTATTCTCACAGGCGCTACAACGATTTGTAATATATGTATAATAATAATTGTTTCTCTTCCCTTCGGCATATTCGTTATTCTTCTTTGCCTTTTTGTTTATTTATTTTTTATTTTATTTTTTTTATCCTCACAATCTGGTTTCTCGTGAAATTATTGTTTATTTGTTTATTTGTTTGTTTGTTTGTTTTGTTTACTTCAAATTATGTTGATTATACGCTATGTAATATCGCTATGTGCATTATACAAATGTTCTATTCTTAAACCGATCCTTATTAATACTTATTCTAAACATTATTGTAATATAATTTATACATGTATTATATAACTTTTGTCCGGGCGACCAGCAAGGAGTTATAAAACGAGTCGATCTTTCGTTCCTTAATCTTTTTTCACTGCACTTACGACGGTGAAAATTTCGAGTACGTTGTTCGATTTCGACGCGGATTCGCAATGCGACATATGTAGGTGTAAAATGATATTCGCACATAATGTACGATTTGTTTTCCGCTGAATGCATAAACAAAGAAATTAAAAAGATATAAAAAATTTAAAAAAAAAAAAAGAACGCGAAACAAAAACACAGCAAAACTTTACATTTACCGAATAAAATAGCAACGAAATTTTGACTAGATATTATAATATGTATTCAATACACGGATCATCTTTTAAAGATGATTTTTAACCCGAGAAATAAAGACTAGCTGCACAATTATTATATATACGAATTGTGAACGAAGTATTTGTCTACCTATTATAAATCAATACATATTTAACAACACATATTAATATTGAAATAGGATTAATATGATGATAATAGTATATTAACGATAATAATATAGGAATAAATCATCTTTGCCTACACTAAATAATAATAGTAATGAAATATATATATAAATGGCAAAAATATGGCACCTTAAGTATACAGTGGCGATTGGCGAAGGGAAAATTGAAAAAAAAAAAAAAAACAATAAAAAACAAAAAAATACTTAAAACAGAAAACATGTAATAATATTAATAATGATGAATTAAAAACTCACAGATAGTTTGCGGTAATGAAGTTCGCGGTTTACTTTGAATTGCATGAATTCAGGTGTATTTACGTATAATTTCGATTGTTTTTCCCCATCAATCGAACAACGACTCTCTTTTCCCGTAACCGCGGATGCATTTCTTTGTCCGTCTAGATCTGTGCAGCGTGTGTGTGAAAAGATTTATGAAAAGGGTAGATCCTCTTCGGGTGACTCGTCGTGATACTCCTCGTGGTCGGACGTATGTCACAAAACGTCGGATGCTTGCCGAGATCCGAGGCCAATCGTCGGTGACAATTGACCCTCGTCCACAGCAACGGCTTTCGGGTCTTCGTCTTTCCATTTGTCCATCGAACGCCGCCTCGCATTCATAAAGAAGTTCCCAACTGTCGTTGGTTCGAGACCGAGCTGACGCGCGATTGTCACTTGCATCTCCTTCGACGGCCTCTTCGTTTCCTGCGGGGCACAATTTAGTCATGCCTTAAACTTCGACTTTATTCTTCTCCCTATCTATTTCTCTCTTTCTGTGTAGATAAATAGATAGACATATAGATAGATATACGGATAGATAGACATATGGATAGACAGATAAATAGATAGACGGACAGGCAGATAGATAGATTGATAAATAGATAGGTACAGAACTCTCTCTCTCTCCCTCTCTCTCTCTCTCTGTCTTGCTCTCTATTTTTCTTTTCTCAAACAAATTTCGGAATATAGTATATTGCGTTACGAGCGCGAAAGGTGGGCGATTTCCGACAAGTGTGAAGTTTGCAGCGTAAGCCAAGGCGAGCGGTAAGAGCTTCGCTTGATCGCCATTTTTGTTGCAATTTGTGTACAACGTGTAGGTTTTGTGCTGCAGTCTGACCAATTAAAAATAAAAAAAAATTCATCAGCTCTCGGACGCCGCCATTTGCTACGGCCATTTTTGTTCCTACGGAAAATTCATCGTGTAAAGATCTTCCTCTATCCCCTAGTCTATCTACGGACCTTGTTTTCCAACACCTGTGACCGAGAATTCGATTTGAAAAGTGCAACGAAGGTGACATTGACAACGGGTAAAATTGAGGTTAGGTAA
This sequence comes from Neodiprion virginianus, assembly GCF_021901495.1. Taxonomy (NCBI): domain Eukaryota; kingdom Metazoa; phylum Arthropoda; class Insecta; order Hymenoptera; family Diprionidae; genus Neodiprion; species Neodiprion virginianus. The sequence continues at coordinate 31,537,372 of NC_060881.1, read as the reverse complement.
CTAACGCTCGGTGAAACGGTGCGCAAAATTGAGTTATTCGATAGTGCGCATGCGCCGTAGACAGCCTCAGTGTGTAAAATGTAGCATCTCAGTTGAGCGCATGCGCGAACGTTGTTGTGCGGAACTTTTCTAAAATAGGGCACTATACTCTTCGCGCGGTTGTTGGTAAAAATGATGCTAAATTGGAAAACGGCGAACTGGAAACCGCGGTTGGAATTTCCATAGCAAGTCGCGACACAGCCTCGAATTCTGCATTTTAACCTGCACATGTGTAGCCTCGTGGATGGCCTAGAATATGTATGTATATAATGCGGGGAAAGCTGAAGGCCTAGCTAAGAAGTTGCAACTAGAAGCGAAATTATTCAAGACAGATCGATAATGTGGAAGTTGCCAGCGGACACCGCGTATTGTATATGCTTTCCCCTTTGCATGTTACTTATAGCTTGTAGGTAAATGCCGCCATGTGTGCATATCCTCAGACCAATGAGTTTTGCATAATGCGAATCGAATGTTTAAAGGGGAAAATACAATTGCAGATACACCCAAATTTTTACTATTCCCAGACGTGCTGACAGCTTTTCCATTTTCTTTGCTCGTTTTTATACCGATAGTTTCCAAAACTTCACCTATCTGTAAACTTTCAATATTGTTGAAATTTGTACCATAGTACTCGAAAAGGAGCTCCGTTCATGCGTAAGAAAAACAATTTGCCGAGCTTACCAAATATGGCTGAAGAAATGTTTCATTGACTCGAATAAATATGGTTCCCCTCAATAACCCAAATTATTACTCCGATTACTGTTATTTTTATTGAATCAAACAAACATTGTTTTCGACGTATATTTGCTTTCCACATTTGGTAAAACCAACAAATTCTTTGTACGAGTGTATCTGAACAGAGTAAGCTCGATTTTGGAAAAAATTATTTGTCGCAAACACGTTCCAATTTTGGTCAAAATATTTTTTCGTTTCTCTGAATAGACGACCAACGACAATTTGTAAGAATCGATAAGATATAAAACTTGGGTCTGGAAGGCTTGAGCCATCTTTAGAGGAGTAGCACATTTGAAAAACGATGTGATTTTTCAAAAAAAAAAAAAATAAAAAGCAGTCATTTCACCGATTTCTCTGTGTCGTACGAGAAGTGGAAGATAGCAGAGGAGGACAAAGAGGCTTACTTTAAAAATAGCCTGTAGAGTACGGCGCTGAAGGTCTGTGAAAACCAGTCGTGGTTTCTTGGGGGCGGGCTGTTGGTGTTCGGCCTGGGTCACCATCTCTTCTTTCCTCTTGCATGCTGAAACGATCGAAAACAAAGGAGGAACGTTTAGGAAATCCGTCCCAGGGCCTTTCTTACGACTGTGTAAAACTCAAAGCCCGCGTCGTGCAAAGTGCGGTGGAATTATTACAATTTTTGAAACGCGTTATAACTTCCAGAACCTCGTGAAATAAATTCATTTTTTCATTCATCGGATCAGTATTCGCGAAAAATAATGACCCTTGATGAGGTCAGTTGGCCAAAAAATGTTTCAATATTGCAAAAAAATTTGGTAAGTTTTTTCGATGATTTCGCTTTGCAAATTCACCGTAACGAGTTTTTTTTTTTTTTTTTTTTATCTCAATTTTAGAATATTGCATCGATATACTGATTATTATCAGTAAATGGCAATTGTGAATTGATTACTTGAAAAAAAAAAAGAAAACCTGTTTCAGTCAATTTCTAGAAAATATAATCTTCCGAATAAAATAAGCCATGGTGGAGTGAAATTAAACGAATCTAATAGATTTCCAACTATTTAGAAGCGATTTGAAATGTGGCATCGATAGCTAAGCATATTTTAATTTTAATCAGAGCATTTTTTATTGTTGTACGTTTCAAGCACATTTTTCAGCATACGAATATAATTTTTGGCCATCGAACCTCATTCGTTGTCAAAAAAGTTTTCCAACCAATATAGAGAATTCCCTGCCGTTTATCAGTGAACATGGAATCAAAATCGTCTTGTCACTAAAATATACTTAAATTTCCCAGTCGATATACAAGAATCCGAAGAATTATTATTATAACCCGATTCCAATCGAGTATCTTCCTACCCCGAGGAACTTGATAACTTTCGGCGATTCTGGGATTGACTAATTTTAAGTCGTGCAAAATTTATGCCCGCTGTTATATCCGTCTCCGTCTCTGCAGAGCTGAGTTACTCTCGAGTGTATACCGTCACGATTTCGGGTTCAACTAAATTATAACACTGCCATTGGGTATGGCTGAGGATCACGAACATGCTGTTCACGAATTCTCTGTATCATCGGTATACAATATTTAAAAAATTTTCGTCTCCAGTTTCGAATAATTTATAGATTTGTTCTCTTTGTCTTTTTTTTTTTTTTTTTTTTTTCAATTCCATCTCCGAGTGATTTTAACAACGTGTATGAAGTACGTATGAAGCGTATATACTCACTTGCTCGATGTGGAATTTGCGCAGCTGAAAAATAAAAAGAGAAAGATACGATGAGTATTGGATTGTGACGCTTTGCAAATCGACATGGAAATGTTCTATGAAAATTAACGAATTTGCCTGTGTTAGTTTTTTTTTTTTTTGTTTTTTCGTATGTATAATATTACGTATGTGTTTGACGATGCATAGCTATATACCAATATATCAATAATACACATTTTAAATAAAAACACAAGTAATATATATATATATATATAAATATAGGCATCACAATATTCATGTTAAATATAACAGCTGGGATTGCATACGTTGCATAATTCCAAATTCATAGTAATAAATGGGTATAACGTCTACGTTGTTAAGGGAACGGGTATAACAGGTCATAACATAGGGCTTGCTTTACTAATGGATTACATAATTCAAGTGTTGCGAATTCAGTGCAATAATGTTTGTTCTGCAGGGTACCTACAAGGGTATAATGTTGTTCGTGTTTTCTCACGGCCACCAGCACTCCTTCACTAATTGTCACCGTTATTATTTCAACTCTTATTACTATCATTATCGTCATTGTTATTACTGTTATTATCATCATCCTTATTATTACGGTTATTATTGAAAAAGATGAATATTCAGTCAAGTTACAATTATTATTTACCTTGTTCGAAAACAAATTACCCTCCTTATCGGAGATACCAATAATTTAACTTCTGGACTCGCAAATGAAGACGATCAATGCGATGTGTTATTTTAACGTACAACTGAAAAGAGTTGAAACTTGATTGAATTCCATCATTTCAAGTGATAGCTGTTTCACTGATCAAGAGTGAGCCATGTACCAATTTTCTGTCTAAAGCGAAATTACTCAAAGTGAATTCTCGATAGCTGTTCTCCTGGGTAAAAATTTTACAACCCGATGTGCACGCGTGTTTCTTTAAAACCGAATTTTTCACGCGAAAAAACATCCAGTCTGTAAAATATCTGACAAACGAATCGAAGCGTCGTAAGATATAATCAAAATGGCCGTCGTTAGCACGCTTGCGGTTTGATTTTAATTGTAGGATTGTTTACAACGCATAGCATCGATCAAACGCTGTTTGACCCGACAGAAAATCATGGCAAGAATAGTTTGACTATGACTTGACGTTCCGGAAAAAGCCCGAGAACCGAGAATCCACCTTCTAAAGTCCTGTCGCATATAAACGCACGTTTGCATTGCCTGTACAATGGTTCACTCTTTGAGACGTACCGGTGCCCTTGATGTGGTTATATAATTTTGGCGACTTTTTTGGGTTTGTAGTAAACTTTCGATCATGTTTGCGAGAGTATTTCGAGGCATGCATATGTTGATTGTTGAGAGGTTGGGTGTGTTTTGAGGTTACGTTAGAAATCCCACTCGCGGAGTTTCATCCTGTCACGATCGGATGTATCGGTATGGGTATATATACATAGGTACGAGTACGACGTACCTGAATTGGTGCTTTTATGCAAAACAAACACATTTACACACATACACACGCATACAGACACGTATATATCCAGGCGTGGAAAAAAAGAGAAAACAGTACGTAATAATAACAGTATAGGAAGGAGGAATAATAAAACCTGCAGGGAGATATACCGACGTATGAGGATTTCATTCGCTTTGATATAACCAACTGGACTCTCCCTTCCTCCCCTTTCTCCTCATATCATGTGCGCCACGGATACATATTTGAGAGACACGTTTCGGGCTCAAAGTGAAAGAGAGAGAGAGAGAGAGAGAAAGAGAGAGAGAGAGAGGGTTGGGGGGTGGGAGGTTTATCCCCCGCACAAAAGGACTGCCATATGATCCGATCGGTTCTTAATTTAATACTACTACAACGAATTGACAACCGGGATATTTTTTATGCCTGCCTGATCGCACTTTGACATATTCCTTCTCTTCTCCATTTTTTCATTCCATTCTCTCTCATACTTTTAATCTGTGTACCTATCTACACATTATATTTTTGATAATCTCTTTTTTAATACCGTTCACGCAGGGTCATCGTATACAGAACGAGAAGGAAAACGTCGAAAAAATAAAAGTCGAAACAGAGAGAAAAGTGAGAGAGAGAGAGAGAGACAGAGAGGAAGAACGAAAGACATACAGGATTAAAAAAGGACGGTTGAAATTCTTTGATAATATCGCGGTGCGGTTTGAGGAACAGAAAACGACGAGAAAAGATACATTAATAATGATAGAATCAAAATAAACACATACGATACACACACACACACACACACACACTCACACTCGTGTATATATGTTTATACGAAAATTAATATCTGCATACGACGCCGTTGTGTCCTTTTGATGTCGCGGGACACTCGGATTTTGTACGTTAAGTGCACAGACTGGTTTTTCTTATCACGGTATGACAGTATAAAAGTGATTACGATCAAAGCAATCATTCGAAAACAAACGCAGTGCCGGTTTGTATAACGTGAGCGTATATATGTATACATATATCGGTACGACATTTGTCTCTTTTCTGCTATTATCTTCCGTTACATCTGCCAAGAATTTCAGACGTTACGTTACGAATCGACTTTGAGGACAATATTTTAGAAGAGAAAAAAGAAGTATGAGAATAAAAATGGCACGAGGTTGTCTAGTTAACGTATAATACCAACCCTGTATGGGTACATGAAAAATATTCAGTTACACAGGTTCACGTTGTATAATATAGCTGGCTATTCGTTGCACGTGGTACAAAATCGTTGCCCTCTCATCGTCCCTTCCCTTATCCGCGGAACATTTGTGTGTACATACATATGTGCACGTATGTATGCGTATATATATATATATATATATATATACATTTACATACCTACAATATTTCTCTGCAGGACAAATGGCGCAATCATTTTTGAGTTATTCTAAACAAATGACGGTTTGTTGCGACGTTCAAGATATTCAATTTCGACGTCACGATTGCCAAGACTTCCGGACGTATCGCTTCATAACACGTTCTTTATCACATTTTCTTACACGAGCTCTGAGATTCAAGCGTACTTAGACAAAACGTGATTTTAAATTTTCCCGCTAATAACCGCCCCGCGACACGTCATTCGGCACGGACCAATCACAGAGCGCGAAGCTAGTTTCTCACAGATTTGAACCTTTCGCACATGTTCTGACAAAATTCATACCTCGTATAACCTGGTTTAGGTATAAAAACTGTATACCTGTAAATTCTTACATCCACGTTCGATTTCTTTTTTCCTCTACTTCTCTCTCGATCGATATATTCGTTCGAATCATTATGTTTTCGCCCAATTCGCTTCAGAGGAGTGAAAAGAAGCGCGCTATGGCGGCCTTAGGCATACGTCAGATGCACCCAACGTTTCCCGTCTGATCGGGTTCGGCGGGCAGGAGCAGCTTTTGGCGCCAAAGCTCCATCGGCATGATCAGCGTGTGTTTGAGCCGCGAGCCGGTCGCGCACAGTGATATATATATATATATATATATATGTATATAAACACATATATATATACGTGTATATACCCACACGATCTCTACCAGGACGGGCAGACTTTGAGGGGCATGTTTGATTAAGCTCAGGGAGCCTCCGATAGAATGCCTCTGATCACATTTTTCCGCCGTTCGCGCTGTTCGCGAACCTTAGTCAAGCTTAATGAAATTACTCCTGTTTCATGCCATTGTACACACTATGTACATACATACACACATATCATACGCCACTGCTGCAAGGTATTTCGCTAAGATGCCATACCCATACCTATGTAATACGGTATACCCATACGGTGTATACACCCTTTACATTGTCCCATTTCGATGGATAATTGTTCACCTAAAACTTCTTAGTCGTGTTTAATCTACTTTTCAATAATCAGACTGAAAGGAGTTTTTCCTTCTCTACGTTCGAATAGGAATTTCGTCGACTTTACGGTACCCACACATGGTTTAAGCATTATTATCGTGTTTTTGTAGCTCGTTATTACGGTGCCATCTCATCGTCATTGCAAGTGTATAATTCGCCTGGTGTATAATGTACGTATACATCCACGTGTAGATTTTGTTGGTATTGCTGTATCTGCAGAGTTCGACAGGCTATAAATACATACATGCTATACGTCAATAATTAATGATAAACAAAGTTCAACTATGTATATATACATTACCGTGTATAAGGTTTACTAACGAAAATCAATATCCAATGTGTTCGTATGTAATACATACACACATATCCGGTATATATATATATATATATATATATATATATATATATATTATATATACATATATGTGTAGGGAATCAGCTAAAACAACTATGGGTATAACATACACGACGATTGCATAGGGTATACATGGAAAATCGTATGGCTTAGTATAAATATGTTACGTATTAACATCTATTGTACGTATGTCATGGAGCCTTAAACAATAATTAGTAACAACGGATCATCTAAAGGCGTTTGATATATAGATATATATATATATACATATGCGGGGTTCAAGGTGCAGGGAAAAATCATTCGGCGGATTAATAGTATCTATCTTATGCATTGGTTGTTTTTTTTTTTTTTTGTATTTTGTTTTTTTCGCACAAGATGCTCGCGAAAAGAAGTATATTACATATGTCGTGTGTACGTAATCTACATATGTATATAATGCACAGTGTGTAGGAATTTTTCGAACGCAATTTATACAAGGATTAGAGATTTGTTGATCTGTATACTGTGTTGTTGTTTTTTTTTTTTTTTTTGCTCTTTCTTTTTTTTTTTTTTTCGCGGGGTGGGGGAGGGGCGGGGGTGGAATTTTGTTTCTTAGAGAGAGAGAGAGAGAGAGAGAGACAGACAGTGAGGCAAGGTATAAAAAGGCATAGCGAGATAGCGAAAGAATTTCGGCAGGTTTTTTTTTTTTAGTGTCTATTTTCGTTTTCTATACATGGGATTTTGCGGGGGTTTTTGGATTACGTAGTTCGTTTGACGGCCATGCAGCTACTAGCCCGGTGGCGTTTTATTGAGAATCGATCTCTTTCCCTGAACATTGACAATAAATTCTTCTTTTTATGAAATAAAAATTAATTTCTCCCTCACACACCAGATTATTGAATCAGTTTTCGACAGTCTGTCATGCGTATTGGCGAAAAACATATAAATTCCAAATTTTCTTAGGCAGATTTTACGTAATTATACGAATACCAATTATATATCGTGTCAATACAATTTCACCACCATTTGGTCAAGGGACGACGTATCCGATGACGTATTTCAGCAATCCACGGTTCGGATCGAAATTTCGTTAATTCACGTTAATGTCGGCTGAAAATTTTATGTTACAGTCCAATCGGAAAGAAAAATGCAACAGATTTATCCCAATATTCGTTTTCACGAAATTTGGTGCAACCCTTTCAGTCATACACTTTTCAACTCAATATTTTGACCTGAATTTTTTTAACTCGGGGGTTTTTCAAGTCACTGATCACGAATCTGAAGTCGGAATTTGATTATTTCTAAATCCAAGATGGCGGATCCAATATGGCGGATCGAATATGGCGGATGTAAAATCGAAAAAACTATCAAACTTCGATGATTCTGGCCGAAATTAACAGTGATCGTTTGAAGTTGCCAATAAACTCTGATAAGGTTAGGACATGGAAATTTTTGAGGCGGGACGGTGAGAATTTAACTGTGACTGAAAGGGTTAGCTAATTAATTCTTTCATTCGCGTTTGGAGAGTTTTAAACATCTTTTTCAGTGTCTTATTATTATTAATGGTAACGAATACATTCCATTGCCAATCGTTTATACGTGACAGATGTAGTGATAAATATACATACGAGATACGCGTGAAATGCAACGATGTCGGCACAAGGGAAGCCATAATTTTAAACTAATTCTGCTTCAGGTGTTCAGGTAAAAATGGTGTAATACACCTATACGCACAATATATAGATGTATAAATGGGCGATTCTTGCGAGAAATGTATATTTCGCTTGGAAGGTATTATAAATTCTCGCGTTTGAAATACGTCAACGTGTCTTCTTCGTCGAAGGAGGTCAAATCCCTTGGCCACGTGGCTTCCAGATTAGAGGTTAAATCCTGTGTAAAAAAAAAACGAAAAAAAAAATTTTGGCAATTTACGGTAAAAATCCCTCGTTTGCACAATTTTTTTCTTTTTTTTTTTTTTTTAACCAGAATATAACCTGCAGTTTTTTTTTTTGGGTTAGATTTTGAGAGTCTAGATACACTTTCGAAACTGTTATTTTTTTTTTCCATCGTTTCTTCAGTTTTTCTTTTTTTTAATATATATATATATATATATTATATATATATTACAATAATACACCAATATCTGTCATCTGATTATAGTTGTTTCGAATTTAGAGTGTGTCTACTTATTGGTAGTATAACTTTCAGTTTTGCGGTACAACTTTCGTGTCACTTCGTTCTTCGATATTTATTTACTGTTTACTTTTCTTCCAATTTCAACGTTCGAGTGAGCCGTTCGCAGGTTTGCGCTTTCAATTTATCAACATTCTATTCTGCCGATTAATTAATTAATTTTTAACTTAATCAATCAATCAAATCAAATCAATCAATCAATCAAGCAATCAATCAATCAATTAATTAATTAATTCTGTAACTGCACAATTAATGTTTCGCATTAATGGATAAAAAATGTATGTGTATATATATATATATATAGTATATACATACATTTCATCCTGCGCAAGGCTGCCATTTTTCTTTTCAAATAATATAATATAAATATACATACATACATATAAATATATATATATATTTATATATATATACATATATATGTATAATCACGGTTGTTCATTACCCCACGTTTTATTACAACGTATTGTATTTTTTATTGTACATATTCATATATTTCATACGAACAGTAGCGGCAATAATATAAAATAATAGCAAGAGCAGCACTGAGCGGCTTCTCAATAAAATGCCCCCGTACGATACTGTTTTTTTTTTTCTTTTTGTTTGTTTTTGGTTATGATTAATCTTCAATAAACTTTTCTCATCGTCATATCAAATGAATAATTTTGATGTGTTCTTTGTTCTTTTTTTTTTCTGTTCTCTAAAGCTCACAAGTTTACTAAGCAGCAACAAGATACGTTTCAATAATAATAATGATAATAATGATGATAATAATAATAATAATAATAATGATAATAATATGTCAGCAGTTATATAAGATTCATAATAATTTATATACGTTTTCATACAAGGTACAGCGAGCGTGCAAGGGATGATATATGTTTCATAGCTGGCTCAAAACGAATGTTTATTAACGGTGAGGAATATTCGAAGAGAAGAGAAGAAAAAAATAAAATAAAAAATAAAAAATGTAAAGCTGCGACGAAAATCATCGGTGACGGGAAGAATAAAAAGATAAAAAATAAAAAAAATTTGATGTACCGTGTTTTTGTGGGCGAAAACAGAAAAATGTAAGAAAAATTGCTGGAGTGAAAACCTTTTTCATCCGCTATGTAACGTCGATATTTTGTTTGTTCGTATCGAATGAGTTACACGCGTGCGAAAAAATGATCCTCGATTCGCGGAGACGAGCGAATCGGATAGAAGAAAAACAACGGTAATAATCCCGGGTGTTTCAAAAAAAAGACGGAAACAGAAAAAGAAAAAAAAAAACCGACCCCCGTCATCGAAAGCAATTAAAGAAGATTCGATCGATTGATTCCGTGCGCCATAAAATCATGGCGCGGATAAACGGTTTAGTGGTATAAAAGACTTGACGATAACTGGCACGTGGGACGGATGTCCTGTGATTGAGGCCTACAATCTCAGAACACCAAGATCCTTGTGCAGATATGACAAGTCTGATATTATACAAACCAATCGACGTTGGAATTTTATATTTAGCAACAAATCGCAGCGTACGTCTGCGAGATGTTGCGACAATTGTACGAAAGTGATCGTTATGTTTTCTCAAAGAATTACGTATTTCTTTTTCTTCACACATACCTTGACATTTTTTCCCCATGGATTTTTGGCGCAAGGAATCATATCGGTCATGAATTAAATCGTGCGATAATAAAATCGTTAATCGCGAATCTTGCAGGTTGTTAATATCGACTTTTTTTTATTTCTTATCAATTATCCCTCGAAGCTGTGTATAATGAAAAATGAAAACGGTACAAAACAAAATATACATATTTTTTCCCTGTCCGAAAATTGAAGAAACAAAAAAAAAAAAAAAAACCGACCCGGATTGATCGAATTATTTCGAGATAGTTGGGGAGGTAAATTTTTTGTTTAAAAGACAAACGAAGAAATTCCTTGCTCAGCAATACCGGAATTATAGAGATATTGTTACGTGTTTTTTTTTTTTTTTTTTTATTTTTCCGAATGCAATTTATTTCGTTTTTTCCCCGCCTCACAGCGATTGTCACACTGTCAAAACTACGGATAGTTATTCTTTCTTTCGATTCAAAGGCATAGACGGGCTGCGACAAAAAAGCGTATCAACTCCAACAAGCGATCCTACTTTTTATGAATCGTAGTGAGGTCAAATCTAAGGATTTGAAAATAGATATTAAATTGCAATTTTGTATTTCATACGTTGCGTCCGTGTGTTTAAGGAGATGAAATAAGAAAGAAAAAAGTTTTGCGGCTACTCAAATCCAATTTTTGACAGTGTGACGCTGTGACCTTGTTGTTGACAATGTTCTTTTTGTTTTTCTTTTTGTTGAAGGAATGAGAACAAAATGAATTTAAAGAATCGACTAATCGAACTGCATACATGAAAAATATAAGCTGCATTTAGTATACTGTGTAATATATACGTGTGTGTGTGTGTGTATTATAATCATTCGTACAAAGAACGAGTCAAATAGAATAATCGATAAATTAATTGATCGATCAATGAATAAAAACGGACCGATCAGTCAATCTATCAATATAATTGTATGTGTATATGATGTAAAGCAAGGAGGTAATTTAAGTTGTTGAACGAAAATTAATACAACAGGTGTATACGTATAATATATATTTATAAATGCGATAACGTTATACTTGTATAAATACACACAGCGTATATATGCATATGTATATACGTTTATATACACATATATACACGCGTAGAAGTATTTATATCGATAAATGTACATATAAATATATATGTATAAATATATATATGAATGTATATCAGGTCAGGTTTGGTTATGTTTTGTTTCATACAACAATATTGTAGTAAAGTGGAATTATGAACACCGAATCGAGAAACTCACAAGCAGGAGGAAGCGGGTGTTTTCCTTCTTTTAGAGTTGACTGATCTCACGTTAACATTTCTCATCTGGCAGTCTGCAATGCAAAACACATTGGAAGGTTCAACCGAACAGTTTTGACAAACAATTATCCACAAATCTTCGAGGATACACCATCAACCCCTCGGATACAAAACCAACTGCCGGTATTCCGATTTTCCCACACTCTTCTCCGTCTACCAAACTGGACAAATCGATCCTTCGGTCTTGCGCCTATTTCACTCTCGTTAGGTAAAGAAAAGGAAGGAATAAAAAAAAAAAAAACAATAAAAAAAATCAAAAGCGTGAAATAAATCTTGGACCAAACTGTCAAAAGTAAACGAATGGACGTGTGGGGAAAAATGATTCAGAATTCAAGTTTCATTGGAAAAAGAAACACGGGTATTAAAATACCCGAAGTAATTGTATATACGGATGAAATCGATATTGGGCATAGAAAAAGGAGAAAGTAAAATTTTTATTTTTTTTTCCTTATTATTAAACAGGAGAGTAAACTTCGGCGATGAGTGCGCAGTTCTCGCAATTGTTCGTTACCAGCTCAGCATTGAAGATGTTATGCGAACACCTAAATTTCATCCCTGACTAAATTATATTATTGTGGGCCCTGCATATAATTTGGGCCTTGTGACCCGCTTACCCGAGTTCCATGACTACGAATAGAGTCCACTCTAAATTCGAAACGAGATTAATTCGTTGTGAAGAGTGCGATATTATTGTTACGATCGCAATATATACACAAGGCTAGCTGCAGCTCCGTTGTTACCAAGCTGTTATGATAAGAATAATAACAACAACAACAACAACAACAACAATAATAATAATAATAATAATACCAACAGCAATAATTAGAATAATAATGAGAAGAATAAGAATAATATCGAGAATAATAATAATAATAATAATAAGAACAGCACCATTAACTTTAAAGATTATGATGTGCCGATCAATTGTTAAAAAAATTTTCTTTCAGATATTAATTAGATTTGATACAATAAAGTATAAAAATAATCCTGCTGTGGTATATTTAAGGGGATTCTGTAATCAGTATTTACCGACCGAGTAAAATGTTGTACATCTTGACTATTGTCTCTGCAGAGTCTATGCATCGTTGAATAATCGAGTGAGAAAATTTTTTTCCACAACAAGATGTGTTCCTGCACGAATTTCCGAAATGAACTTTCTTACAGTATTCTTGCATGAAACAAACAAGTTTTTTGATGTTATTGTTTGGCATTTCAAGTTGAATTATGAGGCGTAGGCTCTGCAGATAATAGCGAAAACAATTGAAATTTTACTCGGTCGGTAAGGACTGACTATATCATCCTCTTGAGCGTATATTGTTCGGACTGCTCTGTGGCTGTCAAATCGTTCTCAAACCGACTTTAATACAGACGGTAGATTAACCTCCTTCGAAACACAATCCAACAATTGACCCTGTTTCAAAATTTCGAAATTTTTCGTCATGTGTGACACTTACAAATTAGTATTCCTGAATTTTGTGAGGATCATCATTTTTAAAATTTTTCATCTTGTACACGTTTGACGAAAAAGCAAATTTACCAAGCATTTTCTTGGCAATTCTGATTTTGGTTTTTTTTTTTTATTTTTTCACCTTTATTCAAGTCACTACGGAACGATGTATTACACAGTAGTGAAAAAATGCTTGGTAAAAAGATGACGCGAACCTGAAAGAAGTTTTGATTAGATAATTATTCGTGTGATTTTCTACATTCATAATTATTTGAAGCAGTAGTAACAAGCGGTTCAAAGAAACATGGTTGAGTGAGTGAAATTACAAGGCGATCTCCACCAGTGCCTCAATTTAAATGTGGTTCTTGAAGAAAAGAAATAAAAAAATCGATATTGTTGTATATTTTCTATCTGAAATTCCCTCTATCAAGTCGCAAGAGTTCATCGTGAAATTTAGATTTTCAAAATCAAAAGATTAAAAAGCATTGCACGATCCGATCAACAAGTATCTTGTATTCAGGTAACAATTAAGAAAACGTTGCAAAAGTGTAAAGCCATGTTTGAACTTCGAGATGAGCTTTCATTTCATCACCTTGACTACATTTTAATACGTGGCTTAACGCTCGCATTGTTGAGTATCGAAAAATGATACAAGGTAGAAATTTTTACTCCACGATCTATGATACACTACCAGGTTCGATCTCATTGTAAGACTAGGTAAATAAGGGCGAGAGACTTGCGAAGTTTGAGGTGAAAAGAAAAGAAACATCCCGATACCGATTTAATTGACATAAATTGATTTTGTATATAATGCATTATAATTATGTATAACAATATACGTGTAATTATATACGTGTAAATATAAATATAAAGCTATGGTGCATGGGATAATAGATGTGTGTATACATATATATATATATAAAAAATGGCAATAAGCGATATGCGTATATGTATGTATATATGTACATAAATATAAACGTGAAACAAAGTATTACTATCATTATTTTTATAGCCAATCATCGTGTCGCGAAATATTGCAGCCCGAGTTGACGCGAGGTGTTCCTATAAATTATACAGAAATGCCTTCCGACATACAGGGACAATTTGCTCCGGACATTATATAGGACTTATTATACACTCGTAAAGTAGGTATATAATGTAAAGTATGTATAAAGTACAAACCGCCGAAGAGTTTTTCCTTCAGCAAAAAAAAAAATCGTTCACCACTTTTTGCTGAAAGTTAGACCGCTGTAAAAGCGCAAGTAAAAGTCCCGCACTTTGTCAACATGATATGTTTATCGGTGATCGGATAGTTCAAACATTCTTCGACGACGCTGGTTTGTAACTAAAATTTGTGTTCTTCTCAGCTATCGTAGGGATAAAAAAATTAGACGAGGTTGAGATTCGTAACGTTATTTTAATAACGTACGTGCATTACGTGCATTACCAAAGAAAAAAATCATGATTACGTGACTTTACTATCGTCTGAGAATCGATTAGCACCATTTCATGATGGTTTTTGTGATCATTTTCTAATTTTTTGCTACGTCTTTATCGAATTCTGTATTTTATAACGTCTCTTTCGGTCTCTCTAATCACGCAATTCCTGACTACAATCATTGAGCAATGAGCAATGTTCTCAGCAAAAGTTTCAACACTTGTCAAATTTCATTGTTACAAAAAACAGTGTTTACGTTGACCAAAGCACCTCTGCACTGCACTTGTGAACATAACCTCCTATTTCACGTATAACGAATATGGCCAAACTGAATCAAACAATGGACACTATCGGTACCAAGCCGATCAAAACCGGTTCATCTACCTTGTTGTGAAAATGAAACGCCTTCGACTATCCTGAGGTTGGGAAACAGCGATTTTTCTTCCATCGCGTCACTCCAATTTCAACTTCATAAAACTAGTCAATTTTCCAGATATCCTAACTGCTCCAGACGCTTACCTGTTTCATTCGACGATGATTTGACTTGGCAGGGTCAAGCTGGCCTGGGTCAAATGGTCTGCCGCATGTACGTATGAGTAATACGTGTATACGTCTCCATATAATAATACGGACGTCGGTCGGTGGGTGGGACAAGGGGTATGTTGGCATGGGTAGTTTGGCTGGCCAGGATACGTGAGGGTATTGTATTTATGTGCATATTGAGCCTCTATGGGTCCCTCCACTCTGGACTCCCCCATACCAACTCCGGCATAGGGAGCCTTCTTCAGCTCCGGATTTTTCCAATATTCGAACCGCGTTTTACTCGCTCGCCACACCATCGCGCCCCACCAGACCCGTAACCAGGCTAGACTAGGTATGGAAAGTCTCGAATCGAGTTGAAACCAACCGCCGGCCTTCGTTCGTCATATTTCGAGTACGAAATCGAACGGACTGAACGGGGCAGATAGACGTGCCCTAGTCGAGTATATGTGTGGATTTGCTGCACACAGGGAGGGGGGCAAGGAGGAGATTGCCTCTCAAATATTCAACGTACATGTACACCCTTTGGTATACACTGGAATGATTATAGAAAATGTAACATCAACCTTTTTTTTTACCCTAATATCAACTCAAGTCTCCTTTACCTTTCTTTTTCCACTTCCGTGAACGTTTCACCAGCGATTTTCACCTCTTCGACTGCATCCCACCGATTAATGAACACTGGCTGTGCAACTCATTGTCAGTCCAATCTTCGCAATTCTTCCCAATCTTCCGTGTTCCCAGTCCAACAACTTACATATTAACCGATAGCTGCTGCCGCGAGTTTCGCGTACCATCCAACGGGTAATGAACGAACGTGTAACTTCGATCGGATGATCACAGCTTCATCACGAATTAGAATCACAGCTTTATCGGCAATGCGTGCACCGATGGACATGGTTGATTGTGTCTCTAACGCGTCACTTCCCAGTTTTAAGGACGGTATTTTGATTCGACAGCTTGAGCATAGATCCTTCATTGCCAATTATAATTGTGGTGATCTTGTTTTCTGGTGACTTAGACTTCGTTCTTTGTCGGATAGTGGAAGCTTATGCTTGGACGGCTGGCGTAAGGATTGACGGGCATCTAATTATTCGCGCAGCGAAAATGTTACTCCCTATACCCACAACGCAGGGTTTCTCGACGATGGTTATGCGGTAAGCTAAAGGCAACACCGTGATCTGTTTCACCGTCGCGTCAGCTTCCGACGCGAGAGGGTGTTTAAATATATATCACAAGAGTGCCAGACCGGCTCTAGGTGATTTTCAGTTTGCTGGGTAGGAGATGTGAAAATCCTTCGAAATTGATGAATGGTTGAAAAAGCACATGGTCCAAAGGCATGATTAATATGGATTGAGAAAGATGGGATGCTCCATTCCCTCACTCACCCCGTAGTGTATCGAACGTCAACAATCGATACCGACACTCGGTGTATGGATAAAAGGTGAATATCGCAAAAGAGAAATGCGAGCGGTGTAATTTCGACGCATAGTGTCATCGAGTCGGTGATCTCTTTGCGAAAAGAAAGAGACGAAATTTCCTGGAGCGGGTATAATCAGCAGCTGTCTCACGTCGAATGTAATCAATAGCCAGCATCAAGTCGTCGCGACGTCACGGGAGGAGCGTATCTCTCACGTACGTGCCAGTTGCATCATAGTTTGATTGTTCGGCTTTCTCCAGGTCCCGATGATGCTCGAAGAATGGACGTTGCTGGCTTCGAGCGCAGGACGAGGCAAGGGAAGGATGCAATGCCTACTGGTGGAGCTAGGGAACGAGATAGGGAGACTCTTCTAAATGGGGTGGAGAGCCAGACTCTGCAAGGGTGGAGGGAGGGGAACTCCGAGTAACCCAGTCAGTCGCGAGAAACCGGTGGGACTTGGTATCAGTAAGTTCTTGGATTCACACTCGAACGGGCATAGGAATCCTACTCGGAGTTGACGTTGGCCTTATCAGCGATCTCAGCGCATCCTCGAATCGCAAAATAATGTGATCACCCATTTGAACCAGTGCAGCTCCTCGTTCAAACACTTTGGAACTGTCCTGCATGGATCTTTTTCGGAATTACGGGATAGTCAAGGGTTGATCCGTATCGAAAAAAAAGAAACAGTCACTCGTTACGCCCGAGCGCCAATTGTTATGACTTATACGGCTAATGATGGATAACTGAAAAAGGAGAGCTCGCGTTTACAATCAGTCAAATACGATGACCGTCGACCGGTCGTTGCGTACACGTGCTCTTGAACTCATCGAAAATCGGGAGGGATGTTATTGGGCTCGTTGTTGGCTGGAGTACTAAAGGCACATTTAGGACCATGCATGGATTTTACATATTAGATGACACAATCCAGTGTGTGTACATTTTGCACGGGCTTTTGTCAAGTCGAGGTGTACTTCAGTCAAATCAGATGAATCTAAGAGAAGCGCTTCTACTTCCAAGTCAACGGAACAATCCAAAGGTGGTGTCGTTAAAAACCCTCCCCCAAGACTCGATCGTAAAGTGTATAACTACCAAAGTGTAAAAACATCGGAGGATCGTATACTCGACGAGCATTTCTGCCCTACAAGAGGAACGACGAAAATGGGCGGCAAAAGCGTATATTTAATAATGAGAGATCGGGAGCCGTAACCGCGGCTGAAGTTCCCCCGGCCAAGCGGCACCCGGTTCCCAACCCCCGAAGCTTTTCTCTCCGTCGTTTTCTATCGCGGTAGCCGCCGTACATCAATATTAAAAATAAGCGTCGATATATCTACGTATATAGGTACATAGATACCTGCACATATAGGCATGTACAGGCGTAGGTATAGGTGGTGGTAAAATACCTCTCTCATACGTATACAACGACTCTGTATCTGTGCAGAAATATATGTACATAGAGTATATAGGTAAAGTGGGTAGAAAAAGGCGAGCGCCAGTGCTGCTGCAGTAGTGGTGCACCACGTTTCAGAGCTCCACCTCACCTCCCTCTTCCTCTTCTATTGCCTCGGTCGCAGCGTCTGCCGGATAGCAGCGCCCAACTGCCGTCCGCTCGCTCTGCTCGTTGCGCGAGAATTAATAAAGGCAGAATTAATAAAAAATTACACATTTTTCATTTATCGAAAACCCAAAGCCGGGATGGGGAAAGGGGTGACGGAGGGCGGTTGGTAAGGGGAGATAAAAAGGGTGCAGGGACGCTCGGTTATACGCGTTTTGCCTCCTTTCCATAGATAATGCCAGACACACTACACGGTCGGATTTCCGATGTTTATGAACTTCATTTCGTTTGCTTAGCTCACTTGGATATCTAACTGCTGGCCTTGAGAAATAACCAGAACACTGAAACCCATGCGGTACACAAACCATAAAATAAACTAGTTACGAACCATCTGAAACACTGTATGATGCCAATTTTAGATGTGAAGTAGAATTGACACGAGTTGATCACCACCTTTAGTATCCAACTGCGGGCCTTGAGGAGTAAACAGATTACTGAAACCCATGTGGTACTTAAATCAGTAAATACACTGGTCACGAACCATCTCATACACTGTATGAGGCCAATCTCTCTCATGGAGTACAATTGACACGAGCTAGTGATCACCACCTCTAATATCCAACTGCCAGCCTTGAGAAATAACCAGATTACTGAAACCCATGTGGTACACAAACCGTAAAATAAACTGGTCACGAGCCATCTGAAACACTACGTGATGCCAATTTCGCTCATGGGACACAATTGGCACTGGATGGTGATCACGGACCTCAAAAGTTTCTGCCCCACAGTTTGTTTTGCTACTTTTGGTACTACCTTTGGCACCTTGTTTAATCCTTGATGTATTTCCGACGGCTCGAATCAGCCTCTTGGATTCAAAATTAGCTGCCCATGAGCATTTTTCTACTCTTCCAGCTCGGGGTCGGAGTATTCCGGTTTAACCCTGGAGCGGATGTGTTCAGAGTTTTTACTTTGCAGAATCCGGTTGGGCAGGGCCAGAGGTGGCTAAGGTCAGCCCACCAGACAGGCAGCGGGCAGTCAGGCAGCTGTGCGAGTCGCTATCAGGAAAAATTTAATTACAAAAAAGTTCTGGCATTCCATCAGTTTGGTCCAGGCTCTGGGCTCTGCAGAACAGCATCATGCGGGTGTACAACCTCCATCGTTTCAGTAACGTTGCTGTGGTTTTGTGCCCAACCCTAGTCTCTTCGAACCTCGATTCCTCTCTCACTGCCGGCTTTTTATAAACCGTTATATAATATTCTATTAATAGCATTTTTCAGGGAACGTATAGCTCGTTGAAGTTTTTTTTTTCATTTTTTTTTTTTTTTTTGTTTTGTTTTTTTATTTTACTTACCCGTCCATCGGGACAGAGGCATTAAGCGTTTTGCGCAGGATTGAACCGGTCTGCAATATATTAAACCATTCGAAACGTGACCCTAAACGAACGAGAGGAACGATTTTCCTGTTGAAAATAAAACCTGCTGTAGGATTGTTTGCGGGTTATTTAAAACATGGGGAAAAAATTCAGTTAGGAAAAATAACAATAAAGAGGAATGATATCAAGAACTGGAAAGATAATTCCAAATAATTCCATCCATGTATAGTTTAATGGTATTGTCGAAATTCATTCCCCGATTGGTGAACAGCACCGACATATAATGAATCAATTCCAATTAGACGACCCCCCCCCCCCCCCCTTCACCCTCCTTTTGGATACGAAACACCAGCAGGTGATCGATTCGGAAGAATATACCTACTGGTAAACGAGAAACGCATTTCAGAGGTGCAATATCAAGACTCTGTTGCAATTAACTAATTACTCAATGGCGTCTAATTGTGTTTGCTAATATCTCGAAGTGCGGACCTTGAAACGCATAGGAAACCTGATAATAGTAAAGCGTCACGAATTTGGTCAAACTTTCGAGGCTCGAAGAACATTTCAATCGATTCTAATGTGGAAAGGAATATATCGGGTAAAGGGGAGTAGAATGAAAATGCACAGGTTCGGATACTGTATGACCATAGGTGCTTTTGGGATCAAGCACGAAATCTTGGACGTGCCAGTAGGTGTGGTGGTATAGCTGCTACTACCTGAAGCCAAAGACTCTCTCTCGGCTCTTGCACTTTACAGCAAGAGACACCCCGACGAGCGAAAGAGGGAGAGAGGGAGAAGGAGGAAGATAGGTAGATAGACAGATAGATAGACGTTAGTGATGGGGTGAAACCCACCCTCCACCCTACCTTTACCGACTACCCACCACTCCAACCACTAGGCGAACTGAGGACAAAAATCAATATGAACCTGTAGCCATTTCTCTTTAATCTGCCATGTACTGGCTAGAACTGAACCAACCAACCAACCCCTTCTATATCCTCCTTTCCTGTCCGACTGCTACTCAACGCCACCAGGACTCTGCTGAATTCAATCATCCTGACTTAGTAACACTCATTTGTTTATCGACAAACTTGAACTAACTGGCCAATGCACCGACCGTCAAACTCTCTTCTGGGTATAATGGTATAGACTTATTTTCAAAACGTTGCTCGAGTGTAAGTCACGGATGGTTTCTTGTCTTTTTCCAACTGAATTCGAAGATTTATGCCACCTTCTACAGTTGAAGGATATCAATTTTTTGATGGACCGTCTAATCACTTCTTTGGTCGGCATGCGGAACGTCTTTCAAAACATTCGTATACCAGTGAAAATTGAATCCTATTTCTGCAGATTTATTATTATATACTGCTCGAGGAAAGTTAACGTTCGATTA
This sequence comes from Neodiprion virginianus, assembly GCF_021901495.1. NCBI lineage: Eukaryota > Metazoa > Arthropoda > Insecta > Hymenoptera > Diprionidae > Neodiprion > Neodiprion virginianus. The sequence continues at coordinate 31,516,435 of NC_060881.1, read as the reverse complement.
TACGGCCACCAATTGTTAATCGAACGTACGAAACGGGTAGAAATAATTTCCTGGTAACAGAAAATCTGCATGAATGGTGCGTATAGAAATGAGAATTTTCAGTCTACGGAGGAAGAAATGACGCGGATATTACTTAGGAGGAGACGACGGCTATTTCACTTTCGTTACCCCTACCCCAATTCTCGAGATCATTGAAACGCTTGATTAAACGATGAAAGATTATCCAGGGTACATATATGATCCATCAAACCCATTGTAAACAATCGATTCACTTCTTAGGCACCGGTACCCTGCGTGCTTAAAGATTTAAACTTCAATCGATCACCTGAATTCGAAAAAAGATCCTTGCATCGCTTAATGCAGTAATGGCGACTCACGTAGTGCTTCGAATCAAACGCAGCATAGTGCCACAACATGATGAGCCTGGCACTGGCCCTCCGTGTGGTATAAGTGCAAATCGATACCAGTCGTCTACTTTGGGTACACAACGATTCCTTGACGACCCAGACAAATAGTTTGGAAAACGTTATCTATCCACCCGCTGAACGAGGTAGAACGCTTATTGCTCACAGTTGACTTAGTACAACAGTTGACTGGGAGGTGGTTCGTTTCTTTCGTCAAAAGACAAATTTGCTACTCAAATATTCACGCCAAGTTCTTTTTTCCTATTTTGTTGAAATTCAAAAGACCCATTTATGGATGATTCTTCACCGAATGAAGGAATTAACGGATTCCAAATGCAGTAACGCACTACGTTAGGAATGATTGAGTCATTCCTGTGAAATCAATGACAACAAATTGTCGGCTGAATATCTCTTTGGTCTCACTTTTAAAAGTCGTTTGGCTTACACGATCGATAAGTCGGTACAAATATAGGATATAAGGCAGGTAGTAATGGAGTGTGGTTTGGTTTGTAGTGGGGCGACTATACCTGCATATACGTATATATATATATATATATATACACGGAGACAACGTAGCAAAATATACAGCGTGTGTAAGGACGATATATTCTATTCGCCCGGGGTTTTATAAACCTGGGACATATTTAGCGGCGCACTGTGTACAGTAAGAGGCTTTCTCACCGTTCCAGATGACTTTTAGGTGGTAAAAAGCTCCGCCGAAGTGCTCATCAAGTAACGCGACAACGTTATGGTGTATCAGCGAGTTGATATACCGTCTGCAAGACACAAACCATAATTTCAAAATTTCTTTCATGAAATTACGAAGATATTAGCTGAACTATCACATGTGAAATAATTTCCACTGCAATGGTGAAGGACGTTTTGATTCCCCTCTTTGTTGTGTCTCCGACAATGACACATGCATTTATAGAAGAGTGCGTTTGAGGACGATTTTCAGCCCGCTTTTATTTAATACCGCGTTATCCATACCGCACGGAGTTAAATCGACTCTGTACTAATCTTTCTTCAGCTGTAGATATGTGTAGAAAATGCAGCTCAGGGACGCGTAGCTCAGGTGGTTAATCGGACGGAAAAAGCCAGCGGCTGCGACGACGGATGATTCGGTTGGGCGCAATTTCGTATCTCTCAAACGTAACATGACGACATTGATATACACGTTGCAAAATCATTCAAGTCAATGGACTAACCGCCTCAATCCATTTCGAGGTAATCGTTGGAATACCCAGTTGAACAAACGTCCAAGTTTTTTGACACTTCTCCGGGTAGAAACCCTCGGCACTGGGTCGGGATAACCAGTGTTAGTCATGGTCCCAGTTGAGAACTAGTTACAGCTCAACCATTATTGGAAACTCATTATATGCACTCGGGGTAGCCGCCCGTGTGTTGTGGTGCACATGCCCAGCAGCCAGAATCCGAAATGAATTTCGAGACGAAAAGTAAGACTCGTGGCAGCAGCCATCCGGAACGGGTTTACAGTACCAGTTGCTGATTCGGAAAGGAATCGGCGACATCCGATGACGTTCCGAATTGACGAAGTTTTATGGCACGGCACAAAATGGTTTGAAAAGTTGAAGGAAATCGTTTCACACCGGCGACTAAGGGCGCAGAGTCGTGAAGCCGAATTTGAAAAACGGGAAGTAATTAACCATAACGGTCGGAGAAAGTTAGGTCGAAAAAAAGAGAAGCTGCTCTTTCATTTTGCCAGCGTATATAATCGAAAGGTTAAAGTCTACACCGAAGGAGGGTTAGCACTCTTTTTGCATGCACGAACTCGACACGATTTATCAATTATAACGGACCATTAGTTCTATCACTTATTGAAGCGTACATTTTTATCCGTAAGCCATCATTTTTTATACTTTCGCAAACCGTTTTGCGTACACACCATCCTTACCAGAAGGACGACGCACAGTGATTTTTACTGTTCTTCGTTTTCCAATTTTTTACCATCCAGAATCGCAGTAATAAAGTACTGTCAATCACGATATCCTCGATTCTCCCCGGGCAATTTCGGAATTGAAGTTCAAAGTGAAGAAGCGTTTTTGATCATTTTTACCGTCAGTTAGAGAGAAACGTGTCACGCGTAAAGACCAGGTCGTCGAGTGCGATTGAAGAGACTTTCTCGAAAGTATTCCCGGTCATAAATAGGAAGGACCTGAACGCAAACGACCGTTAGATACACCCGGTGAAAAACAATAACGATACTTCCTGATGAAACGACGTCCATCTTCCGCTGGTGGAGGGCAAAATAGACCAGAGTCATCAAAGACGCTTCAGCGTTCGGAGTTAAGCGAACAGCAGCGACTCTTGACTGGTTCAGTCACGTGCAGCTGCCTGTCATTTTTAGGTTTGGAATTTGGGTTGCGGACATGTGATTCATGCTGACGAAGGAATCACCCTCTTTTCCAATGTCGAGCGGACTTCCAACGTCGAAGGTTCTTCAATTATAAACTTGGTAAAGCAGTCAGAGACTTTAAAATGTTCCGAACCAAGCTTGGCCAAGACCAACAACCATGTTCGGTTTCTTTGGGTGTAGATACGCTTGCTTTCTTTCCACGTGCAAGATTCTTCGACTGTCGCGTGTTCGTGCAGACTTGAGAGGAAGAGTCGTGAACAGGACAATCCATTGATAGAATGATTCGCGGGCGTAACGTGATTCGGGAAGAAATATTACCTTTATTCCCAGTCACCCACAGAACGGGCTTTTCCAATCCCATCGAACCAACGACTCGAACATTGGCCAACGAGCTAATAGGCCGCATTCAATAAGCCTGAAACTTGATGAATAGCTCCGATTTGTGACCATAATCGAATCCGAGTGAAGCAAGGTAAGGTTTTGTCCATAACTTTTCCAAGCCTCGTATAACGGTGAACCGAGTATCTCCCTAACTCTGGATTTCCTATCCAGTGATTATTCCAATACCAGTAATTCAGCCCCACAGGGTTTGATGCACTTCCAGATCAATGCAGAGGCGTTTCGCATGTGAAATGTATCGTCAAGTGGCGCGTTGACACAGTTCAAAAAAGAAGAAAAAAAAAGAAGACGAGAGAATAGAGAGAAAGAACGTAGGTATATGCTTCCACACATGCTAAGATTCATGTATCTTCACACGTTGGAAATATCTACTCCTAGGAACACTTAGCAGTGCATCGCGCGGCGGCGGGGCTTCTTTCTTCAGAGCGATTCACAGAGTTGAGTACCGTGTATCGATGCCCAAAGCTTACGCTCACGCTTCTAACGAAGATTGTTATTCACGCGTTAACTTTTACTGCGATGTCCATCAAACGCCGCTGTGAATTAATAAGAATAAAAAAATGAAATAAAAATAATGTAATAATGAAACTGAGAGAGTTCTTCGATGACAGTTGAACTCTAGACAAAGCAAGGATCGAATTCAAACCTACGTTATGAAACCGTAAAAAAATCAAGATTCACGAGTTTAGATCATCCTCAATTTCGACGACTGGATACTCCGAGAAGAAGAGCGAATTCCAATGAGCGAATTTATCTCTTTCACTGTATTGTCCAGCTCGAAAGTTTCAAGTCTCCATCCCCGTAACGCAGCGGTCGTCGACTGAGTAGTGCCTGGCTAAAAAACAAGGCGACGTCTTAACGGCATTAGCTACTTAGAAAAGATTTTAAAACAGGATGTTTCAAGCGTGTTCACCCCATCCCACTTCGCGAGCTGAAAGCCTTTACCCTAAAACACATCAACAATTTACAATCGCAATGCTCTGGAGATTCGTACGACTACATTCATCCACCACGAGACAATTGATGTTATCGAGGAATTGATTCACACTATTAAACACTCGTTCAACTAGAAAACTTTTACAACCGTGACGTGCCTCTCTGATTTTACCGAAAAAGTTTTAGCGGTCTATCTGTCGCTGGTACAAGTTACACTTTCTGTCTGTCTGTTTGACTGACTGTCTGTATGTCTGTCTGTCTATCCGTAAGCACGCAATATTCCCGCACAACTTTTCAACGACTACATTACTTCGTAGACCACGAATAAGGCATGTGGATACTGACCCAAGGGTCCGACAGTCATTCGACCGTCAATTTTTTATCATTCATCACCATTTGATTTGCTTCGGTTCTCTTCTCTTGGCACTCGTATTTTTGACCATCTCTTTTTTCATTGTTGCATTAACTTCACCTTTGACTGATCGGTTAGAGAGTATGTCGCTTATCCATGAACTTTTGAAATTCTATTTCGAAGAGAAACCTGTTGAACTTGTCATCGAGATACTGTTTCTTCATCCATTATTATGAATTGTTACACATTTGTTAGATACCATATTGCAAGCATTTCAAAGAAGCTTGAAGTTTCTTTGCCTACCTTCCACAGCTGCTTCAGAGAATATCGATGATTAAGAAGATAATCACGCGATGCGGAGAAGCGCATTTATTCTTACCACAACGTGTACACGTATTCCTCTTTGCATAGCATCAGCTTAATGTACCTGTCTTAAAGTCAGCCTTTAAACATCCCGACATCAAAGGTGTATTAACTTTCTGCCAATTAATGCAACTAACAAGAAGCTAATTAGTTTGCCACGCTTGTTGTGCAAAGTGGTAGTGTATGTATAACACATAATTCCATGTGTATATATCGTACCTATACGTTAAATCCTGGTCATGTACGTTCGCCTGAGAACATCTAACCGTATCTTCGACAAATATTTGCTATATTCAGTTGAAAAAATTACGAAATGTTTTACAAATTTCAACCTAAATACTGTTATTGGTTTTTTTTGTTTTGTTTCTTTCACAGTATTATACAGTCGGTCGAGGTGATCCTGTTCTGACGGTCGCCCGAAGTGATTACGACAGGATTTTTTTTTTGTCGGCTTGGATAAATGATTAGTTTTCAAAAAGAAAAAAAATACACCTTACTTTCAATACTTACATGCGGTTATCTGAAAACTGTACAACATGTACATACACAATATGCGTACATACAAGTTTTACATATAATCGACTAATCATATATTACTTGTATAAACTAAACCCTGTGTGCGCTAGACGTTTAATTAGACACCTCTTGGTACCTGTATCAGGAGTTTCGGGCCGTAGTTGGGTTGTATACAAATCAATATCCATTCCCGGGGGGGCCGTTGGGGGGAAGTTGGAAAGACGTTCGGCGGGTCGTCGGAGGGTGAAGCAGGGGCGGACGGTGGTGCAGGGAAGTAAAGAAAAAAATAAAAAAAAAGTAGTAGAAAAAAGGAGAGAAAGGAGAGGAAAAGAGAGCAAAATAAGTGTGGGAGGGGGGGGGGGGGGGGGGAGGGGAGCGAGAAAAAGAAAATACAGAAGAAAAGAAAAAGGAGGGAAAATGTCGGGGGAGGGGGGGAGGAGGAAAAGCAGAAGGAATGGACTCTAGATTCCACCGTTGCAGGGAGCCGTTCGTTGTTGGTTGTTGGCTCTTGGCTACAGCAGACTTTTTTCACATACATACATACATACATATATATATATATATATATGGTTGCACTGCATACATATATTTACATATATATATATATATATATATATATATATACATATATATATATATATATATGTATAAATACATGCATATACATATATGTATATGTATGTATATTACATACAACGGGATGTTTTCCCTGCAGGATAATGTCGAGTCTTGAAAAGGGGTAGGAAGAGACGGGGAGGAAAACTTTTGTAGACGATAGATTGGAAAATTTTTTTAACCGTTGAGATTTGAATGAGTCCCCAATTCCTGCAAACTACCCAGATTACTTTCCTTCCTACAATCCCAAGATTCACTCGCCGACGATCATTTTTTTTTTTTTCATTTTCTCTATTTTTTACTTTCTTGGCTTTCGAATCGCCGACAACAGGTTTTGAAATCGGCTTTAGGTTACTTACTGTGATTTTCCTTTCCTAAATTTAGTTGAATCTACGTTTCGCGTCGAAGAATGTTCGAACTATTTTTCATCACGGTTACATTAACATAAACGATGTATACTTTTGCCGATTTGCGTATTTCATTGGTTTGTTTTTTTTTTTTTCCGTACAAACGTTTTCGTCCTTTCGTTATATCTGCAGCGTTACGTCACGTAATTGCGACCGAAGAATTTTGTATCAGGGCGGATAATAAGACCGTGTTTTTTGTTTTATTGAAAAAAGAATTATAGTCCCACTTTCCGCCCTGATTATATTACGTATACATATATAACGTGAAAAGTGTAAATGAAAATAATTCTTGTCGTATAATGTATAGATGAATCGATGAAATTTGCACTGCGTATCAAATGGTTATTTCAATTATACCTTACGTTAATGATAATTTAGCGATATTATTGCGAGTAGTATATAGGTAGGTATATAGTATGATGATAGTGATATTACCATACGAGTTGTGAAACTGTTGGTGGTGCGTGTCGATTCCGGATCCGGGATGGTGAGGGTCCAGCATGCCGTCCGGGTCACCGCCACTCTCAGAGCAGTTGCTTAGCGCTAAAACCAAACCGATAGACACACACCTTGTGTTTTTTTTTTTTAATTCACTTTATTAAATCCTCTCATTCGCTCGTCCTTTTTCACTCTCAATCTCACTCGCTCTTTATCTCGCCTCATCATCGACGGTATTAAATTTCTTTCTCCATTTTCCTACAACCAAAGACAAATTTCAACTTGCTACAAGGTATAATAAACAAAGACACACTTGCACAAGTGTTAAAAATTTTCATCATACCTACTAAAATTGAAAATAACAAAAGTGCCAACAAAGTTTTGTGCAACGCGCTGTTTGAAGGAAATTTACGATTTGGATTGTTTGCTCTGTATATCTTTCCTTTTACTTTATCTTTTTTTTTTTACAAAATAAAGGAAATAATTTTTTTAAGTTCAAAGAGAGAGAGGAACACGCGATGACAGCTGGGGTAAAATTTACGGTTCTTTTTTTTCAATCATATTTTACGATCCGCTTAAAATGAAACATTACGATCATGTGTACCGGTTGTTTGTACTTTTCTCTTTTCTCATTTTTGTTTTTTCATTGTTTTTTTTTTTTTTTTTCTTTTTTTCTTTGTGCCTCGTTCGAACATCACGCATTTATAAATTTTTTTAGATACGAGATCAAATAACGCGTATACTCAACGATATGTGACAATTCGTGTACAGCTTCAAGTTAATCCTTTTCCCTCAGATAAATAACATTGTTTTGATGTCACTTAATTGAAAATACAATCCGGGAATTAATTTTGTCATGTGTGTATGGATGTGTTCACCTCATCCTTTGAGCGACTACAATTTCCCGTTCAATTGACAGTTTACATACAGCTGCAGAATCTGAAGTTCGTATTTTCGATTCAACGTATAAATGTTTGAAGAAAAAAAAAAAGATAAAATAAAATTTTTTCGTCAATTTGGTGGTAGAAGTGTGCAGAATGTTCCGTTTTCTATTTTCAATTGTTATAATTCGTCGAGATCGAACTCGAAGATTAAGGTAATCAATTGATCGATACACGATTAAAATTAATTGCGAGTTGATAAATTTCATACGCTCTACAAGTATTCATGACACACACACATAGTCGCACCCACACAACTTACAAAACTAATAGGAAACATAACTGAAATTGCCAATTTTTCATTTCCTAGTTTCTTGTTTATAAGGCATTTTCGTAATTTTAACCGTAAGCAACAGTTTACTCATCTATAATTTATAATGCAAAAAAATATCTCTGTATGGAATTGCATTAAAAAAAAAAAGCAAAAGAAAAACTCATTATTATTATACCTTCAGAGATGTATTAAACATGCGCGTACATACTATAATTATCGTAGATTTTACAATTAGTAAAGAAACGAAATTTTTTTACCATAAATTTCTTTTTTATCGTTGTATCTTAGCGGGAAAATGGAAATATTGGACAGTCAGCGGGTAGACGAGTGTAGAATTATTCAAATTCTAGGCACTTCGATTTAGGAATAGGATTTTCGTATTACATGATTCACAAATACGATGAAAAAATTTAATAAATAAATGAATAAATAAATTTCTGTCAGTTCGTCGTCGATCAATTATTATAGAATAATTTTTTCTTACACTTCAAATTCCGCGGGTGATGTTAAAAGTACACACGCCTGAGCTAGATGGTATATTATTTTTCCTACTATACAAAATTATAAATTCAACAAGACAAACTCGACCATCGTTCAAGCGATAAACAATAAACAGCAAGAATTCTACACGAATGCCTTCCTCGATTTTGCGTATACTTACATAAGTTTCAAAATCAAAGCATGTATAAGTAATCACTAAATAGAATGAAAATATCGAGAAAGAAAAAGAAATTAAATTTACATGTAAGAGGTTATTTAGAGGTGCGATTGTCTATCCGTTTGGTTTATACATTTCAATATCCAATTTAATTCTCATGCTTTGAGAGTTGAATAAAGCAAGCAATTTGCGGAAAGGAATTTTCTTTCTTATTTATTTCTTTTTTTTTCCTTTGTTTCACAAGTAAAGGAGTGAAGGCATTGTTTGTTTATCTTTTCGTTTGATCGGACCGTTTTTGCTACAGAGACGAAAATCATCTCGGGTGCACACAATACATAGTCGGAAAGAAAAGTGATAGCAGGATTTGTCCGGATTTCGGGTATTCATTGTGTAGGGAAATGTTCGGATCATGTGTACTATATACCTTGACGTGAAACCCTACGATAAACCGTCTCTGATTATATCTTTCTAGAACGACAATTAACCAACTATTCTATGTAATTCGGTAGTACGTTACTTTTTTTTCAAATCCAAATATGTAGAAGAAGAGGAACGAATTTTTTATGTATATACTTTTTTTTTTTAGCCGAACACGTGAGTGAAATAAGTTTTTCGCTACACCTTAATTATCAGAGTTTTCTTCTTTTTCCCGCCAAGATTGGGGCAGACATTGTTTAGGAAATGTTAGTCCTTTTCAGCTTTGTTACTACGGTAGTGGTGGCAACCCTGTTTTTCCAATTCGTTTGAGGTTAGGTTGGCTCGGGTTACGCCTTTATGCATTTCCAGACACGAGACGAGACTCCTCACACTTTTACATTCGATGAGTCAGCACGCAATGCGCATACATACTCGTACAAAGTAACAAAACAAATTGCATGACTCGAATAAACGTGCGGTGACAAACAATATTTCCACAAATTCATACAATTCTGTAAATTTAACGCACGCGTAATAAACAAATTAGTAAAACCGTTGCGCGAATCACACGGTTATTCAAATGTCATTTCAATCATGGCTGCGCGTGTTTCCTACCATTTTTCAAAACAATCATCGATCATCGACAAAAGTTTTCCGTGAAACTCACCGCGCTCAACGCCGACATTTAGGCAACCGAACCTACATTCTCTGTTCCAGCGTATTAAAAATGTAACTCCGGTTGCATATTTTCTGACGTTAAGCGGCGAGTTTCACAGTAAATATCCGGCATGTTTTTTTTTTGTTATTTTCGTCATACCCAGTCGCCGACATGGTTTTTCCTACGAGTTGTACACGCGCGTCCAGCTTATATCTGTAATGATGATCGCCACGCTTTAGGTGGGGGTTGACGCACGCTTGCGGGGTTGCGATACAGTACAAGGTATACGATGTTAGTCACTTCTTTACGCACGTGCGTTGATACCTCCCCTCCCCACACCGCCAACTTTTCCGCTCCCCCCTCCTGTGCCCGCACAACAATTCCTTCTCCGCACTCTCTCTCTCTCTGTACATAATATTTTCTTTTCTCTTCAAATCTGTGCATTTTATTTTTAAGTATCTTCTGTCTCTCTCCTATTTATACCTGCATTTGCCAATATTGATTTGATAAAATAAATTTAATCTATCTATGCATGTATCTAACTATATCTATCTATCTGTCTGTCTATCTGTCTATCTATCCATCGTTTCTTCTTACGGTATCAGGCGTATAGGGGTTGTCGATTATTTTTTGAAACCCTGTCCTTCGGCCCTTAATTTGTAGTCAAATCGTGTCAACAGCCGATAAAAGGAACCCTCGTCTTTACAAAAAAAAAAAAAATAGTAGGGAGTAAATGATAAACTGGAACACACAATTTGCGGTTGGAGAAAACTACGTGGAGTACAGATCAACAACTAAATTATATCATACGGTTGGCAACGCTGACTTATAGAGAGAGAAGCTTATCGTTCAATATGCCAGGTGCATCGAGTTACCTTTATCAACCGTCTAACCGAAGGAAAATTTGACCCGAGCTCTGAGTCTCGCGTATGCGATGTACGAGTTCGACTCGGTATCATATAATGTATAAGTATTATAGTTATACATGTAGGTATATGAAAAATTGAACTTTCCGAAACGTTATTGATGGTAAAAATTACTTGCTACTTTGATTATCGACTGCGAGTAAGAAAGGAAAGGGAAAAAAACGTCGAATAACTTGACGCGTCGCGTTTTATCATCTGCTCTCCGTACGAGATGCATTTCGTATACATATATAGGGTACATCAGATGTCGGATGCGAATGCTCTCTAAAAATATGGTGAAATAATGATAGAACGTTGGATACCCTGTAACGCGCTCACTTCACTCGGTACCGACGTATGCATACCGATCACTCTGTCTGTGTGTGTACGTAGCACCGATATTATTGAGAAAATAATTCGCATTTGAAATAGGTGGCTGCAGTTCAGATCGGAACAGTGGTTACACTATGAAATGAGTGTATATGAGACGAGGAGACAATCCCTGTTGGTTCTGGATGCCAGTGAAACTTGTAACAAACATGTCAGACTAAAATATGTACAGACGATTGAGAAAGTTCAATTGCTAGTCGGTGCCGTACGTCGTACTTCGTCCCCCTGATTCGAATACGTGTATCCATGTATATAATACAACCTCGACTTTGTGAACGTTGCATCTGTGGATCTGTATGTGAAAATTTGTACCTTGGCTTTATTCACAGCTCTCCGGAATTATCTACACCCGTCACATATTCTATTCGATTTCTGTGTATGCAGATATATTTAACCTTTCTGTGATGCGAATTTCCCAAACCCCGGATTCAGACTTCACTCTTTGTCTATATTATTTCTCTGGATAACTTTCATCGCCGCGGCAACTCTTCATTCGAATTTATCTACCCCTCCTCGATCAATCGCCGAAACAGAAGCAGGGTCGGAATTCGACCAGCAAATTTCCCGCGCCATTTTTTACCTTTCGAACCTCTATAACCTCTCGTATACAAATTTAATCGGAAAGTACATCACCGAGTGAATAAGCGTTTGGTGAACTTTAGTCGGATAAAGGATTGATGCGAAAAAAGCGCGGGAACGAACAGATCTAACCGCAGTATCGACGGTTTTAATTGTAAGACTCATTCATAGGGATTTTGGCCCGATAAAAACACCAGATTTGACTAAACTGCGCAAGCTGGACACAATTGAGACGGGCAAGACATGGCCAATTTATTTCACGGTATTTTTTATCGCTCTACAGTCTAAATAAGTTAGTGTACGACCATCAAGTATGATCTCAAAATGTTTTCCGCGAAAACTGGTTTCTTTATTTTTCATAGAAATGTTTCCGCTTGCAGTATTTTAACTCTCGTGTATATTCTCGGAACGCTTGCTTCAATCAATAGGTTACGCGCAAGTTCAATGTTAAAATGTTTGTACTATTCAAAAATTTTGAAAATTAGCTTGTATAATTAGATTCGAATAATGTTTCTGAAAAAATTGACTACCGCAATTTAGGTTATCCTTCCCGCTAATATTGAAATTCAAAGCCCCATAAAAATATCGAATTTTTTCATCCAGCCGTTTCCAAGATGTTAAAAATTCGCGATAGCTGATGAAAAGTAAAAAATTGACAAAAACGTGTAAATCAATCCGTACCGGAGGTCGATACGCAACAATTATTAAAGAAACAAAATTCACGGGATATTGTTATGTATAAAGTTTCAAAGGGTTGATTTCCAATTTTCGTGTGACTTTGCTACGCGGATAGTAACGCCGCGCGACAGGATATCCCGTAAAATTGTAAAACGATATAGTTGGCCGTCGCAGGGCGCGGGGGCAAAGAAGCAGAAGGGACACGCGGACTCGAACGAACGCCCCGATGTTCCACAAAGTAGGTATTATGCCATGCAACGGATGAGTGTGTGTATCCATCAGCATGAACACAGCAGACGGCCCAGGTCTACTGACGGCTGCGTTCACGTAAGGTCTCCCGCCACGGAGGAGTCTCGGTAGGTATTAAATTTCGGCGCGTGCTCCGGGACAACGAATGAAAGTTACACCGTTACGTGTAGTGGACAGGAGGTAGCTCCGAAGCAAGAACAAGAAGCACCTAGTGTCAAACATATTGAAATCGCTATTGTATTCCATCTATCCTGTCCGCCCTAATTATACGGACAGGATATATTATGATCGTACTGTTCAAACTTTTTCCCACGAATCTTTCAATTTTTTTTTTTTTTTTTCTTCTTTTTGGTTATTTTTATTTTATCCATTGAATTCGGAATACTCGTCGAGTTCTTTTCGCGATAACGCATTCTGTTTTTATATGTGAATATAGAAAGTGTTCTTCCTCTTTTTATATACCTGTAGTGTGTAATTCGAATTGAAATTCGCGCGTCACCCGCTGTTATACAGAAACAACTCGACCGCGACAAATGATACGGGACGCGCACGCGGCGAGCTGACGTCACGATTTTGCCTTAATATACATACCCATGACGCATATGCAACGTTCATTTCAAACATATTATACATACTACACCCTGTGACGTACCATATGGTATGGCACCCTCAAGTATTATGCATTTTGTAATTTGACCGAATAGAATAAAAAGAAGAAACCCTTGACTGCAGCGACGAATTGAATTATGAATATTTTACAAGCTTCGTTGTAATACTGAGCCGCACAGGCAATTTTTTTAGCAACATTATAACGAAACTAATCTTGCCACAGCTCTCCGTGCGGTGAAACAAACCTCAGTAAGCAACGAATAGTCAAAACGATCTTAAAACAAAAATAAAATGCCAAGTGAGCGGATCGCGGCCATTTTGATTTTGGAAAAGTGTTTCAATCCTCCCTAAAAATACTTTACAAACACCTTTTTACGTTTTTATTCTAATTCAAAAACATCTGGCCTCTCGTACTCCAATCGAAGATTTGAATCCAAAGAATCGATTTAGAACTATCACTGAGAGTTTGGTGATTGGCTTGAAGTATTTCCAATTAGACTCGTATCTCCCGTATATATATATTACATATATATATATAGATTATGTTGCTCTGTATTATGAAGGTGATGGTGATATACGAGCGTTCGTAAATGCAGCTATGGGTAAAACGTATGAAAGAATAGTGTATCTGACGCGTGTGTGGATTGGTAATAAGGCGTCCGGTCCGTTGGAAAGCCGTCGTTTACTAGAATAAACACCACAAAACCCTCAGGCATGTACATTGTACATACGTAGGTATACAGGTAACGTCGCGCAACGCGTAGTGTGTCCACCTACACTACCCATAAAGTGAAATGGTGTGTTTCCATATTGATTTTTTTGCCGTTCCTTGCACGCAATCTCGCAACAAACACGAACCGAAACGTGGGTATCTGCCGTGGCTGCACACGAGGGAACGGTAATAAAAATAAAAAAAATAAAAAAGAGAGGGGTGAAAACATGACATGACCCTTTTCCGGCTCATTGCTTCTGCGGTTTCAAACTTAATTTTCTAACCACCCTTTACCTCAATCCTCATACGCTTCTAAAATTCAGGCGACGACTTATCAATTGTAACAACTTTGACAAGGAGACATTTTTTAGGGTGCATAGTATATATATATATATATATATACTATGCATATATATATATATACTATGCACCCTAAAAAATGTCTCCTTGTCAAAGTTGTTACAATTGATAAGTCGTCGCCTGAATTTTAGAAGCGTATGAGGATTGATATATATATATATATATAAGCGAGTGTTTGCGTTCGGCAGCGGAACTTTCGAGACCTCGATTGAAATTGTGATTTTGAAAATGAATACGCGGAATTACAAAGGTTGAATACGACCGCGCTAGAACGTCGAATGGAAAAAAATAAAGTAGCGAGGGTTAAGCATCTCGTACCTCGGATGTGGTGGGGCAGCACAGCTTCCCGCGGAAATATCTGAACCGAGGCATAGCCGCAGCGTAGGTGACAATAGGGTGGTGATCTGAAGGGCTTTGGTCGGAGGAACCCTTCTGCGGAACGTATTGTCTTCAGTGACACTCAAGCTTACGAGGATCCGGATCTAAGAGGGTATGGCGTTGGTACCGGCTGCGAACTAGTTTGAAACTGTGTTCCGTGGACGGAAGCACGGAACTGTTTGAACCAAGAAAACGACAGTGTTTCCAGTACTGTCGACGACGTAGATCCGAACACAGGGTGGCCACAAATTTGTGGGACAAAAATTCCGTGACACTTCCAGCTTTTCCAGGATCTAAAACCTAGTTTTCCATAACATTTCCCCAGTTCTAGTAAGTTACTAAAACCTAAGTCGTTCAGCTTATTAACTCTATATTCGGTTAAAATTCAATTGAAATTGAAGAAAAATATAATGTACAAAAAAACCAGTTTAAGACAATTTGTTTGTCGACGAAAGAAAGTAAATTTGTTACTTCAAAAAAATCATTTCTATTTTCCATGATAGAAAACTGATATTTTCAATATCTTCCATGACCACATTAAAAATCTACTGACAATTCCAGGTTTTCCATGACCCCTTTTACGTACCCTGATTTTTCCAGGTGTGTGGCCACCCTGAAACAGTATGCAACTTATCACCGAAGTAGAGACACTACTTGATCTAGGATATGTTGCAGCTTAACGTGCAGCTGATTGTCAGATAATCTCGGTATGCATATACGGTCCACTTATGCTGACGCGGTGATAATGCCGGTGCATTCTATAGCCACATCGATAAGTGAGTAAAAGTAAAAAAGTAAGGCACCGTTGCATAGCAACTCGACGCTCTTTCCACCGACGCGATGCGACAGCCTTAAATTACCATGGCAAAGAAGTGTAAAAACGGGCGGAATGAATTAATCAGACGGTGTTCGGTGCCTTGGACGCGTCTTCAAAGGCTTCCTTCTTGTTTTTCAAAGGCGGGTAGAATTCCCCGCGTACATAAAATAAGGTATCCGCTGCATATTCGGCTAAAATCTAACCGTCAAAAATCGCTACCTCGAAATTGAAATTTTTCCCGCGATAATAAATCCCTGCGGCCGTGTGTCCGCAGGAGAGAGATTCGTGAAATGCTCCGGCATAAGAGACGAGGGGTCCTTTTGTCGGCATACGAATCGCGGTGGTGAAGTGTTACAACGGAAACGTGGCGACGGCGTGGTGATGGCGGCGTCGTGACGGCCGCGACGGCGCGGTTATCACCAGGTATCCCGCGTGACTGCGATCAATACTTTGTACGCGGTGTTACGTCGGGCAAAGGAGGTTGAATTTGAAAAGTGGCATTTGGCGCGCTGTTATCTCCGAATGATATGGTAGGGAGGAGTCTGTGCTCTCTCTCTCTCTCCTCCACGTGGAGAGCACGTGTACCAACGCGAATTACTTAGAATGCTTTGCAACACGCATCTTTACTTCTGCACCGATTTGCCGACGTCTCGGTACCCTTAACGAGGTGGTAATTATTGCTCCTGCCTTTACCCAAAAAAAAAACTTGGCGCTACCTTTTCCTCCATAAATAAATACCCATCACACGTCATGTCCGGAGCTTATCCCTTGGAAATGAAAAACGGTTCAAATGTACCGATTTGGAATGATTTGAACCAACTCTGCATTTCTTTATACAACCAACGACTATTGTCTCACGTTTGTGTCAGGATTTTTTGTACCTCGGTATAAGAAGGGATGACGGGAGTAGGTTTAACGGTGGGAATTTTAAAGCGGGTTTCGTGTGAACGATCAGGATTCGGATCGAATAAACTAACCTGCCAGTCTGAGGGCAGACATCCGCTGAAACTCCGGTTCCTGTAGCCACTTCCACATCCGTCGAAAGGTCTCACGACCACTTTTCAGTTTCGACCAAGGTTTAGGATTACGAAGAAGGTCACTGAGGGTACCCTGACTCCGGCACAGCACTCGTTGGGCGAATATCGCCTGAGGGATACTGTATCTTTTGAGCTCGGCACTGATTCTCTGTGCCAATTCCTTCGTGTTTATTTCCTCAACTTCACCGGCCCCGTTACCAGCCGAAGATACAGTCTTCATAACAACCGAAGTATGCTGAGCGTGTTGCGCGTGTTGATTCAACTGAGATTGCTGCTGTTGCTGCTGCTGCTGCTGTTGCTGCTGCTGTTGCTGTTGCTGTTGTTGTTGTTGTTGCTGCTGCTGCTGCTGCTGTTGCTGTTGTTGTTGCTGTTGCTGCTGTAAAGCCGACTGTTGAATTTGCGTCTGCATCGGTGGCGGTGGCGAGGATGTCGGTACCGATAAACTCTGCGGCGAGTGATGCGTTGGTGCAAAACTGGCCGCAGCGGAGGTCGGTGGTGATGGTGGGCTAAGTGCCGCCGGACTTTGCTGTAGCCTCGGTAAAAAGGCAGGTTCGTAGTGCGGACTGGCCGACTTGTGAGGTGAATTGAGACCGCTCTGACTGTAGGCGCTCTGGGGTGACAAGGGACTTGGTTGAAGGCCCGCGCCGGGCGAGGGATAATTGTGCGGAGGTGACATACCCATGGATGGTAGCTTGTCGTAAGGATAAGGCGAACCCCCGATACCAAGTCCGATGTTACCAAGACCGTTGTTCTGCATTACGGCAAAACTACCGGAAACACCGCTGCCGGTGTGTTGTACACCGTAAACAAACTTGTCACTCATAGTAGAGATCGGTGGCAACGGTTGGAGCGGTGTCAGGGTGGCGTAGGAGGAACCCGGACTAAAACCAGGCGGCGACATTCTCTCAGCGACGGAAGTTAGCGTCTGATAAGTAGGCTCAGGTTGCATAGCGCGAAAATCCGTAGCGTCGATCATGCTTGCCACTGATACACTTATCCCCGATGTCGGCGAGAGTTTACCCGGACTCAAGAGTTCCGAGTCGGCGTCCCGAGAGTCGACGTCGACGTCCTGCGGCGGCACGATGACGGATAATGACTCCCTAGTGGAACCAACACCTCCACCGCCTCCACCGCCGCCGCCCCCTCCTCCTCCTTCTCCTCCTGGTGGTTCCTGTGACGAGGACAGGTCCTCCGCGACACCGAGTTCCCGTTCCTTCTCTTCCTTGACGCCGAGTGCACCGGCCGAGGCGAGCAGTTCCAACGGTAGGCTCGCGCACGCGATATCGGGACTCTGCGAGGCAGACGACATCCCTTCAACGCAGCCACCCCCGCCACCGTGGCTACTGCCCTCGTGGTGTCTACCCCCACCCACGCAGTTACCATTCGAGCCCCCACCGCCGCCACGGCCATGCGTAGACGGTATTACCGCCGACGGAGAATCGACCGATTCCAGTAATTGCTCGCTATGGTGCTGATGATCGGAAACACTGCTGCCTATACCTTCCATTGACGCACATTTAGTCCGGTTGGTACACTCCTGTCGGCTGGTCCTGCTTCTTTTTCCTTCTCCTTCTCCTCCTCCTCCTCCTCCTCCTCCTATTCTTTTTCACCTCTTCCCTGTCCACCTCGTCTCCTATCACCTCCGCAACAACCACCGTCTTCCTTCACCCTTCGCGAGGGGTTTCTATTGCACACGCGCGCGCTCCGGCCTCGCCGAACTCGCACTCGCCGTTTCTTCACTCCTTTGTTTGTTTATATTATATATTATACAACGCAATACGTATACCGTTCCCTGCACCCGTCACGTCGTTGATTCGCCTCTTCCGTCACAAGATGACAACGGCTCGTCCCCCTTCGGCACTGTACGTTCGTACCTTGTCAGCCTCATCGAGACACAACGGTAAACAACTTCGGGCATCTACGACGCAGTGTCATCACAATAAACCTTAACCATAACCTGCACACGTAAACCGAGCACCCGCGTCACAAATACGTGGATGTATGACATAAAACGACACTGGTGTCACTAGATTATCACGACGGTGGAACAACAACGATTTACGGGACGACCGATTAGTACCGGGTATTTTTCGACGTAGTAACAAACAGCTTCACCTGGCACGCGGCTCGGCCGGGATGAGCTCTTAACCATCACTGACAACGAGTCCCGATGACAGTTATATCCTCGGATCGTCGGCATAAGGAAGCGGCAACGTATAAGCGCCGGCCAGCGAGCGCCCATGACATACGCGAGGCGAGTGAGTAACACCACCGCCTGGACGCAGTCTCTGACGCGTCGGCGCTCACCCGGGTTCCCGCCCCCTTGCTTCCCCTGCACACCAAGAGACACACGCCGCCGCTCACCAGGTGTCCCTTATAACGCCGCGACACGACACGGGAGTAGGGAACCAGGCTCGAGTCTCCTCCGAGTCTCAGCTTCTCCTTGCATACGCTACGCACGGAGTCTCTCCTCCAGGTAGAGTCTGGTCGGCTATTGTCGGCCCCCTGCAGCAACCGTTGCTTCGTTTTAAGGGT
This sequence comes from Neodiprion virginianus, assembly GCF_021901495.1. Classification (NCBI taxonomy): domain Eukaryota; kingdom Metazoa; phylum Arthropoda; class Insecta; order Hymenoptera; family Diprionidae; genus Neodiprion; species Neodiprion virginianus. Next base: position 31,497,431 of record NC_060881.1, on the reverse strand, counting down.
GCCGCAAGACTGCGGTTCGCCTGTCCGGTCCGTTACACTTCCGCGAAACACACGATAAATAAGTTTGAAAAAATAAAGGGAAAGAAAAAAAAAACAAACAAATAAACAAAAAGCGAGTAAAACGCGTGCGGGGAGAACCGCCCTTTATCCAACTTATTCTGTACTCGAGTCTCTCTCTCTCTCTCTCTCTCTCTCTCTCTCTCTCTGTCTGTCTCTACTCGATCGGGGAAAATACCGCACGCACACTCCGTCCCTAAAACGACGGCCGGGACTCTCCGGGCACCGAGACAACTACGATCGAGGGGGGGTGCAGGCTGCTCCACGACGACCACCCTTTCCACCACCGTCACCGCTGCCCGCCGACACTACCACCATTACTACTGCCGATGCTGACGCTGCTGGTGGTGTTTTACCGCCGCCTATCGATTTTCCGATAGCACGTCGGCTCGCTCTCGGTTCGATTAACCAATAACGTCGTATTCGACTGTCCAATCGACCACCCGGAGCTAGTTTCACCCTCCTTGCACCGTACGTTGATGCTGTTGTTGCGACTTTTCACAGCCACCTGCGTCGATGACAAATTTTCACATTGCAGTTATACCGAGCGTCCATCTTTCTTTCTACTGTCTTTTGTTTCGCTTCGTTATTTTGTCTTTATTGCAGTGTCTCACTTGGGTGTTATATTTTTTTTGTACACGATTTCATCGTGTAAACGATCATGCGATGTAATCATGATCGAGACGATTGGTTCACCATCGACGATGAATAGCGGTGAGATTCGGTAGAAAAAAATTTCCTCCGCAAAGTTTTCTCTGCTCTTCTCATTGGCGAAAAATTATAAAACTCTGTAATCGAGGCTCTACGCCGTTCGAATCCGTACGTCAATCGTTCGAATCAATACCGTTCGAAGTAGGTTGAGAGAGGCGCGCGTAAACTGCGCGCGGAATCGCGGCGACCGATGAACGTAAAGCGATAGTATTTATACGTCCGCACTGCACTAAATTATTATATCGTCCGGTATAAAAATTTTCGACAATGTCGCAATGCGATGTCGATCGTGCACGCGTAATTTCTCGGATTGTTTAATACGCGTGAATTTCGTGCACTGCGATATTATTTCAACACCGATGCTCGGCTCGACTCCTTCGAAAATGTGACGCGTCCGTAAAAATCCATACCCAGCAACGTTTTACCGAAGGTTATGTGCTAATGTATCTTTCCTTCCCATTTTTCGTACAACTACCGAGTTCGAAACGCGCAAATCGAACGGTATCGAAGAGACCACGAGGTTTGACGCGACAACCAGAATATACAGAGACGTAACTACTACCAAACGATGGAACTGCGCGGATCGCGACTTTGCGCACCGGAGGGCGGGGATCTCGCAACAGGAATCTCTAACGAACTCGATGCACAAGGGAGGCTGGCGGCGAGGGGTGACTACCACCCAGGGGCGTCCGGTCGGCGTAAAAACCCGCGTGAAAATGGGGCCCCTACAAGTAAAAACTAGTCGTATAAAATAACGTTTGCACGCGGTACATCAAAATGGAGGATGAACGAGCGTGTCCATCCCGTTGTACGTACAATGAGCGAATCAAATGTCGAACTTGAAGTTTCTGCGTTTCGTTCCATCGAAAATAACTTCCATCATAGTGTCCAGGAGGATGTGGAAAGAATCCGAACTTGGTTGAGTCAAAGTCCGATGCGAAAATTCGATCGCAATTGACGAACCGAAACCGAAAACCGAGGCGTCGGGTTTATCGGCGCGCGGTATCGACCCGCGTTTTGTCCTAACCTAGCGGAGGTCAGAGGGTGGCGACGGCCCTGAGGGATGGCGTAGGTTCGGGGCTGTGGCTGCGTGGGCAGCAGCTCCGAGAAGCGATGTAGCGTCGATATCTCGCTCTATACGAGGCGTCGCGGCGCCATGCGGGGCGGTAAAGGGGCGCCGCGTGCCGTTCGGTGGTGAGGGGTGGATGCGGGGAGGCGAGAGTTTCACATGGAATTAATCGATACGACGACCGATATGTATTATGTACCCTTATACTCGCGGTGAAATGTCGCCGCGCGGCGCTACCGGCTTCTCCTAGTCGCCGGCGCTACGCTGTAAACCATATATATGTATGTACATGTAAATGCACGCATGTGTATTGTGTATAGTCATATACACACGTGCGAAGACGCGGTGTCTTCTACACTTTCGTTTACAAGTATCTACCTTCGACGCGTATAACGGGCTTCGTTTCGCTGCTTCGTGTTGTTGTACACCGTAACAATGAAATATCGAAAAATCGGAAGACGAAAGGCTCGCTTTGTAGAATTTTCAAAAACACCATAATTTATTCCATAGAATTTAAAAATGTAGATAGTCGAAATGTATAGGAACCAAAGTTTAGAAAGGTCAAAGAATGGAAAACCAAAATGTAGAATCGTCAAAATTGTGATGATTATGCATTCCGGTTTTCCATTACTTGACGTTCTAGTGTTTTAATTTTATATATCCGACTTTTCACACTTCAAAATTTTATAGAATATAGATTTTTGCACCATCTCTCTACATCCCTACGCCAAATCCTTCCTGATATTCAATATTGCAAAAAAGCTAAGGGACTCTGCGAGCTTGTAGCATACCTTTTGTCTTTTATCGATTCAACTATCGATATAAAGAATCATTTCTCCCGTTTATTTACATATCTTAAATCGAATTACTTGGATTGACTGATTGAAATGGTACCAGTTGTTTGTTTTTTGTCGATATGAAAAAAAAAATCAATATTCCTATATCCAATGTAAACCACGAATTCGACAGACAAACCTTTTCTTACATACCTTACATATAGGTTATAAACTCGCAGAACTCGCTGGTTGCCCGACGATGCTCAGTCGTGTTATTTATCGATCAAAATATCAATTGGGCGCTGCAATTTTTAATTCCACAGCAGGTTGCGTCAACCGGCGAGTCGACCCCGAAACTGTTTTCTTCAGTACATACAAATCGATACCTGCAAAACTATTATACATATAGATGTATGATTAGTTATGGCCAAAATAAATTTTCAACCGGAACCCGAATCCCGTATTACATGTATATTTAGCCATAAATGAAATATAAGCCCTGATCCACCAATTTTCAGGCAGCTAGTTTTAACCTCAAAATTCCGATCCGGCGAAAACTTGTATATTTTATAGTTCCGCATACACACTAACTGTAAGATCAGAAAGTCTTCAAATTTTTAGAATTTTACTTCTTTATACAGCATACGTTGATCACTCTTGTCACATATTATTTTATACCACTCTAAAAAATCGTACTCCACCAAGCTAAAATGTCGAATTCTTAATACACACATAATGAAAAAAAGAAGAAAGCACAATTAATTTGTTTGGCCTTTGCATATACGGCACTAAAAATATCGGAAGAACCCCCCCATTTTTTATACAGTTTCTGAGGATCTATATCTTTGAACGAATATCATATTCGTAAAGATCAGACTATTCGACTACAAAAAAAAAAAAACGTGGCAAAATTGATCACCATATTTATCGTGAAAGAGTGACGCCTAAAGGTTAAAAAATTTGAAAGTTTTTCATATCTCAGTGTACACTATAACAAACACATTCAAATTGTAGCGAAATCGAAATTTTTACCTAAAAACGGTTGATCGAAAGTTGTAACCGGATCGGTGCACGTATAGTACGACTGCAGAAAAGAAGGTTGTCATCTCGTAAGAGAATCTCGTATATACCTGCAACAATTGAAATAATAAAAAAGGAATGTAAGGTATTCGTGAGAAATTGTAAAAAAATAAATAAAAACTAATCTCAATTCGAATAACCGTTGTCCCACCAAAGCGATAGAAGGAGTTTTCGAATCGCCGAGCGCGCTTCCCTGCGAGGGTTCCAACCGGGGCTCATTGCAGGGGTCTTGATGGGGCCCATATGTAGCTCCCCGGCATTAACCAGTGGCTGGTAACATATGATCGCATAAACTTCACCACCGGATCGAGACTCGGAGCATGCTTGGGTATCGGGCACGTTCCCATTCGTCCTGCAGTGAGCTACCGTCCTGTACGGAGGGGGCCCCCAGGGTAGTGCTCACCTGCCGCCAGGTGCGAGTTCAAGCCATCTGCGGAGGGCCCGTCAGGCCCAGTTCGAATCCTTTGCGCAAGCAAGCACTCTACTTACTGGCGGTTTAAAGCCAACCGGCATACGTAAAATTATACGACATACGTACGGTGCAACACTATGAATGAAAAATCCGCGCGGGAAAAAGATGCTCGATTGAATTTTTATAGACTACACTACATATATATTACGACAATGCAACTTACGCTTGCAATTAACAATTATTTTTTTTTTTTTGTAACGAATAATCGACTTTGTTTCAAAATTTAATCAATTTCGATAACGTTTCTGAAGTTTCATAATGTTGGTGAATTTATGTACAACGGTATTAATATGTATATGCCTGTCGATTTTCTTAGGTTGGAGAATATCAAGTCTTTCGTTATTACTTCGTGAAAAAGTGTAAAAGTAGTAAGTTCTTCACGGCACAACGGATCGTCATCACATGTCGCTGACGCTCGACGTTCTCGCAATCGAAGAAGTTTTACGAATTGTACAAACCGTAGTTATCTCATTTTTTATACCAGATAAAAATCAAACAAATTGGATTCAACTAAATTTTGAATTGAAACAATATTTCATATTCTAGTCACCAAATTTATATTCAAATTATTATATTAGAATAATTGTGTACCTACTTGTGTTCACCGTGTGGATAGTTGAATTACCACCAACAAACTTTAGTCATTCTATAATGAAAAGAAAAAGAAAAAGAAAAATTCAGATAGAGGCAAGAGGATAAAAAAAAATTAATCGTGAATAAGTTTGCAAATAAATTCGCGAGGATATAACACATTGTTTGACACACGTGATAAATATAAGGATACAGCTGGTAATTAGAGGAGCAAGGCTTGTCACCGGTAGCGCGTTTATCACATACTTGAGTATCATGTATCAGAGATCATGCGTTTAGCATCGTAGCTGAGTACATATACATACACACACACACATACAAACGCACGAGCGCGCGCGCGCATATATGCACATGCATACGAGTGTCTGATAGCGTAAGGAGAGCATTGTACACACATTGCAGTTTAATTATATATGCGGTAGTAGTAGAACTCAGTAAATTTGAAGATACATCAATATTGTATTATTGATAATCGAATATAACAGGACGTTCAATCGTACTCGGCGCCAATCGTGATGCTCACTTCTTCGGACACGATCCTGGTCTGATGGTACCATCGATTGGTGTCCAGAACAACTGTGGATAAATTGGAGATATTGATAAAATCCTATCTCAACATGGCAGTCGATGATAAAACGACAACTTCTTATTTCTGTTTTTCCTAATCTCATACTTATTTCCCCGGGTTCAACGGTGACCGTCATTCGGTTACAGGTGTAGTGACACTCCCTCGGTGGTTCGAGTATCCAGAGTTTTTCACCTTTGAGTTGAGCCTGCCAAGAAGGATGTTTGACGTCGTCGACCTTGGAAAAAAGGATCCCTGTATTACCTTGCGTCGGGAGGGTAGCGGCTGATCGGCTCTCCGCATTGCTCGACCTCGATCGATTATAACCGTACGGGTTAAACAGGGTGTATATTCCACCCCTCGACGCATTCAGGGATGAATTCATAACCCGTTTTACCATTCCTCGAGATGCCGCCGAGGGTAAAGTAACAATATCAACTAGTCGAGTTGGCTGTAAAGTTGTCGTCAGTAACGGAGAAATTTATTTTTGGATTCGGCTGCTAACGAGGATCAGTGCGGTCAGGTGACTTTAAAAGGAGGGGGTTACAATCATACATATTTTTAGTAATTTGCTTTTAAAGAAAATTATAACACTTGGAGAAATTTGATCTTGAGGGCTTTATTATTTATAGTTTTAAAAACGTTTTGGAATTTTTTCACTGAAATTAATAACAAATGGGCGACATGGCGCGTATAAGTAGCGAACGACCGCGTTTTCAATCCGGTGGCGCAGATTCCTCGGTCAATTTTTATCCGATCGACTTAAAATTTTTACACAATCTTTAAAACTTGTTTATCGATTCGACCTCGTACCTAGATTTTTGAATTTCACTAGCAAATTTCTTTTTTTTTTTTTTTTACAAAAATCGTATAACAATTTTTTGTTTACAATCACACATGTTTAAAAAAAAAAAAAACGATGACTAACCCGAAAAGGTGATTCTTACTCTAAAATTTTTTTTACTCTGTTACAATGCGTCTAACCGCCATTTTGTTATTAAATTCCATGAAAAAATTCTAATCTGTTGTTGAAACTATAAATAATAAAGTCCTGCAACTCAAGCCGCTCCAAGTGTTGTCATATTCCTTAAAAAAAAAAAAAACTCCCCGTCGCCGTAACACAATCGGGAAAGCCACAATTGTTGCTGTTATTGTTTGATAAAGAAAAAATTAATTTCGAATCTTGGATCACGAGAAAGTAAAATCTTTGCCCAAAACTCACATGCATGTGAGCCCCATATCCGGAACTCCCCATAAAGATCCAATCAGTTTTTTCAGTCTCTGCAGTTTCCGGTAAAAAGTAAGGAATATCGTAATGTTCCCTCAACGTCGCTCCGATCTCCCCGTCGCAGTTACTCCTTTAGTCACATAATTTATAGAATAAATCAATCGAAATAAGTTTTCAAAAAAAAAAAAAAAAAATTATGTTGCCCTACCATCCGATGTACCACGGCTTTGTTCCAGCCAATTGAAGGGCCCGACTGGTGCTCATGTTGAACACTTCTCGAAGACTTTTGAACTCGGTTTTGTACGGAAAAAACTGACAGTCTGCTTCCTGTCCTTCGTACAGCGACTTGAAGAAGGCGAACGAAAACACCTTGGGCGCTGTCCAGTTAGTCGTTGCATCAGTGACGACAACCGGTTGGCCGGAATAAGCGTATCTAAAAAATATTCTGATGATTACAATTACAGCTGGAGATAAATTTTGACGATTCATTCACGAGTGATGAAAACTGGCACGATTTAAAACACCGTATCCCTCAGTCTATAAGATCGTCTGCGTATCTTGTCATTTTTGTAAAAAAAAAACAAAACAAAACAAAACAAAAACTACCATTTAGACCATATTCTCCAAGTATAAAGCAAGCTGATTTTATTAGATGAAATTAGGACGGAGTGAATGAAACGCGTTTAAGCTCACCGAAGTTCGAAGAGCGCCGGATCGATTTTAGTCACTTTATCAACCTGTTGAATCCCCAAACACATCGAGCAATCCTGCGGCGGTCTGAATACTTGGTGAACCGAGGACGGCATATCGATGATGCACTTTGAAAATAAGACAAGAAATTTTAGACCCTGATATTTATATCTTGATTAAAATCATTAAAGGTTCTCTCGCTCACCTTCTCACGTCGCGTAGGCATCAAATCATCCTTAGCGTATCGAATGAACAGCATTGTTAAAACAGCCGCGAAGAAAGCGTGCTTTTTTTTAAAACAAAACTTTGCCTTCCGGAGGCGAGTGTAAGCCCGGAGATGTAAGTTGGCTCGTGTTGGCAGACCGATTTTTTCCAGTTCACCGAGGATCCCGATCAAATCTTTCCTCGCGTTCTCCAAGGAGCGTCGCGACTCCGTCGAGGACCGCAGCTTCTCACCTCTGTCCGCCATCGCGTTTAGCTCAGGAAACACTGTCGCCGCTTTCGAGTAACGCCCAACATCTGCTGCGCCTCTCCTCGATATATATCTGGCCAACAACACAACGTTCGCCGTCTCAGATCACGAGACGGCCATCCCAAGGATTCTGAAACCGAGACGCCATTCGCTTGGAAATCAAATAAATCATTCCAATTCGTTGACCTGCGTGATAAAACAAATAATAATTTTTTCCGAATTTATTTCAGTAAAACTACAAATCTAATATTATAAATTTTTTCACATGTTTTTAGGTACATCTTAACGAGTGTGCGTAAAAATTTTCATCAAAAAGTATTAAAACTTTTTTACACGTTATTCTTCTTCGTGTCGGCTGATGTCTGAAACAAAAAAAAAAAAAAAGTAAAAGATGTCCTCATTAACTGTATAGTATTATCTATGGCGTGACGGACGATTTTTTTGGTACGTTTTCTGGTGCAATATATGTAATAATAATACGCATTGTTACATCCAGAGGGACAAAAAATTCAGAAATCTTTTCTCGAAACCTAAGTCAAAAAACGAAGAAAAAAAAAACCGTCACGCCATAGCTGATACCATGTAGTTGATGAGGTTATTATTATTATTATTATTTTTTTGTCATTTCAGATACAACCATATTTGTGTAATCAGTTACGCCAACCCATCAAGCACGGGAAATATCAGCCGCCGCGAAAAACATTGATAATATTGAATTTGTAGCTTTTCCGAAATATATTTAAAAAAATTAGCGTTTTTGGATGCTGGTTACAGTAGAAAACCCCTTTAACATTTATTTCGCATGATTTCTAATTATTTCTATCTTATCACGTGATTTTTCTTCATTTCCATTGTGCCAAGTGATTTTTAATGTTATCCTCGATTTCCGAACGTTTTAGGCGATTTTCAGTTATTCCTGCGTAGGGAGGAATTGTAAGACATCACTGAAATTCACTTGGTGAAGTGGAAATCAAGGAAAGTACATTGTAACCTAGAAGCCGATAGAATGCTAACGAAATGAAATCATTTGACGTTTACCGCTTGACACTTACAACAATTTCCATAATTTCAACCGCTTGTCGCTTAATTTCTTTACCACTCTCATGTGATATCAAGGGAATCGCGATGACCTTCAATGATTTAAGTTAAATGTCGATTGGTTCATCGCTATTTCAAAGAAATATTTCAGCCAGCCAGGTTCCTTCGATTCACAGTTTTAATTCCGATTGCATAAAATTTTACGGCTTCCCTTAGCGATAAGCCACTCGCCTGCAACATGGATACGTTTGTTTTCACTTTCTGTATACATAATTTTGAAACATTTTCTCGTTTATGTCATAATCACACGATGAGTAGATAATTAAATATTCTGAAGTGGATAGTTTTTGAAAAACTGTTCTAATTTTTACATCTTTATCGAAACTCAATGTTCCATACGTTTTCATTTTATCTGGTAAAATAATTATCCTTTTTTCAACAATTTTTAATATTAAATGACATTGGTTTGCCGAATTTGTAACCTACGTCTCCCGGATATGAATTCGAACTCTATCATCTGGTAATATTTTATTTATTTATTTGTTTATTTATTTTTTGAAGACAATGATTAACTCATCTGTGCTGATGCCTGTATGCGAGTTGTTGAAAAATTGATTTTTACCTTGTTTAGAATCGGTGCTTCCAGCTATAATCCCCATCGATCGATAGCACGCTCGCCTGAGCAAAAATGTGTGTTACGGTGGTTAAACTCCTTATCTCACGTTGCAGCTGGTCCAGGATTCGGAGCACTTGACTGACTTCTTAAAATACGATCGCTGCCAACCCATCCTTGAACCTTGAAAAATCCTCTTGGGATGTCAGCGGAAAATATTTGAAACCAGAATGTTCTGTAACACCGTTTCGTTTTCAAAAAATATTTTATTTAAAGTTCTTCAACTTTAGGATCGCGTTCCAAAAAATAGTTAATTTCTTTCACGTCGCACTTTCAGTAAACACAGCAAAAATTTATACGATATCAATTTATCGACTATAGTTCGGTCGAATTTGAGACTCGATAAGAATATCGAATTACTCATTTTTTATGTCATGAACACTGTGAATGAAAGGAATATCGTTCCCGTTTTGCATTTGCGAAGGATTGAAGCTGTTATTTGGTAACTGTTAATTACGATCGAAATTGCCGTTCGAATTGTCAATTTGCAAACGTAAAAGGCTGCTGCAGCAGTTGCTGCGCAGCGCGTGTGTGTATCGTTAAAGTGGATCATTCGCTCACTACAATCGTTTCAATTTAAACTGCAGTTGTTGGATATGCGAGAAGTATTTCCGATAGGAAGGATGAGTGTAAATCCATTTATTTGTACGGATTTTGGTTTCCATATTCGCAAACGAATTGCATAATTTTATTTCGGTAAAGCGTAAATTGTTAAACCAGTTATGAAGATCGATATTATTTGAATAATTTTCTTTCTCTATTTATATTTCTGTGCTGTCTAGCTGGCAAAATATTTGAATGCCGAATAAAATGATTGGTAATATATATTTTTGATCCGGAAATTGAAAACTCATAGAAAAAGTTCAGGCGTAATACTTTTTTAAACTCGGTATAGCTTCACACCTTATTAGATGCAACCCGCAAGCCGTAAAACCGTGAGTCGGTAAGGCAGAAAGTGTGACAACCATTACTTTCATGTACCCAAACAGCTCCACTTACCATTCGAGAAATCTATCGACAGTTGGTAACAACATGTGTGTAAGTTCAGATCTTACCTGTTACGCTGTTGTGAAATAATTTCTAAGGAAGCGTTTAACCGTTATGTGATAATTCGCGTTTTATAGAATTGCGGTGAAATCGAATACTGAGAAAATTCACGAAGTCCCCTAGAAATTGTTAGACATCTTCGAAAAAAGGATTCGAAGCTTGATAAAATTCTGAGTAATCCGAAATTAAATCAATAATTTTCATAATGAATTTTATTTCAGTGGTTTCTAGGATCTATCCGCAACTTTTTGTAAAAAAAATAGTAAAACACATTTTAAACACATTAAAATTTTTTTTATAATACTCGAAAATGACGGAATGAGCTGCTCACAAGCTTCATGCAAATATGTCGACGCTCGAGCGACGATAAGCGAAGAAATATATTCATAAAAAAGGTAACTCGGAAGGCTGAATTCAGTAGTACCGGGAACGGATGAATTCAATATGAGTTATATGAAAATCGAGGGTGAGGTAAGTATGTGGAAGAGAGAGAGAGAGAGAATTCTGCGCTGTAGAGTAAACCCATTTGAAATTTTTTTTTTTCAAGCGGAAAATATCGGATATTCAAAGGTAAGTGATTTCGAGTGTTCGAAATGACGGATTATTACAGGATAATGCCTATACCATTTATCATTCAATGCCGTTCCATCAGGATCACGGCTCATCGAGCAACGGTGGATATTTTGGACATAACCTTAGATCGTCGGCGGCATTATGACCGCGTTCTTCATAAAAAATGTGATGAAAAAAAAAAAAAACAATTTTATATTCGGAATTAACCAAGCGGGGATCTTTTTTGTATCGCTGACTACCTCGCCTGAAGCTACAACAGGCTTCACAACATATTACTTATAACGCGTGGGATATCATCATGATCGATTGTTCTCATTATTGAATAAAAATAGGCATCTTTACAATCCGTGCTTATCAATGAATTTTTGTCCTTTTCTTTGATTTGTTTGAGATCTGAATTGAATAGACGCGGTGTGTAGAACAATATGGCGTCGCACTGTATTAACAGCTGATCGTTACAGGTTGACATCAAGACAAAGAAAACTTCGCGAAAATTAGTAACTAGACTAATAAAGAAAAAAAATATTGTTAAAGCGTAGTAAAATGATTATAATTTGAAACGAACGCATTCAAATTTTCACTACACTTTTTTTGGTATGAAGGATCTTTTTCTTCGTTCTTGCAATCGCAGTTTTCTTCTTCAAAACGAGTAGACAACGCATATACCGGCAATTATCAGCAGAAAATGCAAATAAAATCCGGAATTATATTATTATTGATTAAGATTTCAGATATATTTATGCATATAACAAGCATAAGAGGCAGCTCTCCACGTATATATATATATATATATATATATATATGCGTATATTATATCGCAGGAAACTGGCAAAGAGCGAGGACTGAATAAAGCGAGTCCTGCAAAGCTTGCAGGCTGATTCGGCGCGGGCGCGCTGCCGTATTTCCGCCTTTCATGTACATCTCAATTATCGTTATGCAAATTGACTTATGTTTTATGTGGGGGGGCGAGAGGTCGGTATGGTGTAGAGTAAAGCGTTTCGTTGCCTCCAGGGTTAAACCGCGATCAGCGTAACTCGTAACCCAGCGAATTACAATATGTATGTGTATCGTGCATAAAGGGGGATTCCACTGTATGCAGAGATAGCAAGCTATTCTGTCTGACGATAAAGTGGTAGAATTTCTACCTCTGCTACGATTTTAAATAGCTAATTATTAATCGGTATATCCTTATATAATTATCACAGTGACATTACTTCATGGATCGTATATTATCGATGATGACCACATGACGATTGATAAATTTCAATAACATGCATTACGCGTCGATGTTGGTGTTGAAAAATTATAATTGGGGATTTTCTGTCTATATATATATATATAGATATTATACTATGAATGGTCCCGGGTTTAACGTAGGTACAGGAGCTGTTGTCGCATCTGTCATATACTCGGCATTATATTATGATCCTGATCCTCGTCCCGCGTTATATAGCAATATTCATTCTCTACTTCATCGGGACCGCAAATCAATCCGGATTTCCCGCACAGGATTACACCTATTTCTATGTTTATTATCAATGTACGATAAACCGATTTCCACGCCAAGGGGGACAAGGAATACACGGTACAGCTATAGTTATATATGTATATATGTATATATATATATGTATACATATCTAAATACCTTGTACACAGATTTATAATCGGAGTGTCATTATATTCCAAAATTTCTGACAAGTGAGTATAACTTTTATGAAAATCCTCTACAGGCCTTCCTTCCATGCATGAAATTAAAACACATATTACGTTGTGTCATTATTTGGATTAACGTCATTCCCTCAACATATTCTCTCACCATATGAACGAAATCGTAATGCTGGGAATGATGAGTCAGTTCAGAATCAGTTCAGAAATCGAATTCAAAATACTTTGGAAACATCGGCAATCGATTAATTTCAATCGAAACGATATGGAGTACCCTAGAAACCGCAATATCAATTGTGATACGAATTTTTTGTATCCCTGTAGAATCATTTCAAATTGCTATGAAAAATGTAAAAAAAAAAAAAAAAAGAAATGACGAAGTAAAAAAAGAAGAAAAAACAAAACACAAAATTGACTGCAGTATCAAATATTTAATCCATTTGTCAATGGGTCGGCATCTTTTTATTTTTTTACCCTGACCCTCATAGTATAAGAATCCTTGAGTACATTTCTCATTCCCAATCCCTTTTGTCGGTACGCAAACATACGAATATACTTCAGTTCGCCATTCGCACGTGTATTGTATCTATATGTATATACCCACATTTTGCTGGCATGATATTTCCTACGAGCGTAATCCTGATATTACCGAGCGAGCCGACAAAAAATTGGACTGAAAAAAGTCGAGTTCGTGCATGGTTTGCAGGTTTTCGTTGGAAATTTAAGTATAATATTGGTGAAATACGTCATCGTTAGATATTACGTGACGATATTTTACAAGGTGAATTTAAAACTGATATTGTTACGAGATTAACAGTGTATAAAGTGTGAAGTTCAGGTGATTAGATCAAACACGTTACGTTGAATGACGGTTTTCGAAAATGACGAAAAATTAGAAAAAAAAAAAAAATATTCATGATGATAATAATGACGACAATAATAAGGTAGGCATCAATCTACAGCTAAAAAAACACGTTTCGTTTGTTTCACGCTACATAGCAAGATTCTACCTTTAATCAAGATTTCTACCAATTTGCGCGGACGGCGACGGTGCGAAGACAATGCCTATTGTCGTCGTAACTGGTTGGGAGCTCCAAGTGTCCCAACACAACTATACACGATACGGAGTACCTACCGTGTAACGGGTGACGTGAAATTACAAAAAATTATTAAAATCGGTACACGATTGCTTACCTGGAACAACCAATCACAACAACCGGTTGCGATTCCTTTTCACAATTGTTATATACGCTTATAATATTAATTTAAATCTTGTGACAATATTGATTCTGAACATGCGAAATTAAGCACATTCAATCAGAATCGTATAACGTATAATACTTACTTGTTTCGAAGCATCGATAAAAATAAGAATTTTCCAGATCAAGGAACATTTTTACCTGAAGGATTAATTCGTTCTTTTCGAAAAGGTGCGCGTACTGCATTAGTTTACGAATGTTTCCATTCAAGGAGACACCCGTTGGATTATCAAATCCAGCGTCCGTTCCTGACAATCGCAAAGAGGCAATGCGGCGCGGATGTTCGTTCCTCTGGGAGTGGTAGGAGCCACCGGAGCAGCTTTGCTGGTCGCTTTGCTTCCGAATCTCTCCCGAACACTGGATGCAGAGTCTCTAACCACCTTCCAGAAGGAGGCCTTTCATCCGACGATAGAAACAGGCAGCAGTAGAAACGGCAGAAGCAGCAGAAGCAGAGGCATCAGGCTCCTCCTGCGAAACACTCCGGGCGTTCCCTCAACTTCAAGTCTGCTCTCACTTCACCGAGGGTAGTGCGTCGTCCCGTACCCTGCAGTGAATACACAGCTACGTTTGTATTTGCTAATTGTGAATTGTCTGCTGTGCATATACCGTTCCTATCATTCTCGACGTCTGGTTTCCCACCTTGGTCTGTACACAGTGCAAATTCGTTCTTCCTCCTCCTCATCTTGATCTTGATCCTGCTCCTGCTCCTGTTCCTAGTCCTCTCGCACACGGGACTCTACCGTCAAACGCCCAGTCGCAGCACATCACGCGTCACGTCGTCCGGTGGTTCTTCCTCCAAAGAGGTTCAGTCGGCATGGTCGAGACCCTCGAGCACAACTCACTAGTCACTTGCTCAAGCACCAGTCCACCAGTGCAGCCAGCCAAGGAGCACCGAGCACCGCCAAGAGGCACCCGCAAGCGAAAGGGTACCAATTTTTACATTCGAGGGTTTGCAGAGTAGGTACAAAGGTACAAGGTAGATATGTACGGTAGGAGCACGCCACGTATGTACACTTGGGGACAATGAGTCTGAGACGCGGAATTTTTTACACTAGACAGTATGTTGGCAACACAGAGGAACCTACAGCGCCATAGTCGGCCGAGCGCGAAACAAACTCAATCTCAATAGACATATCATAACCCATGACCGTGGAATCTAACCTTAGATTACGTCTGAATCTAACAAGTCATTATCCCCGCGGTATTTTAAGGTTAGATTCGACGGTCATGGGTTATGTTATGTTTATTGAGATTGAGTTAGTTTTGCGCTCGGCCGATTATGGCGCTGTAGGTTTCTCTGTGTTGCCAACGTAACTGTCTAGTGTAAAAAATGAGCCGTCCAGGATTCATTGTCCCCAAGTGTACATACTTTAATTCCGGTGTAGGCCCAGGGTTCTCTTCCTTTTCCATACAACTTCTTCCACGCGCAGTAAACACGGTGAATTTTCCTCAAACTCGAAAATAGACCATCTGCAGTGTTGTGTGGTTTTTTCTTTGTACATTGGACCATTATACCCGTATGTATAAACGGCAAACACGAGAGCGTTTTCACGGTGTCCAGTGGTCCTGGAAATGTCCTTGAATTTGTCTTGTGTCTTGGAAATATTCTATTTCTAATGTCCATGAATAGCCTGAAAATATCCTGGAAACTACCCTCGAAATTGTTATGGATTTTTTACTGGACGCTATGGTTTTGCAGGTTTTTTTTATTTTATACATAATTCTGACCAATGCAGTTCTGACCACTGAGACTGTCACAATGAACCGTACAACCTGGCGCATCGTGATTCCCTTCCGCAGACAAAAGTTGTAAAAAAAAAACAAAAAAAAAACAATCATACGGCATTACGCGGTGGTGAGGAAGTATGTTTATCATTGCGATAATGAGATATTTCGGTCCATAGACTTTATCTGCCGTGGCAGGCTTATAACCGTAACAGTGCGATACAGACAGCTGGAGGTATGTACATCCACCTACACCGCCTACGTCTATACCACTACTGTAAACCCGTTCGACGACGAAGTGAAGCGCTCGTTTCAGAGCGGTAAAATTATTGTCTCGGGGGTCTGGTGCCAGTAGCTAGATGATGCAAAGAGAACTGGGGACAGGATATAAGCTGCGGTCTCTCCAGGGACAGGGGACATATTGTTTGGTTCAGTAATTCCTTCCGTTATTTCCACTGTTTGCTTTTTATCATTGTAAACCGATATATTGTTTGAGCTAACTCCCCCAACGTAGATGGAGACGGGGAACGAGAAAGAGAGATTTGCCTGGATAGATATCTACCTACACACACACACACACTAATCGCTGCCATTCCTGCATAAATTTGAAGACGCAGTTCGAAGAATTACAAAATTTTTCAACGATTTCGAATACGGTATAACTTTGAAACCTTTAACAGTATGTGAACTGCGTGTGCAGTAAAGTGAGTGTACCAATTATTGACCCTTTTTGATTGTATCTGTTTGATACTTGGTTCTAAGATTAACAAAAAATAAATTTGTAGTGCCCAACCCTATAGCAATTGGTTGTGGTCATCGAGAAGTTCACAATTTGTGCCGTACATCTATAATTTTGGAAAATAAAAGGATTGGTAATTGGGTCTATATGTGTCGATGACCGGTATACTCACTTCAGCTGAATGGAAACCCGTTGCACTCTCTTGCAGGTGCAAAAAAGTTGACATTGCACTTACGACTTTGGAAACCTACGCGTTCTTGTTGATTCCGTTACTAATATTCGTAACTGCAACTTTTCCCCACGACGATTGGACGATCTAGTAACTTGCAGCATTGCAGCGGTAAGTATAGTAACTTTAGCAGAAAACTGCTGAAGGTAGTAAAAAAACAGACAGAAATTTTTTCCCTGCGGTGCCTTGGCATAATAGTCACGTATGTATGTACTATGTATGTATCTAAGTTGGGAACAACCCATGTGAAAAGAGATTGGAAAATAATTGGTATACGTGCCACGATAGCCAATATACTTTTGATTTGGAGAAGAAAAAAATTTCGACGAGTGTACGACATGGTTTGAATTGCATGGTGCGAATATGGTAATTATTATCAGCTCGATAAAATAACACGAGATGGAGAGAAAGCTCGAAGGTTCGTCACTTGGATAATTGCGAGCTGACATTGATGGTCGTCAATTCGACTGTCCTGCGAGTTTTAGATGGTGGTGCTCTATCAAGTGTTTGTCGATAGCACCGTTGTGTGTATATTATACACATACCCTACTCTCGCTTGTCACATGGCGTGACACGTGTCCCGACACCGTAGAGTCCTTGCATTTGCAAACAAGGAACAAACCTCGGCAGGATATTATACACAATGGCCACTTGCTTCCGCGAGCCTCTTTAACACCACATGTCCTATAAGGTGCACGTGCTCCTCACTGTTCCACGTCACTTTTAACACTAATCCAAGAGCAATTTGAAACGTTCCTGGTCAAAGTCGTGATTGATGGATAGGAAAATTCAGCTGATCATCAAAGACTTGAAGGAAGTTCTGATTTGGAATGAAAGTTTACCTCACGGTTTAGGGTTATCAAACGTGTAGTGTTATAGTTAGGTATACCTATCTACTCAACATTACTCGCCGTTCCATATTACTTTTAACACTAATCCAAGAGCATTTTGAAACTTTCCTGGACAAAGTCGTGATTGTGGGATAGGAAAATGGAACTAATCATGAAAGATTTCGAATAAGTCTTTATTTGGAATGAAAGTATACCACAAGTTTCAGGGTTACCAAGCGTGTTAAAGTTGTGTAAGTAGGTATACAACGACTCAACATTCCACACGGCACAGCACATCCACAAAATGGCAGCTTAGGTTTGCTAATCTTTTCGAGGTAGCGGCGCGATGTTTCATCCTCCTTGCAAGAAATGACGGTGGTGTGTACACACATATAAAAGCTCAGCGCGAACCGAGCGCCCTGAGAGATAGGCTGAAAAGGTGAGGTGAGAAGCGCGCGAGGCTAGACCGTTGGGGGTGGATGGGTGGGTTGCCAGAGGCCCTCGTCGGAGGATAGCCGAGTTCGAAGTGGTGGAGTTTCGAGGATATATGGCGATGGTGGGGGAGGTCGTTCGTCAGTTCTCATGGAACGAGTGTTCAGCGTAGCGCTAACCACCAAGTGCTAATGTTTGGCATGATCTGACGACGACGTCGCGTAGCCGTCGTCTCTCTCCCCTTTCGCGTTGTGGTCCGTCTTTACCAGCCCAAAGCGGGTGAGACGTGCGGGGCGGTTTTCGGCTTTTCGGGCTTTTCGCGTCGTCTCAAACCCGCCAGAGCTTCTCAACCAAACTCCGCCTCCCCCCCAAAGACCAGGAACATTTCAACCCCTCCGATTGGCCACGCGCCCCCGAGTCCCCGTTTGATCCGCGCAACTTGGTTATCCGCACCCGGCAAATCCAGTCTGACCATTCGTCACCCGCCCTTAGTAACCGCCCCGTTAACAAAGGCCACGCCCATTTCTACCTCGCTTTCGCGCCACGGAATGACCAAACGAGCGACGCCTGAATTCACAACTCGTTTGACGAGCAGCAGCAGCAGCGCTTTTTTTTTTACCACCCCGTATTTTGGTACCTTGATCACACTGAACCGTTCGAGAAAATGCCACAGGAGCGAGTAGATTTTCCAAGTCTCAGAGTATCAGGATATTTTTTTGAAAAACTTTATACAACTTGTACATTCTCAACGAATGATCGTACTTTTCATTTTTTTTTCTTCTTCTCCTTTTCCGTAATCATTCGGATGAATAATTCAACACGCGGTGCAATAATCTAGCTCTTTCAACACCAGCGACGAGATATTGGTGAAATTTCTTTTACGGTGTGAAACTCGCGCCGCGGGTGGAAGTTTGAAGTTTATTGTGGCGAGTGGGCGTGGCCACCGGGGTTAAGTTTGGCCACGCCCATGGCCGCGCCCCCAGACGATCGCTTGGAGATGCCGGTCGTGTTGCTCGTGGCGCGTGAACCTCGGGAGCTTCGGGTACCTACGTCACACGGCCAGGCCAGCCACTTCTTTTCTCGGTCTAAAAACATTATAATACCAGCTCGACGGGCACAAGTTACGCACAACCGACGACGCGGGTTGTACACGCGGCGGGTCGCGACTGCGTCGTATTCTGAGAACAAAATCGTACTTTAAAACGAACCTTTTTGTGTTCTCGATTTATTTGATAAGTTAAATTTTATTATTATATATATATATATATATATTTTTTTTTTTCTTCATTTATGTCTATTGATTTTTTTCACTACTTTTTTAATCTGTGTCTGGTTAGCGCAGAATTGAGAGACGACCACCATTGGGGTTGAAAAGTTATTCGGTTGGGATTTTCGATGTCGAAGACAACGATTTTTACCATGCATACATTACAGGTGTATCGATTTCACGAATCTAAAATACCGTGTCAGTGTGTAATCATAATTTTGTACGTACAACATACAATATAGTATATTTAAAATACGTACATAATATTGTTTGTTTTGTCGATGATATATCGTACCGTGGATAATAATAATAATAATAATAATAATAACAACAAAAACAATGATATAATAATAACACGCGTATTTAAAGTGTTGTGAAATTAAAATTGTGCGTATCTACTAAATAAGGTACAACATCGGAACATAATTGAATTCAGAAATCATCGCACGAAAAAAGCAAGAGAGAGCAAGCGAATTCCTGCAAACGATCTAACAACACTGAATATTGAAGTAAGTAAGTCATTACATGCTTATACAAACCAAAAAACGGTTATAAAAGTAGAGGAAAAAAAATATATATTCAATTATCAAAATTCCGTTTCATTGTTCTAATGCACGGTCTCGTACTCACCGAGAACCTCATATTATAGCTGCGTTGTTAGAAACAGGAAGTGAGATAATTCAAGTGAAATGGACATGCCAACTATTCCGAGCATCAATTAATCATTCCGCAACAGGAGAACCTATGCGAGGTGATTAAGCAGCTCTTCTTGAGAAGCCCATGAGTATTAATTACGCAAATTGTTGATCGTTATCGCTGCAATTCAGTTCAGACCGCAGCGCAGCGATTAAGGATGAAATCAAACTGCCTTGTAAATTTGGAAATGAATCCGCTGTAGGTGAACTCAAACGAATTATTTATGTATACCTACAGATTGCGAAGTGACTGACGGATCAATTCTGGGCACAATAACACTTTTGATAGTTAAAAAGGCGGCCTAATTTAATCGATAATAACTGCGATACAAATTGAATATTTAGGTACTTTATCCTTGATGAGGTACTCTATGTATAAAGTCTCTTATATCAAGAACAAAAGAAAGTTTATGAACATCCACGTACGCGAACTCGGAATAAGGAATAATTAATAATACCGATTACATCGGGGCTTGCCGCTGGTTTTTACGAGCTTATAGCGCAATTAGCTGGATTGTTTAAGTGGATTATTCAACGAGATTTACCGAGGATTTTAGGTGGGGTGGCTTCCGCGGCTATGGCTGCTTTGATAAAGGCGAGAAGGGCTGTCGACGCCCGTCCGCGCATAAACCGGAGATAACCTTCGAACGCCACACCTATTTTATATGTTTTTAATCCAACAACTTGTCAGAATTCCATTATTCAAACGGATTAAAACACGTCCGCGAAAATTTGAACGAGATTCGCATGGTTACATTGATATGTGATATTACGGCTACCAGCATTCACACAACAGGTATACATGTAGTTAGGTGAAACAAGAGTATGAAACAAACGGACGAAGATCACCTTTCCACAATAGAATGATTATAAATCGATCCTGAAAACTGGACAACAGATTTTCGTTTTCACTCCATTGATCGCAACATTCAAGAGCCTACGGGTTATGACGTTAAAATGGTCTACAGTGCACTCTGGTAATTGGAGTGTAATCGTATTAAATATCGGTTAGAATCAGGGTCTGATAATCGATCGGTTCAATCGTTGGATGAATTTTGTCGGATCGTGATCGTTGAAGTTCGAACAATTTCCAACATCCATTATTCTATGTTGTTTGGTCTACTAGTTTGGAATACGAACATTCATACTGTATAATCAAGTCACTCCTCAATTCTTAAATTAATTTTTTTAAAGAAAAACCAAATTTCGGCAACCCCAAAATATATCGTGCTCTGGATTTGATACGATCACTTTGATCATCGAACTGTGTTCAGGAGTGAAATTATCTCGATCAAATAAAGTTCTCCGAGCGACGGTCGCGCGGTGGAAGAATTTGTAGTTGGCGATGACGTCGCGCTTGATCAATTTGTAAGTAAACAAAGTCTGTAAAACCGAACACCTGGGCTTAAAATCAGACTATTCGGGATAGTTCGTGCTGTAAGATCAGGTGAAAAAATGATAGAAAAATAAAAACGAACAAGAAAAAAAAGACCGGCAATCACCGGCCGTCGGAGTTTGAACGGAGCCAAACAACCGTCGCTCGATTCGATTATGCAGCGGAACCGAAGACATTTTTTTCATACAACATTCATATTTCATTTAATAACCCGTATCTAATGTGTTGAGACCCGAAGTTGTCCGACAGCGATTATCTGAGTAATTAAAAGATATGAGGGAGGGGGGGGGGGTTATTATACCCTCTGCATATGATCAGATAAGAGTATCAATTTGTTGAGCAAACGAGATTAAGGTCGATCAAAGTTGGGGCTAATGAATAATTATTATATCCAGCTATACGTGTATGAGTGTTCGGGTAAAAAAGCCTTCGAGAAGTGTGCATAGCAGAGTAAGGGATACGGAAGTTGGTTGGAAATTTTCAGTTGAAATATCCCCACGAGAGAATTAGCTGCTGATGTACATAGATGATGATGCGGTGTATAGCCGGCAGATCGCGCCGCGGCGCTGCTCGAGAAAACAAAAGAAAAACGTATACCTAACTACCGTCTATCGGAGGCGAGACCCCTCTATTTATTGATATACTCCACGACTGTGTGCGAGAATCGTACATTGGCACTCGTATTTAAGCGATCGGAGGCCGGGTACATGGACGTTGGTTAATTTAACGTGTGCGTAGATTTTGTATATAATATGTATAGGTACTATACATCAGCCTCTCAATATCCATTCCATGCTGCACGGGCAGGGTTAGGGAAGGCTGCAGTCGGGCCACTTAAAGACTTGAAAATAATACCGGATAACCTACCCCAGTAGGGTCAATAGGCCTGTTTATATAAAACAATGCTTATAACCGAAAAACGAGTACTAATTGTTCGCTAATTTTATTATTTTAACGACACAAAACACTCCGTGTGTATAACCAGCTACTACGTTATTCATTTTACTGCAGTGCCTTATATTATACCCCTGCAATATTATACGTACAGTTGTATGCTCTATATGTGTAATATATACCGATCCATCTAGTAATATTTATACGATACACGTGGCGATAATTATCAATGTGTTGGCGACTCAATTATTTCGGTATTATACGCAAAATTGTAAATATTTATTAATTCATTTACTTGCAGAAATATTTGTAAGTTTACCATCGGATTTGCAATTTATTTTTCCACCGTGGAAATAAAATACCGTTAAATGTTTTAATCAATCGATTTTGTAAGAAAAATTTATGAAATATATACTTTCACAAAAGTTTACACAAATAACTGATTAATGAATTATTGTTGAAATCCTGAATACATAACCATATCATCCTGTTCTCTCTCTCGAGAGAGAGAAATTTGGCCACCTAGCGGATGGCGAGTAAACACACTGTCAGAGTTAAATTTTTCGCATATTCATTGTCAGCAGAAAATGAAACGACTCTGTATATATTTTTTGGATACAAGTAAATGAATGAACGATTTCATTGCATTATAATTGATATCAGGAACGTTCTCATTATTTTTTCTTTTTCTTTTCCTTGCATTTCTCTTTTTCTCTTTCCTCTCTTTTTTTTCAATCTTTTTCAGGGAAAATCGAAACTGAACCAATCAGTGTTTTGTAAACAGTGTCGGGATTGGATGATTCCCAACGCACTGGGGTGACTGGAAATAGGGATTTCCCCTCGCTGCTTTGCCACGACAGGAGTAAATTGGATTGGATAGTATAACACCGCAACTCACATCGAAACAGTTGCTCGTTGGCGGGTTACAGGAATGTATAAAGTGCGCGTCCATTTTACACAAGAATCAATCAATCATCACTACGACACTTGTGAAACAAGAGATGGGCTAGACCACCATACCTATAATTTTTTGTACATGCTGAATCCGAATCCTCTGTCAGAAATGCTTCATGAACCCCACATTTTGAATACCTGCTCCTGCCTAAAACATTCGGGCGTCGACCTCGAACATTGCAAGATTTTTTTCGTGCGCATGAATTAGAGTGGAATACCTAATACATGTACCTCAAAATCTGGGGGTGATGGAGCAATTCTGACACCGGATTCGGATCGAGCATGTTCAAAACCATGTGGGTACTAATGATGTAACGAATACAAATATACATTTTTAAATATGTCGTCATTTTTCTACGTCTGAAAGTTGATAATTGATTGACTGACATATACACCATGAAAGTTACGTGCACACGTTAGAGCCGTTTGCATCTTATTCCGGAAATTGCCGAGCTGATCCGAACTAAGCCGATAGTTTGATTGATTGTTTAACGACAAATTGATAGCAGAAACAATTTAGTTTGAGGTTAGAATGTGATTCATACGTGAAAACAAACTTATATAATAAAAGTTCATTATCAAACTAATGTTTTTTTTTTTTATATTTGATATTTCCACAATTTTTATAAGCAGAATATGATGTACTTGTGACAATCACATTCGCAAAATATTAGCACGATTTTTGCGAATGCGAATTCGAATATTCGTTACATCACTAGTTGGTACGGTGGTCACTTTTTTGTGCGTCTGTGTTCTGTGTTCGTTCTATTAGACCAGAAAGTATATCCCTAGTCCAAGGGGATCAACGTCAAGACCGCAAATTCTAAAGAAAGAGAATACAAGAATACCGCATTAGAGATAAGAGGTTATTTCATGCCATCCTAAGGCGGACAGGGATCAAGGTGTGTAATTTCTATGGTCATACACCTTGACGTTGACGCAGCAGCCGCCATGGAGTCAAGCCTAGTTGAGGAAATGTCAAATTAGTTAGCCAGAAACTAGTGTTAAGCTAGCATTAGGGTATACGAATTAGCATAGGTATCTACTGAGGCGTATGTTTGTTATCTTTTATTTTTACAGTGTTGGTGGTAAATACAAGCTCCCCAGCGACACTAATGTTCTAGAGTTAAAGAGGGGGGGGAGTCCCAAGTTACGGTCAGAAAAGTTCTTGGCTTAAGATAGCCTGAGAAATCGTCGACACTTCAGAGCCTGGCGAGGTCACGTAGTAGGTATACCACTTAAATGCTTACGTTTATACAACAGGGGTTATAGTTACTCGAACGGTACACATGGAATAACTGACGATGAGCGTCAGGTAAGGAGTATAAGGTATTGGAAATCAGGAAACACGAAAATTGACACCACAATAAATGCCTGTTCATTTCTGTAGCTGCATAACGAATTTGGAGAAGTTTAAACGACGGAATGGTCGTATTTCATGGGTAATATCCGTAAAGAAAACGTGAAATAAAAGGCACACATTCGCTGCCCAGATTTAATGGCACAGTAGTGCTCGATAATGCATACATGGGGTTAGCTCAGCTGCACGGCTGTCTTCTTTGATTATTCTTTCTATGTACCGCAGAAACGATCAGGGCATAACGTGTATAGGTATGAGAAATGTCGGAGTAGGGTATATCCGTTCGAGAAATCCTGTTCCAATATTTGATCAAGAAAAACGATCCTAAGGGCAGCGGAAGGGGAGAGAGAGAGATTAGTGGGAGAAAAATTGAAAATTCGCATCGGCTGGCTTCCTTTCTCCCTTCTTCTCATTCCTATATACGTATAGTAACGTATAACGCACAAGGATCACTTCATTCCCGATGGATCCTCCTGCACGCAGTTCAGGGTACACAAGTTGCAAAAGAAGAGGTTAATCTCTCAGCCAATAAATCCTCCACCTTCACTCTCATTCAGTTTTTTTCGCTCCCGACTTATCTCCGAATCTTTCAACTTGCGAGGATCTGGTTTGTTGTGATCAAAAAACTGGTTCACAATATTTCCGTGACCGTAACTGAATCGGAGATTTTAAATGCCACAGTCAATCAGTACCTCTCATTCTAGGTTCGTGCCCAATGTAACGCCTTGCAAAACGGTCCTCATGATCACCTCGAATTTGCGAAACGCAAGTGTAGTTAGACATTTGAGTTTATCACGCGACGCATTGTGAGCTGGTTAAGTTGGTTAAAAGTTGGTGAAGAATCTTGAGTATTCCTTTGGTATATGGTGAAATGTTTGTAAGGTGGGGTCGGTTCTGTCCTATGAGACGCCGATCCATTCCTCACTCCGGGGATTCTATGGCCTCGACTTTATAAACTCTGAGCAATAATCGCGTTGAGTATATAAGTGATCGTCTAGCGTTTCCCCAGCCAGTCTTTAACCATTAGCAATTCTCGGCTGGAGATAGCAGACTAAGATTAGCCGTTGTACGTACGTACGAATGGTTCGTTCGAAATCAGGTGAGGGCGTCGCAACGCGCCACCTTTTCTCTCTGATTATACACACGGTGCTGATTGTGAGAGGTGTAGGTCAAAGGTGGTTGAGACCTGCCTGTCTAAACTGTCTTGTCGTATATGCTGTACCGTTGAAAATACGACGATTTCATTTCTGATTATACCTACCTTGCGTGCCTGCCTCGCGATTTTCTCCTCTGCATGCGGCTACCTTGCTCTTATACCTCACGCCTCTTCACCTTACACAGGGTTGTAATCTAGAGTCTGATAATTTCTCCCAGGTTTTCATCCATATTGCGAGGACTCGAGCGAATTTTCAGTATATATTTTTATGCGTTAGCTCAACATTCGCTTTCTTCCCTCTATTGTTGTAATAAATATATTTAATCAATGCAAAATTACACGTCTTTTCGTATACAAAGTAGAAGAATTATTCGCGATTACGGATATTAGACGGTTCTCAATTGAAAGTATCAAATTTCAAAATATAGAAATAAATAAAGGATACCGTTGTTTGTTTCAAGACCACAAAAAATAGGGTTGAATTACGTATTCTAGAATTCTATTTATGTCCTCTGTTAACGTAAATCTCTTTCTAAAATCTATACACGGGTGAACGTTTTGCAGCCTTGGCGATAAGTGCGGCAGCTATACGTGAATGCTAAAAATATAATAAATAAGAATTAGACAGATTGAATGACGATAGCGTAATCTGCGGTATAATTATTCCCAGTCTCTGTACAGACACGTTGGCACCTTAATTAGGTCATTTTTCTTTTTATTTCGTTACGCAAAGTACAAATTAAATATAAGCTGCAGCAATTCATGCGAACGTGTAATATTTTGCTTCAACAATTTCGCACAATTTTCTATCATGCTTTAATTCAGCAATATAAATAACCTCTCAGCGTGATATCATCGTCAACGAAAGTATCGCTTATGAAAAATGAAAAAGAAAAAAAAAAAATTGTATAACATACGATTCAGCAGGCAGGCGTGTTTTGAATATTCGTCTATAAATACCTGTACATTATACGGTATAAAGGACGACATTGTGCATAGATGTAAGATATACATTTACGCAGGTACTTGAGACACACCCTTGCGTCGAGGCCTAAAGAATTTCGTGCAGCTCGGTTAGCCGTGAGGCGACGGCGTGACGCTGTTATCTTCGATCTTAAAACCGAAAGTGTCACACCTTCAAGTATTTATATGTCCCATTCGAATTATCTGGGGATTGATAGGCCCGAAATTAGTCGTCGGTGGAATATTAACAAACCCGTGCGCTGCAGTTAAACTCAAGGGTTTATATTACATTCATACACATTTATAGATAAATACAGCCGCCGCGGGCCATCAACTAAAACAATAATTACTGTTAACAGAGAATTAATCCCTCGACTCGAGACGTACGAGCTATACAGCAGATGTTACTTATACATATACGATCAAAAACACGTTCCGGAACACCGTTTCTTACACATCATACCCGTGTATACTTTCACTTACACGCTTTGGCGTCGATTTTTCAACCGATTTAATCAGGCGAAAGTAAAAAAAAAAAAAAAACGTAATCAAGATTGAAGAAATTTGATTTTTTTTTTTTCCAACACAGTCGAAGTACAACCAATTTGTGCAATTCTTGACAATTGAATTCCATGCCTGATTCCCTGCTACTGTTGGAGTCTACTTGGCTTTATAAGAGAACGTCCCACGCATCGGTTCTCTCATTTTTCTTTCTTTTTTTTTTTTACGTTTAGTGTCGAGTAGCACGAGCGGCGTTTAAGTCCCCTCGGTGATCTTTATTCCCCAGTAACGCGTGCAGGGTAAAAATATACATTTACACATATACCTATATAAGGTAAATAAAACAGACGCCCGAGTAATAAAATGCGTAAAATGCATTTACCGGTATTATTACGCCCGACGGAGGTGCCAGGTTCGAGTAATTTGTAGTGTGCAGGTAGATACGTTAGTTGGTTCGAGTTAGGTCAAGTTAGGTTAGGTTAGGCGGGCAGTCGATAAAATGCACCTGTATGTCCCGTCGGCCGGACTTAAGGGTTGCGCAAACTAATCTACCCTGTCATAATTCACGCAGCATAATGTGACACCGAAGATTCACGACAACGATAATTCCTATTCGCATACAGTAGCGCGCTTATCTAGAGAATTTTAAATGATTTTTCACACTTCGTAAGCTCGCATAAGGTTAAGTTGGCACTGCGTACCATTCCTTTTGAATAACGAAAAATCGGTTCACCCAACAAAGCTCATTTTCGCACGGTTTTCGAATTAAAGCCGATCAAAGTTGCAGCCAATCACGGTTCACCGAAAAATAACGGTCATTTTATTGCACGACGCCACCACCAGTTGGCGTTTCGTTAACCGCTTGCCGTGATTTTAGCAATCGGACATTCGTCTTGCCGTTGTTTGAAAATTACTAAACGGATATTATCGAAATCCGGGGAATCGGAAAAACTTTAAACTTACCGGGTGAAATGGTTATAGGATCTCGTTATTTTTCGAGATTATCGGACGATAAGAACGGTAGTTTTTAACTGCTGTTACAATCTCGGAACGGGAGTCTCCGCACCCATTCATAAAATAATAACTGAATGAATGATATAAACATAGGGCCTGGTATAAGTGACGCTGCAGGCTTGGCTTTCGTTTAGCTAGTCACGCTACGAAGATTATGATGTATTATTAAGCGATTGCTCTTTTCTTAGCGTGCAACACGGTAGCTGTATATGTATAGATATACATATAATATATATATATATTCATATACATGTTTACATACTTGACGAATGGCTGCACCTTCACGTGACTACCAAGTGACGATTTACACCGTGCCATAATTCACGTTGAGAAAGTTGCAAGGAAAAGAATTTCGCGGTTCGATGACGTGCAGAAGAAATAAAAAATGTTAAAAATCGTAAAACTCATACAAGCGTCAGCAGTATGTTTTTTTTTTAATTTTATTATTGTCAGAGAAGCCTCAATTTTCTGTTTGTAAACATTATTTGAAAAATATAAGCGGTATATTGTAAGTTATATGTATATCGATATATAGAATAACCAAAGCTGACAAGCGATTAGTACCTGTCACCCATACCAGATACCTAATAGAATTTGAGGATTCATCAACCAAATTAACAGTAGAGGAATTTCCTGTCTATGCGCATACATACATTAATCGCAAGAGTATGTTCGCGTATAAACCGGGATATTAGACAGCCGGAAGTAATATTTCCATTGTCGTCTTGTCTCGGTATAATAGCTGATGCGTTATCTCGTAGACATTTCTAAGATCTCACAGTGTGATACTTAGTTTTTGGCTTGTACCAACCGAGTTCCATTTTTACTACACGTGCATGACTAATTGTGATGTGATAATTAATTTTCTTAATTACATACTTCACACTACAGCCACGCCATACGTCGTTGAGCTCACAAAAATATAGGTGTACATACGGAAACGAGGTAGAAAAAACAGAAAAGTTGAAGAAAAGGATCGATAAAAAAGAACGCGTAAATCTACCGTTGAAAAAAATCTGACATCAGCCTCTCATCTTCGTTTCATGCTTCATGGCCTAAGTGCAAACTGCAAAGTGTGATTAAAAAGCGTCGTCCTGCACTCCTCATCACACTTTATAATACATAAAACCATGGCGGCTACTTGACATGATTTGGTGGGCGACAGGTTTCGTCGTCCTTGCCAGGAGCTGGACGACGATGTGTGGTAAAGTAAACTGAATGCAAAACTGGTAGGTGAAAACAGAGCAGGTCGGTGGCAGAATGGACACCAGAGGCATCAGAGGCGTCAAAGGACCTCTGAGAGATGTGAATCAGATAAGGAGATCTCACAGCTCGTCCGTTGGCGTCAATGACATCAAAGCCATCCGGATTACACCTATACCTACATTATACAAAGCAGAAAAGTAGGCAGAAGAGATGATACGTACCGCAGTGAGTTTATCTGCTAATGGCGATGACCATCATTGACTTCACGTGTCGACGTGAAAATTTTTTTGTAGAACCACCCACCTCGATGCCGTCTTTTCTACAAAGTAAACCAACGATGAGCCGAGAAGATAAAAGCAGATATTGACGAACCGGCGCAACATTTAATGGAGAAATTGATGTTACAGAGATTTAGTAAATCCGGTAATCATGACTGGGTCTGCTCAAACCCAAGAGATGCATGCGCCATGCTGTGCGGCAAAGTGTAATGAAATTTCAACAATTCGACAAGGAGATGCAGCGGGGTGGGTAGGTAAGTGAAAGAAAGAAAATTGAAAGAACATTGTATCGATAAGGAAATGGCGCCTAATCGTTGAATCAGGTTAGCAGTCTGGATAGGGTACGTGCTGCAAGGCTCAGGTAGGTGGGTGCCAAGTTGCAGGGGTGAAAGTAAATTGGAATCAAACAGGAAGTTCATAGTTATTCATCGAGCATGGAGGTGGACCGTGCTTACGTTACACACTCGCATATAATGCGTTAGCCACACTTTTATAGAGAGACACACATGGTGGCATGATACATAGCGCGCGTCGGGTAAAGAGATATAGGTAGATACCAGAGTATAATATTATGCCGTTTGCGCGAGCGCGCGTGTGTGTGTGATTCGACCCAACACGCAGTCAAGTCGTTTGGGTATAATTTACGTATAAATTAAGTGGAATGAATCAACACGAAGAGATTAATCGTAATGGCCTGGACTCTATCTACCTGATATAATAAAAAAATAACATGGCATGTTTATGCCACTTAGAACCCGACCATGCTCTGTACATATCGAACTTCTCCATCGTGGCCCTAGCCGGCCACGCGTCAACTCGTTATTATTTATTCCTCGCTAAATCCATCTGTCAACGTGCTGCTAAGAGGCTTATCAAATCGTAGGTCCTGCACCCGTTTATGCCTCTCCACGTATTGTTGTTCTACTAATAAAAATGATCACGTTATCGAGAGACCCGAACCATGCGTAATGGTTCACGACTCTCGTATCCGGAAATGGGCATCGTTTAAAATGCAAAATGAGGGTAATGAAAAATGGACGGTAATTGACCAGGCACAAGTCGAAATATTGCGTATGAATTCTATCGTGGGTAAAACTCGTCGACGGGTATCGACAGTAGGTACTGGTTATGTTGATGGTGTATGGGAATAGAACGACGTACCTAAGGTTAGGGGTACGGTAAACAAGCCGTGAAATTGCCTTTTAAATATTAGATTATAATTAAACATGTACCACCACTACCTGCAGCAGTATTCAGCTGGTGTGCGCCGAGGACAGATATATACTGTAGGTACTGCGTATAAACTTTGGTACCGTAATACTAAACGGCGCGCACTGGGTACCCATACACTCGCTGTTAATCCCTCAGGAAAACCTCTAGCTCGATGGCCCGAGCAAGAACCTCCTTCCTCATCTAGCGGGATGAACCCCTTCCAGTACTTGGCACCCCGACGGCTACCCTAAAGCTCAAGCTAAAGCTCTGATATCAATCAAGGCTCGGCTATCAGATAGAATAGCCCGCCTCTCGCTACTGCTCATCATTTTCCTCCCCATGCTCACCTCTCGTGCTCTGCTCTTCGACTAAATTGAGTGCTTTTCAAAAGAAGCATCACATGTTTGCTTAATCCCAGGATAGATCGAGTCCCATGCAACCTTCGTATGGATATTAATACTCGATCTCATAACCAAATACCTAGGTTTTGTCTTAAAATCTATTCTCAGGCGGCTTTTATCGCTGATTTGGACTCGGAACCTCAAAAAAATCAAACCAACCAATTTTGAAATACAAGGAAGTTTCGTTTTGTTTGTTTTTTTTTTTATCTCACTTGCTATGACTTTTTTTCATTACAGCTTATCAAAATATTCAAGCCTGTTTCCAAATCCCGAAACTGCTTTGTTAAGGATCAATCCTCTAAGCTTTTATATTTCTGTAGGTAGACGATAGTTGAATCTGATCCATGAATCTCTTCTTGCGGATCGTGTGCCTCGCGTTTTACTCATTTTGTGCATATGGCATTAGAATTCCTCATCAGATATTTTCTTCAACGGCGTATCAATATACCTGATCAAGGTGCTGCTTATATAACAGAACAGACAATTCAGTCACTGGCTACACGGTTGAATATTCAGTTTCTGATTATATACGAGACACCGAGGAATGATAATTCATAAACATGAAGTAGTCCGCACATCGGTAAGCAAATGTCGTGGGAGTTTTGCATATTCTGTATTAAACCCTGCATCAGCAGAAGCAGCACCAGCAGCAGCAGCAGCAGTATTGCAATGGGAGTTGTCTGAAGTTTGAAAATTGAATATCATCATCATACAGCGGTATAAAAGCAGCGGCGTTGTGCAGTGAGGAGTGAGCAATGAGCACTGAGGCAGGTGTAAGGGTCAGGCCGGTTGTCGGCTGGCCTCCACAACAGCCTGCATATGTATGAACCGCGAGGAAGCGGAGAAGCTTGTACCAGTAAGCACCACCCCCAACTCCAAGAGTGGCATGTGCATTGCTCACTTAATAAGATCGATAGCCACCGATAAGCGGGCCCAGTGTACGTTGGGCCTCGAAAGAAATTAGCCTGTCCCCCGGGGCTCGAGGTCTGATAAGAAGACAGTTGGAGCAGGGAACGGAACTGCGCCAGTTCCTCCATGAACCTTAACATATTATCAAACTGTGGGGAGGCGCAGATGCAGAAAGTCAGGCCTGTGGTGGTGAAAATTTCACTTCAACGTTGTACGTCATGCGGTCGCTCACAAAATACATCAGGGAAAAGTAGTGTATGCCGATCGGCAGCAGCGTGGAAAAATTTGCTACCAAATAAAAAAAAAAAACAACATTTATTCACATCAATCACTACCAGGGGTTTATAATTTTACCGACTTCTCACACAATAAAACCAATATATCCGTGCGTCCCACCCTACGTCTTCACTCCCTCGTCGTGTTTAACTCGAAAGGCATCATTTCCCGCTAAATAAACCTCGAAATCACCGCTCAATTCCCGTCTTAAATAGCAGTTCAACAGCCACGCCTCCCCTATTTCCAAACCGTAATCACTGCGTACCGATAAGAGAGTTGTCAAATCGGTAACGATCGTTAAAGTCGAGCGCACGATCATTACTTCCAGATTCGAGATTCCTTATAAGCTGCTGGCTAAAGGTGTTATCACGGATAAAATAATCGTCGTTCACTTATTCGCGACATATGATACTCCGTTCTATACGATATAATGAAATGTGGGACAATAGCTCGGGCAGCCAGCTCCACCACACATACAAGGTGAGGACGTAATACACAACCATAATTTTAAACAGCGATCAAATACGATACGACGAGATGTGCTATTCATCCCACAGGACCGGAACCGCTGCAAGCGAACACCGACTTCCGGCCACGTGTCTGTCGTTGGCGTATTAACCAATCACCACAACGGTTTGGCGGGAAAAAACAGAGGGAATTAAATGGGTATATCGAGAAACGTGACCCCTCCCCCTCCCCATTATCCCATCAAGTTGACCATTGCGAATTTGCTGAGGATCACACTGTGTTTTGTCAGTAGTATGTTTCGAACATATAACATGAACCTGCCTGAGTTCTATGTCACGGGTTAAACAAGGTAGTAGAGATACGATTTAATTTCGGGTGAAAGCCCCAACGTATAATGTATTTTGGGCTTCGTTTGGCACACATAGAGATTGGAATAAAGAGGAACGAAAGCGCGAGCAGTGCTTACTCCGGTTGGAATCGAGGCGGTGATGAAGGCGGGGACGCGAGAGAAACCCCGAAGGGTATTCAGCCGTCCGAGGCACCCGTCGCGCTAAGAGATGGCATGGCATCAGCAGGCTAGAGCCACGTACCGTAGGGTAAGGGTAACCCTGGGGGCGGCAGCTGGCAACCGCCGAACAAGACTTCCGACACTTTGCCCTTAGCGCCTTTGTCGATTGGTGTACTTATGGCGCCGAGAGGGTACAGTAGGTGGGTGGAATCTAGGCTGCAGATTATATTGTACTGCCGAGGAACCGAGCGGCAATCCGTCGACATTAGCATTAAGATAAGTATACCAGTTATTGACCCTGTTCCAATTATTGGCCTTTTTTGGGTTGTATCTCTTTGATCCTTAGTTCTAAAATTACCAACAAATGAATTTGTAGTGTATAATCCTCCAACCAATTTAATTGAGTCATCGAGAAGTTCACAATTTGTACCGCAAATTTATAATTTTGGATAATAAAGGGGTCGATAATTTGGGCTAAACGTATGTACAACTGGTACACTTACCTCATACGTGTTAAGTAGTGACTAGGTAAAAACAAGCCAGATAAAAGTATGGACTGTAGTGTCTCGTGGTGTAATTCTAAATTTTTCAAATGTCCGTTGGTACTTTAGAAGAATTCTGACCATTATCGATTCACCGCCCATTTCAATGTCTGAAAATTCTTATCAAGCTCGTGGTTCCTCCGAAGTTACAGGCGGTTGACGGTGCCTTGGCCGTACTCGTGGAACGCTTGATTCCAATCTTGGAAGGCATTCATCACCCGATCACCGTGTGCAACTACGGCTATCAGCCAGCCAATCAACATTCGTAGCTGTTATTGGCTCTTGACGGGGAGTGGAGTGAGGGCGAAAGGAGAGAGTTTAGGCAGAGGGTGGTGTTGGTGGGACGTTGTGCAATGAATATACGTGATGTCGAGGCTGCTCGTGTCTATATTCGAATCCATGTGTGCGGATGCCGTATTTGACGTGCCTATCAATGCGGATCGCCGAGGTAATAGACTGCACGCAGCCCCTAAATGGAGTACACACATCAATATCTGATAAAGAACCAATTCATACACTCGCGACCGTATGCCCCCGATTTCTCTCGATCACGCGGCTGGCTTCACCTTGGAAGCAAAATTTCGAGGATGACACTATGTACTATCTGTACCAGAACTTTCAACCCCGCGCAGAAACTTGTCTTTGACATCAACTTGGATCATCGGTTTCAAACGTATAGTCTGTTAATCCGATTTTATAAATTGGTTTTGATATATTTTACAGTTTTGTCGATAATTATAATAAGTAGTGGGATACCTTCAGGTTCCTAGCTTCGACTCCGTACGACTTCAGGCATATCACAACTCTCGTCAAGTGATGTAAAATTAGCAGAAACTTCTCACCACTTGTGATGTAAGTTTTACACTAATGTGCAACATGGACTCGGATTTGTATATTAAAATGACGGATGTGACATCATACGGTGTGAACTCTGATTCTCGAGGCACCAGATATAACCTGAAACCGACAATATTACTTGCAAATTTATTCTGACCGTCAAAGAAATCTACCATTCAGAAGTTGAAATACTTGTTATGCGAGATATTTCGAATACAAATACGATAATTGATCGAGACTTTGAAATCCCATCCGACTGCATCAACAATGCAAACGTCGTCTCACCTACCAACCCCTAACTCTCCTTCGAAGCTGGCTGCAGGCATCAAGAGAAGAGAAGAACGAGACGCACGCCTGGCACGCGTCCGTCTGGCGGTATCCTCTTACACGTATAATGCAGAGTGCATCAATAAGAACGAAGGACGTTACGACGTTGGCAGCTATACGACAGTGTGTATTAAGCGAAGTGGCGAAGAGATTGTTCTATACCTGGATGAGGAGAGGTATTAGCCAAGGGGACGACGCCCCGAACCAAGACGGAGAAAGGAGCTACTGGAAGTAGGTGGCATGGCAGGCATATCCGGTGGTATCAAATTCATACCATGCATGATCGTTTCTTTGACGATCAGACGAATGGAATATTGCAGAGTCCTGGTGATCATGGTAGTAGTGGTGGTGGTGGTGGTGGTGGTGGTGCACACCTAGAAGGTAAGGCGATATTTGAATGAGACCGGAAGTGGCGATTCTGGAACATTGCCGGCGGCGCACGCGCCCCTAGCTCCTCAAGATGCGCCTCTTCTTGAACACAACCGACCATTGTTTAAATCGCGGAGGCGGAGTGGCTACCAGAGCTCTCACTTATACTTATCGCTTCTCCCCGTGCAGCTTGTTTCACCGAGATGAATTCTTCGAGGTTCTTATTCACGATTATATTATTATTCCACGCACGCATATTGTCGGCATGTCTTTACGACGCCGTGTCATTCGACTTCCGATCAGCTGCTCAGCTGGTACCGCTCGTATCTGGCCATGGTGAGGGAAATGGAAAGGGGAATGGAAATGGGAATGGGAATGGGGCCAGACATCACCTGGGATCTTGAGATCATGCCAAAGACTGTTCGCTCGATTCGCTTTACAGCTTCCAGTCTTTCTTATTATAGGCACAGATTTTCTCTAGTACGTTTATGGTGAACAATTGATATTTTGTCATGCTCGCATAAGAAAAAGCTACCAAATCAGTCAAAACAATACCGGAAATTAAACCGCATCAATATTGTGACCACTCTTTTCACAGTACACTGTAAAACATTGACGGTCTTAAAATTGACTAAAAGTGGCCCGTGTGGCCTATAACTATAGAACAATTTTCGTGGTCAATTCAAAACTTGAACGTCAGATAGTGTTAAATTGACGATAAGTAGTATTAGATTGTCATTAAATAGTGTTGGATTGATACAAAAAAATACTCCACACAAGTCCACACGGCATTTTTATGACAGTGTGGGCAATTCCTAAAAACAAATTAACCATAAGCTTCTTCACGCAGTTATTGACGATATTTTCACCTGAAATTTAAATGTCGGTAAATATTATCGATCGAACTACTTCCATTTGTACAATTCTGAATCGAGGGCATTTTTGTACTTTGACTTTTCTTTTTGGCATTTGTAAACGACTCGGAGGGCCTAACTGCAAAGAATCCAGGTCGATTGTCTGCTTCGCTGACTTTTTGTCCTTCCCGCCATTATTACGTTTATCATTATTATTATTTCGGTAGCTAGATGGTGTCGAGTTACCATCAGAGGCACGTTTCGTTTCGCATTGTAGAAACGACTACATCCACACATCGGCGTATAAACGGGGTTATTATACAAGAACTGGCTGAGGACAGAAGGCTGCAGCAGGCGGCGTGCTGGGCGTGTGCGAACGGTTTCGAATTTAACCTCTAACGAGCACCGCGGCCTTTTGAATAAAAATCATACGTGCATACATGTACACTTCACGTGAAGCACGTTATAAGTGGCGCCGAATAACGCGTCAGTTTGTAGACTTTTTAAACATCAAGAAACTGTATCAAGAGGAACTCAACTTAAACTGTATCCAAGGTTACGGGACGCCGGTTAGTTTCAACTTTTGCAAAGACGAATATGCGAGAAGTCGATGTTCTTTTGAGGAAAACTAAATTAGCGCTTACTACTAAATAAATAATTTCGTGATACAAAATCCTGGATGGTCGCCAGGGTTCGAAAGTCGTGTCCTTTGAATGCCTGTTGATAACGAGCCCCTTCTCTCTCCCCCCTCGCGAAGAGGAAACCATAGGCGAAACGGAAAGCCTCGCAGCTGTGGATCCCCCGCAGACTGAAACGCCCCGGGAATCCCCGATCAACGTGCGGAAATCTCTGTCACCGTTATAGAAGGTACCATTTCAATTGGTGCTCACTGACGGCTGTATATGGAGGGTTGTGTTGGTCGTGTGCGGTAGAAGAGATTTTTCCGCAAGCTAGAACTCGATCTTTAAGTCTAAAAAATTTGTCACAAATAAGAGAGTACAAATTTTGCCATGATTGTAATAACCCGAGTACCATTGGCTATTATTAGTTTTTACGCATTTAGTTTCGTGGAAACGTGTACGAAAAATTTGCAAAAATCTTCTTTCATATAGTACCTACCTATAACGTGACGACGATCAGGACGTGGCTCGAACAGCTCTCAGAGAAGGGATAAAGAAGAAGTATGAGCGAGAGAGGAAGCAGCGAAAGGAATTATTCTCAGAAACTGGCGTCCAATTAACTTTAAATTACTCCTTAAACTAATTTCATCTCGCGCGGCCTTGTTTCCGCTCACCACTTTTACCCAAAGTTTATAGAAAGGAGGCGACTCGATGCCCTGTAGAATTGATCGACCTGCACTCTCTCTTTCTCTTTCTCTCTCTCTTTCTCTCTCAGTTACTCAGCATTTCAAGCAAACAAACTAGAACTCCTTTTCCCCGTGAATTGAAGCCCTAATACTACTTCACCAATCCCAGAAGCACGATACCTTTCTTCGTTTCAAAAAAAAAAAATAAATCCTAATCCATCAATCGCTTCGTTTTCGGCCGTCTTTTGGACTTGTCAAAACTTTTACCAGTATTATAGAAATTCGGAGAAGTTGGACATCGGTTTGGCTAGAATTACCAAACTTCGTGCTGGTTCCATTAAAAAGAAAAGAAGAAAAGAAGCAGGTTAAAAAAAAAACAAAACGCGAATAAACTTCTGCGAGCGAATTTCAAACCCGTTTACGAGTTAGCGAGACAATTCCGTGGCTGTTCAGGAGCCTTGGGGTAGGGGTTGATAGATTTGTTGGGAGAGTTTTGGTGGTCGGGTGTCTGTAAGCAGGCAAGTTGTTGGGGCGCCTGCCGGGAGTTATTGTGCCTCCTGTCATCTTCAGATCGCACCTTCTTTGAACCAGGATGCTAATTATGTGTCAACCGTTCAGCAAACGTCAGCACTGGCAATACAAATTCGTGATTCCTACGATATTTAAAGCATTCTACCACCGTACCTTACAACGCGTATGAATTTGGCCATCAAATTGGCCACCATTTGGTTTAGAACCAAGCCGGATTTTGTCACGATTCTGTATAAAATAATTGTAAGTTAATCAACCTCCAGTTTTTTATGAATAGTCAAACATTTGATGGTATGAATTGAAATGAAAGTAATTTTTATCGTTCTCCAGAGAATACCGAGAATCACGGTGGAAAGATGTCATAGATACAACGCGCACAGTTCACTTCCTCTTGAAAGAATAATTGATGTGCTTTTAACACGCGAACTAGCTTCAGAACTTGCTATTAGTGTGAGCTGATTCTGTTCATTTTTCATTTGACGGATTATAAGCGAATCGGTTATCTCCTGAATCCATTTTAAGACTTTCAATCTTTAGAAGTTTAACAACAGCGCCAAGTAATTCATTGTCATATTTTCTCAATAAACTTTGAAGCTGTAAAGGGTGAACTTTTTGCAGAAATTTCTGCAATTGTAAAAGACGAAAATGGAAGAAGAATTTACTCTCAAAATCGTTGATTAATTGAGATGTGAAATGGATAAAAAAGATCTTACAAATGTATTAGGAATCAAGAGAGCCTGGCATTGAAGTAGGAAAGATAATTAGCGAAGATGAGTAACAGTGGCAGTAAAAGTAGTAGTAGAACAACTTGTAATTAGTAGCTAAGTAAATTTGCAAAGCCATTTCAAGTTCTCCAGAATTCTAGATCTTCTTTTAGACCCTCAAGTGTTGAGTTACTCACCGGCACTTGTTCCCTGCATGCATGCAGAAATCGAGGAATCAAGATTGGATGGTTGAACCTGAACCATCGTTAATGGTATACGAAAAGTTTAAACGGTACTCTCGTACACTTCTACTGTAACAACGTAGTGCTCGATCAGATTTTTGATGGATTTCGTTGATGACAAGAGGCACGAAGGTATATCACGTTACGGGTAAATACTCATCATCTTTTCCCACCCACTAAAGTAAAGTCTATCGTTGTAACGGTACACGTGAAAAAGTTTCATTTAAATTTCCATACTTGACCCTAATGACTATCGGTTAAAAAAAAAAAAAGTAAATAAACATATTGTTCCCCGCTTCTTCATTGCAAAGGACATACTTCTATTCCTGTAATAATTTGAAATTAAACTTTAAAATCTACGTAAAAAGAAAAAGCTGACACTTTTTACCATCGTCGTTTTTCTTGTAAACCGCATTCTTGTTTTTACTACTTGTAGTGCTTTAGCGGCCACAAGCTGTCAATTCGTATAACGTTTACTACCAACGACCCCGTGTGCATATTAATTGACCTAAAGCAGCATTGCTTAGAAGGACATGGTGACCGTAAACTCGTCGCTTTTAGTTACCCATGATTACCATATCTAGCATTTAAACTCACGGTGGCGATAACAATATAAATTTAATACCACGGCGAGACGACATTAGAGAAACGATTTTGAAAACGATTTTTTCCCATTTCTCCTTCGATTTCCCCTATCCAAAATAAAAATAAAAAATCCGTTACGTTTCTTAATCATTAACCAATGAAGTGAAACATTGCTCACAAAATATATAAATAAGCGACATTGCGACAGCTTGATCGGAAACGTTTAATACATTCTTTTTCATCGATGAACGGTAAATAAAAAAAAAAAAATGGGAAATACGCTTTTTATGCCAGGTTACAAGTATAATAATGTTACAATTTATTCTGTATGGTCAAACGTGGCCGAGCCGAGCTATGAGGCGGGAACCGGATTCGTGTTTCCAGTCAATTAATTTCATCGTCCCATACAGACTGCACCACCGCTGCTGCGCGATGTAGGTACGTATGTGCATAGGTATACGTAGACGTATATACTAGCCTGTCGACAGTGATTCCCGCGGGGCATCATGAGCGCGGTCCCTCACAAAAAGGGCTGCTCGCTTCCCCCTTGATAAAGCTCTGAATTCGCCCGCTTCTCTTGCTTGAAATAGGGGGCGACGGTTGGTGTATGTATGTGTATACATGTAGAGATTCGTGGCGGAGGCGCGAACCACTTGACATATGTTCCATACCCAGCCACCCATCCTAGAGCGACAGTAAAATGCCGCCTAATAGTAGCAGGAACAACCAAACAATGCGTACAAATCAAATCAGGATTCAAATTTCCCGCCACCGACGGTCAGTATTCAAAAAATCGAACGTCCAGGAATGCGAGGACGAATTTGAACACCATGGTCAGAATTCATCGGCGTTGCATCCCGCGAACGCCGCTTTTTCTAGTTTCCAAGACTAGATCCTGCGTCAATGTAGGCGCACGCATGTTGGCTGCATGTTCGCCATAGAAGTGGCGAACAAACGCAACCGTCAACTGAATGGGACCAACAAAGGCTCGTGATTATGTGGCAGTGGTATAAGCGAGGAGAGCGGCGAAGTGGGAAGGGAGGGAATGAATTCCCGATCCAGGACCCCCGTAGAAAAAGCTTGCAACACTGCGCAAGCTTGCCTCTGTCCCCATGTTGAAAAAGTCCCAGATACATGCATAAGATCGTTCTTTCTCCCTCGTTCGTTCGTTCGTTTTTTTTCTTTCACTACTTTTCTGCTTTCTTTCCCGCCCTTTATCGGAGGGGCTTTTGGTATAAGGTATATATATACAAGAGGGGCCAGGCGTTACATTGTTAAAGTATTTAACAAGCCGACCAAGCAATCCGGGACCACGTACAACCGCTGTAGCCAATCCCACCAATTTAATTCAATCTAACCAACATGGCGGATGTAAAGGGGGGCCATTTTGTTGCAGAGATACAATTGACTGACACGGGACAGCGGCGTATTGTCGGTTATGCTCACGTATCTAGCTCTAATTACCATTCAACTCTGCCCAGGCGAGCGTATACAACGATGCTCACGACACGGTGTACGTATCACTGCGCTGGCTGGCTGGACTGTTTCGGCAATTAGACATGCGGCCAAAAGTCTTCACTCATTCTTTTATTCGCGTCTGACTGGATTTTCAACGATTGATAGAACCGGGACACAGGGAGTACCTACGATCATTTTCATTATCCTATTTCGTATGATCGTTATCCCCGTTGTTTTCGCGAACATTGCAAGGTTTGTTTCCTCAAGCTCTGCAAAGAGCAACCTAGAAAAGTAGGTCGACGTGGTTTTGAATGAAATGCAAAATGGTCAGCGTTAAATGAAAAGAGAAGTATAAAGTGAGAAGGATAAAACTGACTCGCGAACCTCGCGCAAAACCGGGAGAGAGCCCGGGAATGTTTGCTCTTCCGAATGACGTTATATATTTGGACTTGCGAAGCAAGCGAGAAGTGGCGAGGCCAACTTCAGTCATTCAGACCTAGGGGCGGTCTCGGATCTCTTCAGAGTCTGGGATGTCTCTCCTTTCCCTTTCACATACACCTATCTTACCCTCCGACTGTTGCGATGACTCAAGGAGGACGTGTTCCCAGACCGTCGAGATCCAGGACCGATTTTCGGTGGGCTCACTTAATCTCAATCAAGCCTTACGAAAGATTAGAGCAACATATCACTCAGTGGTTAACCAGCCCTGAATCCGGTCGAATGCAACAAGAAGAACTGTAACGGTAATGAACAATTTGCGAGACTGGACATTAGATCATAATGATATCATGTGGGTCCGACTCGTTAGGAAATGAATGATCCGATTCGTTGACCGTGAGAATTGAGAGACTTTCTCTATACAGTCCTTTTAATTCTAACTCTCTACTGATCACGCGAATGTTTCAACACGATGATTGATAAGGAATCTCACGTATATGAAGGAACGAATCGGGCAGAAAATAAAACATCGGTACTAGTGTAACTTTTTCTATTTATGGTCGGAACGCGGAGGGTGGAGCTTCGAGCTCTGAAAGCCCGGTCGAGTGGTTCCCCGCTTTGACGAAAATCAGAACAAGCAAACTGTGTGCCTCGCACCGCGTCGCAGATACCTATATAAAAGTGTTTAACAGGGTTTTTCGCTTTCCAGATTGGCGATGCAACCTTTTGCGAGCGGAACGATGGCGACGGAGAATCCAACGAGTTTGCCGGCGGATCAGGCGACCTCACCAGCGCCAAGAAACCTGACATTTTCAATCGCAAAGATCATGGAACCGGACAAGAAGCCAACGTCAGAACCGTCTCACCCCCAACACCTGCCGACGGCGGGTCTGCCGTCACTTTCTTATTCCGCGCACCTAGAATCGGCCTTCAAGAAATACGTGCCGACGTTGAGGCACCAAAATCTGCTCCAGCACTACCCTCTTCTTTACTACCACCCGAGTCCATTGCTCAGAGCCTTTCCAGCTCCGTCAGTGACCGGCGGATCAACGCCTTCAACACCGTCGGCGATAAGGAGCCAAACGCCACCACCGTCGGTTACGGAATCGTCGAGGATACCGTCGTCAGCCTCGTCCCCGGAGGAGGTCATGAGAAAGAAGACCTCGCCGTCGCCACGTGACGTAAATTCAGGAACTAAACAGAAAACGTTCACGTGTCCGGAGTGCGGCAAGGTGTTCAACGCTCACTATAACCTCACGAGACACATGCCGGTTCACACGGGAGCCAGACCATTTGTCTGTAAGATATGCGGCAAAGGTTTCCGTCAAGCGAGTACTCTGTGCAGGCACAAGATAATCCACACTGCGGAAAAGCCGCACAAATGTCAGACATGCGGAAAGGCGTTTAACAGGAGTTCAACCCTGAACACACACACGAGAATCCACGCCAATTATAAACCGTTCATATGTGAATTTTGCGGCAAGGGTTTCCACCAGAAGGGTAATTACAAGAATCACAAGCTAACGCACAGCGGCGAAAAGGCGTACAAGTGCACAATTTGCAACAAGGCTTTTCACCAGATTTACAACCTGACATTTCACATGCACACCCACAACGACAAGAAGCCGTTTTCCTGCAAGATATGCGGCAAGGGTTTCTGCAGGAACTTTGACCTCAAAAAGCACATGCGCAAGCTCCACGAAACCGGGTCTCCGGTTCTCAACGGTGGACTCGGTGCCTCGGGTCAAAGTCAGAACCAGCAGACGCCATTCTCACAAATCCATCACGGCCCCGTCGGTCACAATTATGTTAATCCATTCTTGCTGCCACCGCCAGGCAGTACGACCTATCATCTAAACAAGATGTTGTGACCCAATCAAAACGCGTTCTGCACGCGAAAGACTGCCTGCCCTCTAATCATCGGACCTGCATCATGTTACCAAAATCACGCCGGACAACTTGCCCAGGCGTCAAAGTGATAAATAAATTTTCATTACCGGACGTGTTTTCAAATCTCATATACCTACCACAGTATACATTATTACCACAACGAATAAAGGGTCGATCATATTCGTTACACAAGCTTTAAAAACGCGTCGTACAATATTATTAAACCAATATATTATCTGACATCACTCGACGTGATCGTCTTTTTCCATATCCACGTCGTACTTCATCGTTTTATTTTTCCCCTTCATATTATTATTATTATTGTCATTAATATTAAACTTTATTCAATATTCTACCAAATTATATCGACCAAAGATAAAACCGATGACCAAGTTAATCACCATGATATGATAACGCGTATAACGAACATTATATTATATAGTTACTTAAACGAAATTACTGCGGACAGTTCATCGATTGTTCGCATTTGACGATTTTTCGCATCGAAAAGGAGATGAGAAAAGTGAAACAAAAAAAAAAATCAAGGCAAATAAACAGTATAAACTTATATTTCCTGTGAGTGCGTGCACCCGGAGATTGTGTACACTTACGAATCACGGAATAAGAGTGTAATATTACAATACCCTGCGTAAATCTGTAACATTCTCGATTCCTTTCTTCCGTCTTTCCTTCATTGCGAAGGCAGGGCGAATATATGATATGTAATATATATGATATACCTCTGTGTGTACGGTATTATTTTTTTTTTTTTTCTTTTTGCGGGAGAGGGTATACCGTACGTGCTTACGTACCCGTTCAAGTGTGCAATGACAGTGAGAAGCTGTACACCTGCCCAGGATCAGGATCGGGATCAGAATCGGAATCGGGGACCGGAGGGAGGTGGAGGGGGGAGGGATGGTGGGGGGGGGATCAGAATCAAACATTGAATCCACGACTAGACGGAGTACCCCGTATTACACACGTG
Organism: Neodiprion virginianus; assembly: GCF_021901495.1. Lineage (NCBI taxonomy): Eukaryota > Metazoa > Arthropoda > Insecta > Hymenoptera > Diprionidae > Neodiprion > Neodiprion virginianus. Next base: position 31,452,984 of record NC_060881.1, on the reverse strand, counting down.
CAAGTACACAATATACCTACATATATACTACACGCTAAAATTGTATGCGACGTTAAGCCGCATGATGCACGGCTACACCGCAAGACACATTAATCGTAGTTACATTGATTATTAACTAGTTTTTATTTATATATATATATATATATACATATGATACCGATTATCGCTCAAACAATTTGGACATTACGCGGTTGCGACGATTTGTAAATATTTGTAAATATATAATTATACATAATATTATATATGTATATGTAAATGTATCATGTACCTATCATATATTATTATACATTATAAATATATTGTACTTTACCAATGAGACAAAAAAAAAAAAAAAGCATCGAGATTACAAATTATTGTACTTCTAATTTATGGGCTACGCGTATTACATAGTTATATAGGTATATCTGTTTATTGGAATCATTGATGTTTTTTTTTTATCGTTTTATATTTGACATTCGATCGAACGAACGGCTGTTACATTGTCGGAATCGTTTGCCCCCCCCCCCCCCCCCCCAATCACGTTTCGAGTGTAGTTACTGTATTTTTTTTTTTTCTTTTCTCCGTCTATTTTCCTTCTCAAACGAATAACAGATATATAAATCGACATGCGGCTCCATGAATTATAGGCGCAGTTAATCATATCTAGTTTTAGGCAAGTGTATAAATTATTGGTGTGATAGTAGTTTATAAGAAACAATAGATAGATAACAAATGTTAACTATGATTATTATTATTGCCGTCATGATTATTATTATTGTCAACATGAAATCACTGAATATAGAGCAATATTGGTAATGAGCAAAAGAAGAAGAAAAAAAACAATCTAAATTAAAAGTAAAAATAAAAATCAAGACTAAAACACAATGTATATTCATTTTCGTATAAACCATTGAATATACATTTATTACGTATTGACGCAAGCGTAGAATCGGAAAAACGAAATTTGCTACGCGAATTGTTAATTCGCATTTATTATACAAATGTACATACATGCATACACATACGACCTATGCGCAAGATCAATTTGCCACGCCATTCGATATCTTCCATCCGATTTGTTAGCGTCGAAGAGATTCGAGTATACCTACCTAAGGAAAGAAGCTACGGAATGGCGAAAAACAAATTGAAAGAGACACAAGTGGAGTAAGGTTTCAAGAAAAGAAAGAGAACAAAATAACAAATTCCTTCGACTACGACTCAAGAGTATGCAGAAATATGTATAATTATGTAAGACAGATACAATTATGATGATCGTTGTGTACGAAGTATTCGGGAAACTCGAGAAACGTACCGTAATTAATTGAAAACTTATTAAAAGAAAAATATCAACTTACACATCTTTGTCTAATGATCCGCGTGAGAAAAATGAAAGAAAACAAAGTTATATAAGCCGCAATAATTCGGATAAAATTATTACGTTGAATGAGAAAGATAAAGTAAGCTGCGATATAAAAATATAATATAAGATATCTAATATAGAGTAGATGAATATGTATATGTATATGGTCCCCCGTTGTATATAATATAAAACAATATATAATGCAATAAACAATTAATAGAGAGTAAATGTTTTTTCCCAACGATTAATTCATTTCTAAGTTTACCTCCACTGTGAATTTCTATGTACGCTATCAATCGTTGAAAAGTATGAGGAGTATTTATTTCATGAAAATTTTTAAACCATGTTCTTGTAGGGATGGAGAAAGAAAAATTGAATCACTCCAATCAATAACGACAAGGATAACGGAAACGATAAAACTTCTGTGAGAATGTAGGTGAAAAATGTTTTTCAAAGCGTAAAGACTCTCCCTTTGTCGGTAAACGGACTTGACCTATTATAGAAAATTTAGCTTGTTCGAGTATTGTCGGGATGTTAATCCTCTATTGAAATGTCGAGGGTAGTTCGGTTTGACGGGACGACGTACCCGCCCCAATAATACACCGTAATAATAGAAAGTTAAGGCAAAGTTGGGTTAGGTTAGGTTAGGTAAGGTTAGCTCACATCACCTCAACAGATTTTCATATAGCTCATAGCCACTGTTTGGATGTGACCCGGATTATACGAGACCGGAACTAGGCTCGAGATGCTTACTGTACCTACTCTCGATGCTACACGTAAATTTTCTTTTTAAAACCTCCGTATAGACGTTCCACGCTCGTCGATCGCGCAAGAGGAGAATCACAAAGGGAAGAAAGTTGTTTGTTCACTTTTTCCGAATCTCACAAATAGCCGAACTTTATCAAAAAAACACGATTTCACATAAAAAATTTCCCTCAAAGTTGCCAAGTGGAGCGTATTTCCAGTCATTGTGACGTGTCATGTATTTCGGTAATTGTATCTCACAGGTCCGTAATACGTATTCAGAAACGAGAAAATACAACAACGTAAGCAAGGTCGTATAAAAAAAAAAAATAATTTCATCGTGATATCGTTAACGAGCGAAGGAAAAAAAATCACGGAAGTTGAGTTGCATCGCGGAGAGAGAAGAGACGAGACGAGACGAGTCGAGACGAGTCGAGACGTTGGATGAACCAGCTGGTTTTAATCGCTGCATCAAAATCACCTAACCTGGCACGATTCTAATCTCTGCAAATGAGAGTCGCCAGCGGCGTGCCTCTGACACGATCTATACACCAGATACGTCAGCAGCCTCCTGATGTATCTAAATCTATACTCCATCCATTAGACTAGCCTCTAATGTCACCCCAAAGCCCTTATCACGCCGAGAGTAGCTCGTTAGCTGATACCCAGTAGATAGGAACCACGACGCATGTTCAGACGGATGTACAGGGTGGGCGATATTCGATTTAATTGAGTCAATCGATTATCCCCCCCTCCTGAAGTAACATCAGCTATACCAATGTTACTTCACGATTCTTGCCACACTTCACCTACAAGCACTCTACTCCTCATGTTTGGATATGACGAACGTGAATTTTCTCACAGTCAATGATCAATTAATTGATCGGTACCCAACCGATCACCCAGTAGCCGTGCATGTCTTCGGTCAAGCCAGTGCTTGAAAGATCAGAAACTACGCGAAGCGAATCTATCTCTATTCATCGCTTTACCGTCTCACCCGTAAGGCGGGTTACTTTTTTTCCATTCTAGCATCTGGGACACTCTGCAGGTCGGAAGAGTTAAGTTTCACTCAGGTTAGGTCCGGTACTTTCAGCCAGGGGATGAGATTACACGATTGATACGGTATACACACGTGTCTGCGGTCTCGGACAATTTCTACCTATCGAACTTTTCAACCTATACAGGTATTCTCGCGTCTGTATACTTCGAATGGTGATTCGGGCAAAGCTGTGGTATACAGCTTATACACTATTTGAATTTGTAGAAATATCTTTCAGACTTTGAAAACGGTACCTTCGGAATACCGGGTCTCTTTCACAACAAAACTCTTTCGTCAAGTAAAAATCTTGAGTTGAGGTTCGAGGATAATGCAGGTCGTGTATACAAACAAGTATTTAGGAGGTTTTAAACGGTCCAAGCAAACGACTAGCGACAATTACCGAGGATTATCGACACCTGGGTACATGACGCGACGTTGTGCCTCTATTTGCTTCACCCTTCCGAAGTCGGTAGTCTACAACCTCTCAAGACTTCCTTCCACGGTCTTATGAATATGTCTCAGCTTCTCATGACCGTAGTCCATACATACTTGTACACTTTACATTAGTTGTTCGTTGTTAACGCGCATCATGCGGTTTGAGCTGGTTACTCGCCAGGCACTAAGCACCAAGCAACGAGACTATGGAAAGGCATTGTGCGTAGTTCCGGACCTGAATACGTGTATAATATATAAGTAGGTACATAACAAGCTGCAAAGGCTTCCTTCAGACACTAGACTTAGTCATTCTGCGTGAGAAAATTAGAGTAACAGTTCAAAGTACCTTATACTCTTGCAGTACCTATAATTCTCACAATCAACTAGACAATCAGCTATCATTCAACGCATCGTTTCACCATTCGATTCTACAGTGATAGGTATAATCACCTCACAACTGCATTGTATTTTCGACTAATTGTTCAAGAAACGGATTGATGCTTGTGTTACTCTTGAATAGTGACAGGATTTCATGCCAGAACATTTGTCCACTTGCCACAGATTTGACCAAAAATTTTTGGAAAAAGTTTTATATCGCTCTCAGTACGTGAAAAGAGACCACAATGAAACGTTTTGCAACTATTCCGAGTAGTTCTTGTCATCGACTGAGCACGGTAAGAGGCAATTTTTGCTCCTATGAACACTCTGGTGATTCCGTACGACGATCTACCGTCAGTGATGGTAGATCGTGAGAGGACTAAGGTTGGGAGAGGAAAAGGATGTAGTAGCGGGTCCGATAGTCACACATTTAATGCTTAATATTCGTAATTGGTTAAAACCCGTGAGCGTGTTAAGTGAACTGTAAATTATTACGAGCGGACCCCCATGCGCAGTAGCATAGTATCCTTTCTTAGTCCTTTGCAACAAGGGCTTAAAGTCCATGGTTCAACACCTCTCGTTCCCACCCCAAAGCTGCTTCTAAACAGAGCTTTATCGGCGAGCGGTCTTTGTGTTTGTTGGGTTTGACACTGCTCCCTGGAACACCGTCAAAACCCCTGCTTGCCTGACTGACTGCCAGCCCGCCTGTAGGACCTCCTTGTTTCCCAAACAAGGATCGCCTTAACGATCCCGATAGCCGTAACAGTTTCAAGAGGATTTCTCCGATCGCTAACGAAACTGCAGTCTTTCCTTTCGTCGTGCTCTTTCTCTTCGCTTCATTTCTCGTATTATAGATAATAAATTGCAGTACACATGTGTGAAAACCATGTTCATCTTGAAGTAATAGTCTCTGTCATTGACCGTTCAAGACACTCTTACGGGGTTAGAATTTCACGCGGCAATACTTTTTCCTTGAGAAAATAAAAATAGATTGGTATTTGAACCGAAGACGACGATAATTGAGCTCCCGGTGAATTTTAAAGGAGAGAATGATCCTCGGGTGTATTATAGTATGCATGGGGTGTAGATCGAGGGCGTGCCGATGAGCTGAGAAAAATGAAATTGTAAGCCTACTGCCAGAGGCCCGCGTTCGTTGTATACTACATAAGGTACAGAGAGGCCGAAAACGCGTGAACGAGCACATTCTCTGTCGTCGCATGGCTAAAATGCTCGGAGTGAGAGAGAAGAAATTCTTTCCCCGTGGACGATTCTGTTCGGGAAAGTATTCGAGGAGAACGAGGCGCGGTTGGCACGTCGCGCCTTGCTTACAGGGAGTTGATCCTGCCCATAATTTGAGGTCCTCGAAGGCGTCGGCCCGTAATAATGGGGGGGTGGATCACAATGGTGGAGGGACGCCAGATCTACTCGATATCAGTTTGACACCTGATACCCCAATTAAATCCATCCATATATATATATATATATATATATATATATATATATATATATATATATATATATATATATATATTTATATATATAAATGGATTTATACATACTGGTCCGTGATCAAGGATCATTATATTTTATATTTATTACCAAACTCTCCATTACGTTGAAATCCATTTTGATCATGTTCAGTTTGTTCGGTTTTTTTTTGTGCTTCTACAATCATACTCGTGTTCATCTGAATACGCTGTACACAAAACGAAAAAAGACTGTAGGTCTGTATGAGAAAAATGAATTCGTTAAAAATTTAGCCTGCCACCTTGTGTATGTATGCACCTGAAAAACGCTCGACACAATGTTGGCACAGATATCGAGGTATAAAAGAAGGTTCGAATCGAATCTGATACATGTATAAAAATGCTACGTACGCTACGATGGAGTCCTCGATTATCCATGGAAGCATCGTATCGTCAAAGACACTCAGCTGCAGTATATCGGCATTGTGTAAGATTGAAAATTCCTTGAAAGTATGTATATCTAGAAGTTCTTCAATACCCGATCTTGTGCCTATACATCCGCATACCGAGAGAAAGAGGATATACCTACGAATATGCGGGGTTGAAGTGGAGCGGCGGAAACGGAAGGGAAGAGGATTCGCGACGAAGGATAGAGTAAGAGAGATGGGAAATAGTATCAGAGGTAAGGAGAATAAGGAAGAGACTCGACGGAGAAAAAGACAGACGTGTTCATCTTGACGGACTACATGTGAACACTGTGGGGCTCTCGTCGTACTCTCTGTATGTACCTGTGCAACGTTACCAATCCTGTCTTCATTCCTGCCTATACACATTTCAATACTGGAAATGAAGGTGTATCTTTCTGATTCGATACGTTATAGAGACGTACACACGGTACAGACACAAGCCAAGGAATCTATTCAATATCGGTGCACACGTATAAAGCACAGTCTCGTACAAGGATATAAGCGATAGGAGTCTGCAATGAGAGAGATAGAAAGAGAGAGACGAAGCTTGGATAAAAATTGTAGACCACGTAATGACGACGCGCGCCATCTTCGTTCGAATAACTTCACGACCAATGCCGGCATGGAATATATACATACATGTATATACCCATATGGAAAGCGTCCTCGAGACACGAGTGAAAGATGAGAGCTATTGGATGATCAAAGAGTCATTATTATAGATGGCAGACATTCGCGTAGATATAGAAGGAACCTACCTACCACTCGGGAACCTCGTTAGCGATGATCGTCGCGATTCCGCGGAAACCATGGATGAAAAAAAAAAAAAAAAAAACACCGATCGTATTGGTCTCGAAATAGATTTGGTAAAATCGTAAGAAAAAAACAAGGGGTGGAAAGAAAAGCAAAAATTTTTCACACAGTGAGAACTCCATCTTCGCGATGGTAAGTTTCATAATTTTCTACACCGTACCTCCAGGCGTTGGAGGATTTTACATGCGGGACGCACATTTTTGAATCTGTTTAATCTCGGTGTCCGCGGAAAGCCACGAGTCAAAGCTATCTTTTGCCCGTTTTTGCAAAGGTGCCGAAACAAAGCGACAAACAAACACCTCTTTCTCGCCAGGTCGCTCGACAAGATGTGTGTACCGCAATGATGGGACGTTTTTTTTTCTTCTTTACTTTTTTTTTTTTTTTTTTATCCTGTACTTTGACCCTTTGATGTCACCTCGGCAACATCGAGTCGGGTGTCTCAACACTTGCCGCGTTTACGAGATGAATAACACTGCTGCTCAACGAGAACGACTGATCTTTACACCGTCCGCAAGTCGTCTGTCGACGACATCGTCAGTGAATAACCCCCTGCAACTAACCCTGGCATCCACCCCAGGCTCTACAATAATAATTAACCACCATCTACCCGCTGCATATCCTGCAACGATTTAAGCACTCTGTTTTTTTTTTTTTTATCAATCCTAAACCATATTAAATTTTCACACTTATTCGAAACACGGGTTTACTAAAAATTTGAGCTAGGAATAATGATCATGGATTCTACGAATTTATAATTGCGATTCCGTAGAATCCATGCCATTTCTTTATTTCTGCGTCAAATGAAAATGTGTAGAAGTGTTTTTGTTCGGAATTGCTGTTATAAGGGTTTCGTCTAGTGTGAAGGCTGTTTTTTTTTAAGGTTTTTTTCGGTATTTTTTTCATAAGACAAACCATTGAAATACAATTTCTCATAATTTTCACATTATATTTGTTGACATTTAAACAAACTAGGTAAATTTTTTGGAGATGAAATAGTGAATATTACCTAATGTATGTACTGCCCGATAGAAACGTATGTAAAAAAAAAGTGTAGACATGATATTTCAATAAGCAATTAGACCGTGCCTGCTTAAATTTTTACAGCATCTTTATTATACCTATACCAATCGCGTGAACTAAGATAATCATGATTGCTTCGGTAGTTTTTATTTAACGAGCTAAGCAAATGGAATAAAAAAATAAAAATTTCACTTTTTTTTTACGAAATGACAACTAACAAAGCAATCATGACCGTCCGAGCTTACGCGATAGGTATATAGATATAATAAAGACGGTGCAAAAATTTAAGCTGGATCGGTCCGATGCTTTTTGGGAACCCATATCTAAACTTTTTTTTTACATACATTTCTATCGGGCAGTATAAATTGAGTTGCATTCAATATTTCGTCACCAAAAAATTCACAAACTTTGTTTAAATGTCAATAAATATAATATAAAAATGATGACAAGTTTTATTTCAATGATTTGTCTTAAGAAAAAAACATTCAAAAAACCGTATAAAAAACAGCCTTCACACTCGACGACCCTCTTAAGCCCTTTTTTACGTTTGAGATCCCGGGACTTCGATATTTACAGATTACACATCAACGTCAAAACCGGCCAAAGCAGATCCTTAACATTATTTCTATTCTTATGCTTGGTGCTTACAGCGAGCAACGAAACATGATCAACACGGTGAATGGGATCCGAATAATCGGTCTATTCTCTGTTCGGATGGATAACCCAATTACTGTTATAACAGCTTAGATCTATGGTTAAATTACGTATGCATAATAACGCGGTGTATATTCTTTTTCGTTTTTTTCTCTCGTCTCTTGGAGCGGTAACCTTCCTCGTTTCTTTATGCGGGTATACCTTATGTGTTTTGATGTTTTGAGGTAGAAACTTGTTGTTACAGGTATACCATTGCACGGAAGTTTTAACTGAATAGAAAATAGTTGTCGGTACGCTACTTTATGCGGGGCCGGCCACCATAGACACCATGGATAAGTTGGTCCATTCACGTTAGCCCGAAGGGTTCCAAGACCAGTGGTTTTGTTAATATGTTGCGGTTAGAGTAGCTGTACAAAAATTGTATGGAGTCCAATGTGCACACAGGGTGTTTGTTTATTTTGGTATCCTCTTCGTCTATCACTATACGGTAAACATTGCCTGGACAATTTCGAACACCGTAAATAAGATTGTCTCGTGGAGGAAGGAGCATCGATTCAAACTGTATCAAAGATTTCCATAAAACATGTATCACGAACAACGATTGCCATGCAATATTCTTCACTCATGCCTTCTGCAAGTAGGATGAAACTCAAAGTTCTGCTATAAACTAGACACCCAGTGTGCACAAGGGGCAGCGATACTCTTTCCATTCGACCAAACATCCTACATAGAACTCGAGCAACTTAGTAATGTTTGAGAATAAAGAGAACCTCAAGCGGACGCATTGCGGGTTCTCTGGTCGGAAGCGTAGTTCTTCAATTTTTCTCTTTTGCTCCATCTCTCTCTCTCTCTCTCGCTCTCTCTCTCTTTCAATTTCTATTCCGCAAAACGCCAACGCAGGCCAAGACGTAATAATAAGAGAGGGTGTATACCTGCAGCAGGGCAAAGATTTTAAATTGCGTATAATCTGCTTAGAGAGTATATACACACATAACTAGACTTCCTGAAAGACCTAAACTCGCCTTGCTCTATTCTATTCGGGTAATAATAATTTGCGCAACGGCATTCAGAGCCGAGAAAAGTCCGAAAACCGCAGTCACTCGGAGGCTTAGTATTACCAAACCTTGACGGAATCAGAACCGGAAACGGTAAATTATTTGTACTCTGAAACTTCGTCGAAACTTTTTTTTTTTTTTTTCAGATCCGTTCTATCGTAAGCTCCTACGACCAAAATTTTACATATAAACTTATCCGAATAAGGGATATAAATTTTTTATTTTTTCTTTCCTACTATCTACCTAAGTCTTTCGTTTGAGGATCTTTTCCTGTCTATAGTCATCCAGTTCGAAATCTACTTAGCAGTTATACGCATGGTATCGCGAATCCGGAGTAAACTTCAAACGGATAAGAGACGGGAATGAACATAAAAGTCCGAAAGGTTCTGTAGCTTGTAGATATACAGACATAATGGATATTGTACAGTTGTATACTGTACCACGTGTAGGAACAGGAGCGATCGGGAAGACTCCGCGGTGTGCGAAATTCTTTCATGAATATATATGCATTGAACCGATTTCAAAGATCAGCCGCATAGAACTCAGAAGCAAATACGAATTATAACATCTGCACGATGGTGTGGTAGCAACGATATTATAAGACGAACGATCGTTACAACCCTAGTATTCATGGAAGATAGGTTTTACTGTGCGAAAAAAAGGAGCATTAAAGAGAGCGTTGAGAAATGGGTTAAGGGTGTGTACAAGGGTTAAGGATAAGGCTAAGCCGTAACGGGTATTAAGCCTAAGCTACGGTAGCCGGCGGCCTGCAATGCGCCGAGAATAGTCAAAGAGATATTCTGACACATAATCCCATTGATGATCCACCTACAGGACGGATTAAGTTGTTATAAATACTTGAAATCAATTAACGTGGGCTAAACAGGTACCCGTAGTAGAACCTGCAGGGAGCAAATCGGGTATCAATAGCGTGAAACTCTCATACATGTTTATCCTAAGAAATATGTGTAGGTATAGATGTGCCTCGTACAGGGATACCAACATAAGGACCGGCAGTAAGCTAGCCAGTGACTGGCCACTCCGCTCGACGCTCAATCATCCGCCATCTTGGTGTTTTTCGTGTAGTATTCACCTCTCTGGGGTCAAAGGAACCGCCAAAGAGACGCCTTTCCTGGCTTACCCGACGTATTACAAAAATAGATCTTCGCAAGAATTAGGTACGGGAAGAGAAGAAGGAGAAGAAGAAAAGGCAAGGCGGCGCATTATTCTGTCACTACATTGTAAACGGTCCGAGATTATGACCAATAAATTGGCCTACGGTTCATTAAACCTAAAACCTTCGATAATCTAATAGATTACCATTATTTGGAGTAACCGTACCGCCTACGGTTCGTTGGTCCGACAAAATTTTTTACGCTACTACCGTTTTCACAGGCTTATGGGTACCCGGCACAGCATCATCGAGAGAAAATTGCCTGCTGTATGCGGGAAATTAGGGATCGTACGACTACCTAGCCCCTTTAGTTCTCAAGTCTGCAACGATGAAGATCAAGTCCAAGAACGTTACGTCGTGATATCGATTTCAACCGATTTTGTGATAGTTAATATACCTTGGACCATAGGCGGTAATTAACAGAGGGAATGTCCCTCTGGATCGCGTGATATTAGGAGGGGGTGACACACGAGGGTGAATGAAGGAAGATCAGGCGTGAGTGTCCCGCCATTCTAGCTCCCTGTTTTACCGGCCGAGATTGGGGAGGGCGAAGAACAATCGTCCGAATACCAACAATTGGTCAAACAGCGAGGATCGAAGCAATTATCGAGAGACGCGCCCTCGGTTCAAAGTTTCGCAAGGAAATAACATGCATGTCAGTATCTCGTCACACGCGTGAACCAAGGACGGAAATCTTTTTGTTAACGGTTTAAGGTACGACTTGGTATGGTGTGCCATAACTTATAGCGGTGTGCTGGTTTGTCGCTCGCGTTGTACCTACAATACAAATACACAAACATACACACAGACAACGACACGAAACGACGAAACGTCAAATTTAGGGTCCAATTTAATTTAATAGAGGGCAAAGCGGGGATTGAAGCACGCGACCGAAGGGGAAAACCACATTGGACGGAGTGTGTTAAGAGGAGAATTGTGGTGTGGGAAGTAAAGACCGCTGATCGGTATTTAGTGGAGTCTGCGACTGACGTGTACGAGAGAATTGTGCCGACCGTATTCGATGATAACTTTCTCCGTGAAGAGAGCGAGTTAGCGAAAGATATGACGAGAGTCAGGGATGAAGAAAGAGGGTAAAGAATAGAAAAAGAAATTCTTCCCAGATTATTCGACTATAAACACAACTCAAGAAATCATTTCAAGCAAAATCTAACTCAAGATAGTTTTCGCACGAACGATTGTCTAATTCAGTTCATCCTGCATGGTGTACATTAAATTTTGAAAAGGAAGATTGACGAACGAGTCGCGTTTCTTCTATACTGCAGCTGCAGTTGTATAACCAAAGTTCTGGTACACATTTGGAGAAAAAAAATTTGTGCAGTAAAGGAGATGCGATCGAAATACTAGCGCTGTATAGGTTATGCTAAACTAGGAAGAGGGTGTGTCGCTGTCAAGGCGAACAACCACGTTTCCACATTCGGCGAACGAGGCGGCTACACGTAGAGAGTACCAAGGCGATGTGTGTACGTGCGATCCGTTGAATTGGCGAGATTTCAACGGCTGTCGCGTGGTGATCGGGGCGTATGTCACGCCTCTCCATTGTTGTATTGTCGCCTGCAATCTCGCTAAGCGTTTTGCCAGGAACACAGCTCGCGACCCCCGCAAAACCTATTCGAACCGAGGCTGCTCCCAGCATCCCAATATAACCAACACCCTAACCCAAACCACAAAACACACGCAAGAAAATCTCTTAAGCGTTATCATTCTGACGAGAGGAATTATCTGCAAGTCTCTCTGTCGGTCCAATGGTCCTGCAGGAATGGAATCGCGTTTGGGAAATGACTACGATCACAGAACTTGTAAGAAAAATCGGTGAAACGATACCCGTGTAACACTTTAGTTAAACCAATCAGAAAACATATCCAAGGTGATGTCGTATATGATTGATATTTTGTCCTTTATATGTATACGGAAGTAAATACGTAACCTCAAGTAAAGGTATTTACGTGACTTGGGTAACGTCATCTTGGGATATGAACAGATCGAGGAAAAATCGGTCTTCAGTTCTGACAAATCTTACATTTCCTTGCATCACGGATCAACGGTAACCAAGTTTCACTTCCAATCTACACGAAAGAACGCTTCCTGTCGACAAATCTCCCGCATAAAAAAGAAGCTCGTCTCCTCGTTTTAAGCGCTACCGTATAGGTAGCCACGTATGAAGTCTAGCGTAAAACCTGAGGGGACAGTGCGGACAACAAACTAGCTGTCTAAAAGGGAGCTGTCAACACTCCAAACGGCGGCTCAAATGCGCCAGAGAAACTAACACCGAGACAGATTATAGCTCTGGCGTTCATCCGCAAATGGCGGAACCAAGCTCTTTGGAACTCGGGCGCCAATTGGTCGAAGCGTGAAACTAGGTAGAGAGAGAGAGAGAGAGAGAGAGACAGAGAGAACAAGAGGTCATTTTCAGTCCCCTTCTTAAAATGAGCACTAAAAAATTTCACATAACACTTTCTGCGATCGACTGAACGAATTCGTGATGATCGAAACGTACCGTCCAGTCAATTTTCGCGAGAGGTAGGTAAACAAAATAGTGAAAAGAAAGAGGACCCTTTAAAAAAAAAACGGATGTCATGATAGATAGTATACCTTATACCTACCGCAGTAATCGTCGATCGATCAAAATTCGGATAGCGAATAAATACGGTACAAACACGTGTCCCACTTATATCGTAAACATTCTCTGCCCGACCGGCTTGTGAAGATAAATGGCATCCGCGTTTTCTCTGCCTCCACGATACAACATTTGTGCATGGTAGGTACAATTACCCGGACAGAATAGATAGATCGGATATAATACGTGGACTAGATACAGATTCGGATCGGGAACGTTGCTTCGACCCTCGTTTTAAGGAAGGTTGCCCATTTTACGAACCCTCGGGCCGTTCTCCTGTGCGCTTATATCCACCCTCCGCGAAAAGATTTTTTAGACCAGACACTGATACATATGTCAAAAATTTACAATACACGTACTGTACCTATAAGGGACTGCTCAAGTGGCTGGGCTGCACAGAACCCTGTAATCACACTCAATTTGGGATTCGTTCAAGTTATACAACCCGGACGTTTTTCAATGAAAACTTCCATCGTCGGCTCCCTTCGCAAAACTCAAGTACCTTCTTCTGGTAAATCACTTATACATACATACATATATATATATATATATATATATATATATATATATATATGTACGTATAAAAATCACTCGTTATACAACCAACGAAATTGATTCTTTCGCATATCTAATATGTCGTAGAGATTAGCACAATTCGTTAGGAAGACGATGATTATATACGGATCCAAAAGATCATGATTCTTAAACTTTACAACGGCCCCCCTTTTTAAAAGTATAACGATACATTAGGCAGTATTACCACAACTTTGTCCGAATGAGGATCGTCTGACTGCCTGAGAATCAAACCCCATTTTATGTACATTATATACCGAGTGTCTGTACATTGTAATACACGTACACATGTATATATAGAGGTTGTATAAGGTACGGATTGTGCAGAATTCGTTTATATTGAAGCTTCAAGTTTATCAAGTCAAGTGTAGTCTGTAGGCGGGGGTTGGTTATTCGCGGTTATTACATTTTTCCACTTAATTAGCAAAAATATTCTGACTTTATTATCTTACGAAGGAACTCCATTTGCAAGTCCGTGAATCTGTATTTTCAATACGCATACATCTTTTCTACACGGTTCACCATTTTTTTTTTTTTTTTTGTTTCTTTCAAACCTAAAGGAATAACAAACAGATGACAGCGGATAAAAAAAAAAAAAAAAAAAAAAACCGCAAAGAAACTCAAGACTCTGATCAAAAAAAAAAAAAAAAATGGAATTTAATCACGACGTAAATTATTAGTTTCTTGCTAAACGGTCCGCGAAATTTATATTCGATTCCTGCGATTGACCGAAACTCTTTCTTAACGTCATCGTAAGCTAGGCTTGTATGTGAGTATAAAGTTAGTAACGTTACTTTAACGATGCATGCTTTATAGGAACAATCGTTACTTCGCAGATTTAACAATTTCCGAAATTTATTAAACCATGATAAACAGAAACATACCTACTCTTACGTTGAAATTCGAAACTTCTAGAAAGTGATTCGAAAATATCGGTAATAATGATTTTCTTCCCGACGTTCGGCCTCATGTTTTTAACAATCATCAATATTATATCGTCACAAGTTAATGAGCAACAAGGATACTCAAATGAAATACACAGTCGTCGAAGAATGAGGATTGGATGAATTGCCCGATATTCCTTCCCCGTCATGTATGTCCTGTGAGATGAATAGCAACAAGAGCCGTGTATACATATATAGGTATAAAGCCTCGTTCAAACACTAAAGGCTCGCCGCTCCGGTTCCGCATCGTGTGTATGTCGCATTGTAACAGATTCGCCGTAGAACCGCAGAACGCACAAATCCAGAGGATGCGGGTCGCTAAGCAGATTATGTTATAAGCGACAGCGAGTACCGCATACAGTGTCCCACAGGGATGAAGAGAAGACACAGCCAGGCTACGAGCGCGATAAAATTTCTACGGGTTGAATTTATCCACTGAATAAATATTATCGCGCGGAAAAACAATATCGAAAAAATCCAAATACGCATAGACGGTATACGTTAAGGGGAATGTTTCCAATACCTATGTCTGATCGCGATACGTCACCGTCAAATTTTTTCGCACAGTACGGAGATGGGATCACGTATTAACGAAAGTAAGACCTGGTAATCCCATTGCCTGTACGACTTAACTTCAACGACATTAACGCAGCGTGTAATACAGCTACACTTTCTTTTTTACTTTTTTTTTTTGCTCTACAATAACATCGGTAAACATGAAATTTTGATTTCTTCCGCGTAACTTATGTGAAAGAAAAAATAGTTTTATTAGATAAAGTTTGCTTTTGTTGAAATCAAAACGTTATTTCGGATATTAAGACAAGTTATCAATTTTCTCAAACATTTATTGTAAGTAACAATTAAACAAACGTCAGTTTCGCATTTAAATCACTATTATTCGAAAAAAATATCGGATTCGCATTTGAATTACTGTTATTCAAAAATTTAAATGCGAAACTGAAGTTCGTTTGATTGTTATTTAGAATGAAAGTTTGAAAAAATGGATAACTTTTTTTTAAATACGAAATATCGAGCTAGTTTCTACAAAAGTAAAAACTTTAACTCATAAAACTATTCTTTCTTCTCTTACTTACGTGAAAGAAATCAAAATTTGACATCTAGGATCCAAACTCAAAATTCGGGATGACCGGTATTATTTATCAACGTAAAAAAGACAAAGGCAAACGTTGTATAAGTAATAATTAAAAGATTTTGTTTATTATTCGATGCATAGAATCAGAAATTCTCTATTTAAATATAAATTCTAAAAAGAAACAACTTTTTTTGTGAAACTGTGTAATTTTCAATCAAGTTAAAATTTCGTGTTCCACGTAATTTGGAGATATGAGATTCAGCATGAGAATAGGGAAAACAAAATTGAATCAACAAAGTAAACAACAGGGAGAAAAATTAAAATGTAAATCGAAAATACCGATTCACTAAAAACGTTAATGTTTGTTACGATTTACGCGGGAGCAGCTCTCCCCATATTTATATTACGATTCAACGTGTATGACAGGTCATACACGTAGTGAGATTTATTCAAGTGCCAAAATCTGTATGAATATGTGAATAGGTGGCATTATTTATTTATATTTCTTTCTTTCGTTTTTTCATTTCCATTCTCGCGAAATTGAATGCATTACAGGTTACCATGCGGGGAGATAAAATCGTATAATCGCAATGGTACGATTTAATATTCATAAACTAAACGTCATTACACAATCGTAATATACATTATACAAAAATATGTGTTAAAAAATAATTATCTTCGTTTGTTCATACTTATAACATGCACGGTTTTAACCATTATACTCCACACGATTTACTCGACTTGTAACAATATCAAGTGGATGACAATTTGGTCGTGGGGATCACGCGACGACATGACAGCGGACACAGATGGATATTTCGAAGATTTTTTTTTACCTCCCGAGGGGCACCGAAAGCGTTAAATTTCTGTTTACGTAAGGACGAAGGATGAGGGGCCGCGTATGTCTATAACACGTATAAAGTTCGAATTTAAGGTATGGACAGTGACCACGGAACCGGGTGTGAACATATGTCCATGTTTACAAATATATGCGCGGGATTCACCCTCCGTAAAGTGTCTGTACATTGCGTCATGGAGGTATGATACTCTGGAAAAAAAAGAAAAAAAAAACAATTTCGTTGGTATAAATTCGCTTCGGCATTGACAATAGATTTGTGCAATATCGGAGATGCATTCTTAACTATATCTACCTATATTGAAACCGCGAGAATGATGTTTGAGGTAAATGAGAAGATATAATTTTGAAACCCCTAGCATGAAGGTCCAAAAATCAATTCTACCTCGATCAGGTATTTTTAACCTAAAATTTCACTGTGCGATCAGGGGAGTAATTATATACATGTAGACTTTTTCAAATCTTGGCTGAGATCATCGAGAAACTGAAACGAGGAGAAAAAAAATTTCGCAAAAGATTTGCAACGCCATTTAATGAAGATCAAGTTCGTAATGCATCAAACTAAACACGCAATGCCAGATTTTAGGTGTTACAGCAACTGATTTCTGTACAATTGAGTCTATTGCCGTTGTTTTTTTTTTTTTTTTTTTTTTTACAGTTTTTTAAAAGCGATGACTTGGATCTTCTTTTTAGCAATGTAATGATAATGATCTTGCCCGGTTTTTGTTTGCATTTCATTACGGTTTATACCCATCGCTCGTATGCCAGGATGCGAAACAAGGTGTGAATAGAACGCTCTCGGTAATGAGGAATCCATCCATCCATCCATCCATACATCCACCCATCCGCCTACAAACCAACCCCGACAGAATACCACGTAGTCGCGATGCTCTCACTCCTCATTCTCTCCCGCTCTGTTCAACCCGACGCAATGCCGTTTCAACAAATTTCAAGATCCCGGTATGTCTAAAATAGAATTTAAACTACATGGTACACACGGGGAAATGGATTCTGAAACGGTTAAATTTTACAAGTCATCTACGTTGGCAATGCAGATAACTGACTTGTCGAAAAAGTAAACCGTCTCATAATCCATTTCCGCACGTGTGAAAACAAGGCGACACATTGTAAGAAAAAAACAAAAAAAAAAAAAAACCGGTGGTGTTAAGATTGAGAAGAGTCAGAATCAGTGTGAACTATTCTGGAATAATTTTCATGTTCAATCCCGAAATCCAACATCTGGGAAATCAACATCAATCCGCACTGTGGGCTTCGATTATTCACTGAAACCCGTAAGAAAGTCTAACGGATGAATTGGATCGGTCAGACCGGAAGCGTAACCCAATAGATCTTGAAAGGGCGAAGAATTAAGGCATTGCGTGTAGATACGCTACTCCTGATCCGTCATCGCCTGAACATAATTAGCCAACGGCAGTTCTATTCCGTCCATCCATCCTCATTCGCACTCTGCTTTTAGCGTTTCACTAAAACCTAACCTAATCTAACCTAACTCATCCTAACCTAACCTAAGCAAACCTAACCCTCGACGCCTAGAAGTCGAGCAGAGAGAAAGAGCGAGAGATATTGACGCCAGCAGCGACTGGCGACCGGCACAATATCTGATCCCGCCTCCTGAACCCTGCGCTTTTCCAACCAAGTAAGCGAACATCCTCCATTTTGACTTGCGTATAACTGATCAACCCGTGAGAACTGGCTGTATTTACACTGGTAATTTCATTGGTTAAACTTATGCGAATACACTGTACAATAAAAATATATAAAATTTTCGAATCAATAGCTAAAATAATATTCTAGAGTAGTCCGCACAGGATAATCTTAAACACAACATTTCTTTGTACAATGTATCATAGGTATATGCTCAATCTTCTCGGTTTGCGGAAATATGGTTAATCGAATGATTGCATTTCTTTCGTAATCTATACTGCTTAAAGCGACGTGTAAGAAAAATATGGCAGGCTAATAAAGAAAATCGATGATAATTTATATTAACATCGAGAAACTCCGGGCGAAGTGAATCGATACTTGGAAAAGTCGGAAACTGGGTGGTAATCCGTATACCCATAAGGCAGAGGCTTGATTGGTGAAAATTGAGAGATTAGCCAAGTGGGCGATAAGTAACGACAGAGAATCAGAAGCCAACTCATTCTCTCTCTCGTTCTCTCTCTCTCTCTCTCTCTCTCTCTCTCTCTCTGTCTCCTCGTCCCCCATCGCGACTAATTGGCTAATTATTGGATCAGCACTTCCCCTCCATTCTACAGACCCCGAGCGCGTTTCCTTCGAGCACCTACTTAACGGCGTGAGCTAAGCTCGTTATCCATTCTCATCCGAACGAAACCCGCATCAAATGTAGGTATACCACGGGGTTCTACATCATAACCATTTGCCTATCTGTATCATACTTTGGATAGTCTGGCTGCAAACACAAAACGATGTTGCGAAGGCTGGACATAATTTGATATGTGCTATCAATGCATGTGCACAGAGGATGTGACAATGATCAGACTCAAGGATTAGGGAAAGTGCATTAGCGCGGCGAGATTGGGAAAAGAAATTGAATCAAAGGCTAGGATGCTATTCATGCGATTCCCGGTCGCGTCCTTTTCCCGATGATAGGAGTCGACCCCGCGGACAACGATGCGAGAGAAAACAGATCTAATCCAACCCGCGAGGTATGAAATCGACGGAAACCAACTAGAGGGGAAAAGTACAGAAAATTCAAGTATAAAAATACCGAAAACCGCTATCTGGTGTTCGAATAGTTTATAGGTTACAGGCGTATTTTAATATAAAAAAGATTATCCGTCCAATTTCGCTCTCGCGATCAATTTCATACAACAACGTAAAAGTCCGCGAGCTTGCGCGAAGTTTTCCTTGGCTTGAATTACGCGTACGATTAACGTGAACGGATCAGCTGACGCCTGTCATCGGCGCCATTTTAGCTAGAAGAATATCCAAATGAAGCATTTTACCAGATATTTGAATAATTCACATTAAACTAGCGAATTCAAAGCTGCCGCAGGCTGGAATATTTCCCTGTACGTATTTTGATATAATGATACGAGGGGGTGAATGGTCAGTGATCCCTGCACGGTCAGTTGTGTGTCCAAACTCTGAGAGAGTCGGGTTATAGGATGTACCTTGTACGGCTGACGGGCATCGCGACGGAATGGTAGTAGGTACCTAAACAAATCGCGGATTGTTTGCAGTGGCATCGTTTCACGCATGAGGCCATCGATTCTTTATTCTTGTTCCGGGATTCGAGTTGACGCCACTCTAGAACGAGTCGAGTGTAAGCGTACGAGGGCTGCAGCATAGGGACCGCGGATAACCCTCGAGGGTCTTTGATCTGTGCCGATCTTCCAGAAGACCGGGACTCCCGGATTTCCAGAGTCCGCGAACGAGCGAACACTCCGAATATATCCGAGTGCCAAAGAGTGCGACGTTGTTCGTTATGAATCTTGTATATACGACACGATGGCACTTGGTTCGCGATTTCAATTCCCCCCCTCGAAATATATATATATAGACGTAGTATACCCAGGATGGCGCCGCGTTTTACGTTATTATTCACCGGCTTGCATCAAAGATGTCTAATCAATTTCATCCTGAATTCTAAACTTCGTTTCTCTCTTCATTTTAACTCGCGTCAATCAATTCTAGGGACCCTTTTCCTCACCTCTTCAGTTTTTACACCAAATTCGTTATCTTTTTCTTTTTCTTTTTATTGCAATCATCCCAATCAGGTGAAAACTAATGACAAAGAAGGTGAACAAGGTTGCCGTATTTCAAACAATATTCGATTTCTCGGTATTTTATACTGTGACGCTAATTAAGCCGTCAAGTCTGTTTTTCAGATTGCAATGTTAAAAATACTGTAAAAAAAAAAAAAAACCAGCAAATTCGAGTGCTTATCAATTCGCTCGTACAATAATAGCCCGGAAAATTATTTCCGAGGTAATCTGACACTGCACTCGAATTCTAATACATCGATTCTAAATTTAACAACAGCTTGTAGTAATTGATATTCAAACATTGGAAATATTTGAATCGTACAAAACTGTTATAAAGACAAAGGTTTAATTCAGATTTTAATTCAACCGTTTGATGCATTCTTTTTTACCCTCGTGGCTTTTTCCACCGAAAAATAAATTCAATCTTTTTGCCTTGTGTTTTTTTTTTTTTGTTTTTTTTTTCTTTCTGACGCGTCAATTAGATGGCTTACGGAATTGTTTAAGGTACTACATATTCATGAGAGAGATCAGGACGCGTTTAGTGCACGGGGCGAACTGCGGACTGGTGAGTTGATCAAAGAGTCGCGACTCGACGCCGAAAGGTCCTTACAGCCCCTTTCCTGTCTTCGCTCTTCTTTCCGCTTTCCGTTATACGCTTCTCCTACTACTGTACTTTTCAAATAACGAACCCCCCCCCCTCCTCCCTGCCACCCATCATATTGTATACCTTAGCATCTCTTAGATTAACGATTCCACTTTTTCTTTAATGTTTCAAGAGAGTGTACTATACCTCTACTATACACTCCGCCTTGAGTGATAGCAGGAGAGAAAAATTTCTACTGAAGAATCCAAGATCGTTCGATTTCTTCTCTTCTACGTTAAGTACGTTCTTCTTTCATTTCAAATCCCTATATGCATCCAGGAATTAATTAACCACGCTTTTTGATCACCGCGAGATTTTCTTTGTTGATTTCATCGTTAAGTAAGTAATTATTCTGAGAAAATTCTGCTTGATTTGTGAAAAATAAAATTACTGATTAAATGTACAAATATAATGTTTGAAAAAAGAGATAGCGAGCAGATTCAGCTACACTAAATGCGAGTCGTGCTGCCCAAAGTTGAGAATTTTTTACCCACGTGTTTATACCATCAGTACTTTTTCCCCGGAACAGATTGATTCTCCTGGCGAATGATTGTCACAGTCTTCATTACAATATTGCTAAAATTATTGTATTTGCCTGAATACCGATCGTACCGACCTCGTCCTGAAATAACGCTTGCCAATCGTCAACCAGACGGACTGGTATTTTTCTCAACTCGGCGGATAAATAATGGTGCTTGTCAATCCAACAAACAAGTACTTGCCGTTGCTTGATAACCGATGATCAGTCGGTAATAAAAATGATCGTCGGTAATATTACCAACAAAGTGAACTCGGCATCAATTACATTTTTTTTAACAGCGGAACTGCAGTTGAGCGCAGACCGGAAACAACATGTTCAATTATCAAATAATAATTTTCAACTTCATCGTTTACTTGTTTACCCCACGTGCCATATGAGCTGTGTATAGTTGATAATATACAAACTGACGAATTGAATTTAAATAATCGAAAGAATGCAATAAATTATTACATTGTGATGTCTGGCCGGTTAGAGTTATCGCAGCCTCGTCAATAATTATTCATCCGATTTGCGTTATTGTTATTTTTTGTTTTCGTTGATATCCCATTTCTCCAGATTAAACCATACAACAAACAAGCGGTAGGCAAAGTGGAAATGCATAGTTACTGACCTAAAACCTCGATGTCATTTTAGTTCCACAATATGAATTAAACAAGCTACTGGTCGTATAAAATCGTCATTTTATATACGAGAGCGATTAATAACAACGAAACAACAAAAGTTAAACTAGTATCTCGTATTTCCCGTACTCTGCTCATCGAAAATCATCAGTCGCTTAACTGTCGATAAAGGTAAGTTAATACTTGTCTTTTTTTCATCAGTCCTGAATCCCTCTGCAGAACTAATATGTGAAACATTTGTGCGATTTTTTATACGCAATTTTCACCGCACATATTTATAATCTTCTCGAGATATAACAATAGGTTATTACCGGCAATTATCGAATGCGTACACCGATTTTTCGATTTTTGAATTTCGATTCAACGGTTTTAAATCCAACACCTTTTGATATTTCGATGCTTGTTTATAAATTTCAAAGCTATTCTGAACAGTTTTCGAATGTATTTCAAATATATGCCGTTGTAATAAAATTCACGTACATTCGTTGTCACGTGACAAGTCACATGCATTGTTGTTCAACGCTGCTGCAATCTGTCGAGTACATGTATTCAATATTCTAGAAAACAGTTGATACACAGATGACATATACCAGCCGAATGACCCATCAACTCCAAACACACCCGTACAAACATTTTCTACGTACATGCGCGCACATCGTGTGTTGGTAATACATCTATACTTTAGATTGCAGTAGAGCATCGATATTCCGGTAGGCCTGGTGTCAATATTACGTGATTTTTCATTTACATTATAGTCAAAATGAATGCACAAATCATATGCATACCATTGTGCGCAGTGACATGTCAGTGCATACACATACGACTCCGACTCCCTGTAACAACTGGCAGAAGAAAACGAGGTTGAGTGAGAAGTAGAAGGAGAATCGAGGTTCTACTATACCGATATTTATCATCAATATAAAGTCTTTGCAGTAATCTTTCGTATACGCATCGTAACATCGTGATTCTGTGAAAAACCGTGCCTTGCAGTCATGATTAATTGAATCGTAAAGATTATTGTAGACAACGTTTGACCGGACTTTTATAGACAAGTATAATAACAGTATCGATAACTGACTTTGGGATTTTTTACACCAGTTTCAAATCGGACAGTGATTACGTTCTATTATTACGCTTGCGGTAGCATCTATTTTAGCTTCTGATGTCAGTTGTATGCATATGCAGTATACACATACCGTCGCATACTAGGATTCGAGCATCTCCATAACTATATACTGTAAATGGCGGTAACTACAAATCGAAAATCGGAACGTCTACGAAATATTGTCAAAGTCATCGTCGCGCTGCGGATGTTCGACATAATTGACAAAAGAAAAAATAATGGCACGTGAAACGGAATGGCACGTACGAGATCAAAACTTTTAATGCTAGATCGGCTAGCGTAATTAATGAATTTGTCGAACGAAACCGAGTAGCCGCTAATTCGAATAAAAATTGGATCAAACCGCGTGCAATGACCTCCAGCTCTGGTCCGGGAATTCCCTAATATCCGGCATGAACATTGGATTGAACTTGATAATACAATTTCAAAGACGGAATCCTTTCTCAAGAGAAACTTTGAGAAATTCGTTAGAATATTTGAAAGTAATTTCAATTGAATTTCAACAAATTTTTCGTCACAACCAAGTGAATTAGATCCAAGTTATCCGGAATTTAAAATCGATCGATTTCTCTCGAATTAAAAAGCACTTCGCGGTGCTCTGTTAAAACACTAAAAATTTCCGACTCAAACGAAAACCAAAACCGCCCTTACGTTGACTGAAGCTGATAAGATTTTATTCGTAATTGCTCAAAACGTTCGAAAAGCTGTTTGAAATTGGTCATCCAAAATTGAACTTATAGTTTATGGACGTAGGTGGCGCTACTTGCGAATAATACACGAAACGCATGCAGCTCACTTGCATGAGAAAGTTAGTAACCGTCATGCGCTAGTCGGGACAGTTTGATGTATGTCATACAAGTCGAAATTACATACATACATACATTTCGTAAAAACTTAGGTACTGCTCCGGTAACTTGTTGTTTGTGCTGCGCGGTCATGGAGGCATATGCTTTGAACCAGAATCCAATAAGCCGTGCTGTTGACCGCATTGAAATTCAGGAAAACCTGCTAGACTCTTTCATTTTTCCAAACATCAACAAGAGCTTCGGCGATACTGCGTGCCAACCATAATTTTAAAACGTAATTTAATTACCGATCGATCCGAGTTTACAATCACGTAGACTAGTTCAGTTAGGATTCTCGTAACTCTGGCTAATCCAATCTCAAATCCGTTAGCGTAACAACACAGATGCGCATTTGAATTCGGACAATCGAACGTTGAACTACGTTAACGTAATTTATATGGCTAATCTGCCCCCCCCCCCCCCCCCCCTCCAGAATCTAACAAACTGTCTATTCTGACAGGTTTTATAAGATTTTTGAAAAATAATTCCCCCATGCATACCATATTCAAGTCTAATCTGAATACACAAACCCCTTCTCTTCGACCGTTCTTCATAACCTTCAAAAGAACATTGTTAATCTCTGATCACTTTGGATGGGAAATTTACTGATCCCAGCGGAGCAATCAAAGGCTTGCAGTCAGTGGCTTTACGTTTTTCTTTGAGTGTTCTTTTCCTTTTTCTGGCACTCCAAACTAATGTACTAAAACTTGTCGGTCATAAGCTACGTAATAGACATACAGCGTCTTTTATATGTTAGTGAAGAGCTTGCCGCTCCATAATATTTGCTAAATTATATCTTGGATGCTTCTATTTTTAGGATATGAAACACATTCCTTGCCACTGCCCAGTACTAAACTCAGAGTATCAAGATGGTGAGCAGGCTGCGATTGGAGTTCAGAAAATACTACAAAAACAGAAGGAAACTAAGATGTATTCTAAAGGAAACTCAGCGGACGCTTGACGCCATTGCTGCTGAAAATTTCTTTCCAGATGGTAAATTTTGTATTTTTTTTTCACAGATCGACAGTATTTATGGCAATGGATTTGTCGTCAACCAACGTTGAATTCGATTACTCTGATTGTATCAATTTTCTACAGTTGAATGAAAGTGATGTTGCTAAAGTCATTTCTGAATTAGATGAAACTTCTAACGCAGGACCAGACAATATGCCTTCGTTGCTTGTCAAAAAGTGTGCTTTATTTTATGTGAGAATGTTAATGAGAGTTAACTTATCCCTATCACTCAGATGTTTTCTTAATGCTGAAAGAAGTGCTTCATCATTCCACTGTACAAATAAGATGATTCTTCTAAGATGAACGACCCAATCATTGAATACAACATTTTCTCTAAACTAATTCATAATGTAGTTTGCAATTCACTTGCACAGTTTTTTCATAAATTTCTTATGCCTTTACAGCATTGACTTTTATCTGGCCCCTCCATGTCAACTATTCTCTGCGTTTACCAAATATATTATCGATAGTTTGAGCAAATGCTAGACTGTTGACTTGATAAACTCTGTTCTTATTACTGCTACCCATATTGTAAATATTAATTTGAAATTTACAGTTCTAATCTATACCTTGTCACTGGACTATCCAGAAATTTAGGTGACTATGTTTGAAAAATTTGTATTTTATATTGACTCATTTTCATTTACAATAAGGCTGACACCCAATAATTATTACAATTCATAACCAGATAAATGATATATCTAAGTCTGAACAAAGTTAAAAAAGATGGCAGCCAAATTTATCGGCGGGTACTTCAAATTACAGAAAACGTGAGCACAGACTTGCTAACGCCGTTGACATTGGAAAGGATTACTCACATTCTTGAAGACTCGCCAGCAATAGTAATAATGGGTCAAGATACAAAGACAAAAGCGTGCCTAGTGAACATGTTATTATCGTCTGACATTTTACCAACTTGTAACGGCTCATGGAGATGGATAAAGATCAGCTACGGAGAGACGAATCACGTCAGTCTGACGCTGAACCTGGAATACGAGGTGGTGGAGAGGCTTCACTGCAACGAAAAAACGTGGACTACTCTTCCCGTCGAAGATCTAACACGAAGCGAGAACGACGACATCAATTGCCCAGCTGTCCTTGAAGTGAAAGTGGACAAGGTTGTGCTAAGAGACAATGTACAAATATTTGTAACCCCTAAAGATGGCGCCACTAAAGTGTTGTCAAAAGGAATCCTGAAAGTCTTACCAATATTCTTTTACGCACTGGGAGAGCATCCCCTGAGCCAAGAAAACTTGGATGAATTGAGAGACCTGAAAGAAACTTATCCCGATTACCCGGTTCTCTTTATATCCTCAGAAATCAATATGTTAGTTAACGATGCAGATATGGAATTAACAGAATCCGAACAACACCACCTCCAGGAAACCATGTCCGAGAACAGGTCAACGTCCCTACAAGACAGAGAGGAGATAATCACGGAAAAAATGAATCTCCTTGGTCTTACATGGTTGAATCAAATAGCTAGTCTGGGATTCATGCGAATGGAGGAATCTGTCGAGGTTGATCAACTCTCCTGGCTCGTTGGAAGTAACTACAACAGCTCTAGTCAGTTCATAAATTCACAACAAAAGATGGACCAATTACTTCGATTCACAGAGGAGTGCCTGCAGAAGTATTTGGTGAACGCCAGCAACCTGTTGAACGGAGTCCATACGACTAGTCTACGCAAATTCATACTGAGCGCTTTTGACATGGCGAGAGAATTGCAGATAACGCCGCGTAGGATACAATACGCGCGACAAAAGGAGAATGAGTTGTACAGCAGTTTGATGAAGTTGGTTAGCGAGAAGCAGGAGGAGGTTACCGAACTGATACAAAACATTATTGACGAAATGAAAACTGATCTGATCGAGGGGGATCGCAATTACCACAGCGAAAGTATTAACCTGGAAAATGACGACACGAGAGAATGGTGCGACACCATTCGTGCGGCGACGCTCAAAGTCCAAAGACTGCTGCTGAGCTCTCTGAGTGAACGAGTGGCCAAACAATTAGTAACATCTGTCGACTGCCTGCGAGAAACGTTCGTTGGAACATTGCAGAGGTGTTTGCTGAGTCTCGAAAGGAGTTGCGAGCACGAGTCTAGTCTGTTGGCGAGCGACGCCCTCAAGCAGATACTATCGGCAGCGTACAACGTCGAGTTAACTGATAATTCCACGTCAATGGTTCACTCGTTCCTAGAGAGATTAAGGCAACTGGTCAAGTCCCTCCCACTTCCCTGGTCTTCGACACCAGTACTCGACGTTTCGTGGAGGAGAAGAGTAGCCGTTGACATTCTAAACTCTCTAAATTCAGCCCGGCTCTCTAAAGCCATAGCAACGCAGTTCAGAGAAAAGGTGAAATCCTCGCATGACTCATTTCAGTCAGCGCTTCGCTCTCTAGAAAGTCATTACTCTGGTAAGCTTGAAAGAACGGAGGAACAGAGGGTCGCGATAAGGAAAATCCACGCCCCAAGACTGGCTAGACTTGCTCTAGAATCTACATCCATGAGCGATATGGTGAGATATGGGATACCACGTCAGGGTAAAGAGATTGGCAGGGGTCAGTACGGTGTTGTGTTCTCCTGCGATGAATGGGGAGGGGCACCGGGTCCATGTGCGGTGAAATCGGTCGTACCACCTGACGACAAACACTGGAACGACTTGGCAATGGAATTTTACTACACAAGATCGATACCCGATCACAAAAGGATAGTAAAGCTGCGCGGTTCGGTTGTCGACGACTCGTATGGCGGCGGTTGCGGACTCTCGCCAGCTGTGCTACTCGTTACAGACCGCCTGAGCCGAGACCTTTACTGCGGAATAAAGGCAGGACTGTCATGGCTTGAAAGAATTCAGATTGCAATAGACGTCATCGAGGGGATAAGGTACCTTCATTCCCAAGGACTAGTTCACCGCGATATCAAACTGAAGAACGTTTTATTGGATACAGACAACCGTGCCAAACTAACGGATCTCGGCTTTTGCATACCAGAAGCGATGATGTCTGGCAGTATCGTCGGCACTCCAGTACACATGGCGCCGGAACTAATTTCAGGACATTATGACAGTAGCGTAGATGTCTATGCATTCGGAGTCTTGTTCTGGTATATATGTGCGGGAAATGTACGACTCCCCTTTGCCTTCGAACAATTTCACAACAAGGAACAGCTCTGGACAAGCGTTAGAAGAGGTGAGTACAAGATCATCGATGAAAACTTTGCATCGGCAATTAAATTGATTAGAAAAAACATGATCAGCTGTTTGTCTCTCGACTGAGTAGTTCGATGGAAAAGGACAGTAATTCTAGCTTCTAATATTTTGTGGAGATTGAGTTAAAAAAATTCTCTTCGACCTCTACTTGGAAGATCTTCACTCCTACCGTTTAATAAAATTTTGTCATATGTTTAGGCTTGAGACCAGAAAGACTCGACCATTTTGATGACGAATGTTGGACACTAATGGAGCAATGCTGGGCTGGCGAACCACCGCGAAGGCCATTGTTAGGTGCTGTACTACCCGTCCTTGAGTCGATACGAGAAAGAGCCGAACAAGGCAAGTCTGAACAGCAAAAAGACTTCTTAAATGCAAGAGAGGCTTCTTCTTTAATTAAAAGTCCGGCTGTTTCATTGACTGAGCCATATAATCAAAGAGGAGTGATAACTAATGCACATACTGCGAAACCAAGGCCTCGTAGATTTATTAAACATCCTGCTCTACACATGACGAATTTTTTCTACAGTAGCACTTGTCCTAACTTGTACATTCAGATGCGAGAATTTTGAGAATTGTAACCATTTCTTCACGCATTTTTTCTGTTGGTATCAAATCATCGATAATTCTTAATTGTTGTTATTATTATTGTTCACCGTTTTGTAGCAAGTAGTGTTGTTGATTTTTCAATCCCCTCGGTATTTTCTGAATACTTTTTTTTATTACATGTTATCATACAAATTTTTTAATCAATGACGATTGTCATTTGCTTTGTGAAATAAATCCACTTTTAATTAGTATTACAATGCGTAATTTTTTTTGCTCTCTTATACAAATTCTAATTAACTTGGAGGTATTAAATAAAGTTGTTTTTTTTATATGTTATGTCGCATATTACTTTTATTGTTATTAAACATTTTTGACTTTGACGGTAATATTAAGCTACGACAACACATGTATAATAATTTGTACATCTGACTTTTGATTATTAAACAATGAATAAATAAAAAAAGAAAATAACACGATTTTTGACTGCCTAAAATGTATATTTTTTTCACGTTTATTCGGGGAGAAGCTGGACAGACCAATGTTAATGTTACGAATATCTTCTACCGCCTTTTGCTCTGTATCAAATTTCCGCTATTATCTCAAGACTGTGTTTGCTTTGTCTTCAAATTCTCATTTCCTTTCTTTCTTTCTTCCAAAGTAATATTATCATTCATGCTTTCCAAGGGTCACCCAAAAAGTACACAAAAACCAAAGATTAACCAATAGTGCAGACTTATATCTAACAATTTATTTGTTAGAATTGTATAAACTGGTTTTGGTTAGGCATGACCGATTTATCTTAAATTTCAGATGACGACTCTTCTGTGTCAGATACTGGGCCATGAACAAAAACAAAGCATGGAGTGAAATCTCAATGAAGGACAACACCAAATTACATTCATTTGCATGTACATTTACGCGTCAAAATGTTCGATGACTAGTGAATATATAAAAGGGCATATCTGCGCAAGGATACGTGTAGAAGTATTGAAAGACAAGTAGTGAAAAAAGTTAAAAAGAAAATGAACTTCTTGTAAAAAAAAAGAAACGAATGATTAAGTATTTATAAATATCAGTGAGATAATAATATATCTTTGACAGAAATTATATACCACTGATATCATTAGATTCTAACTATTCTTGAGAAGAAATATCAAAACTAATAAACAGTACTTAGGAATTTAGCAGCTGAGGATAGATTGTAATTTTTATAAATATACGTAAAAACGTGTAAACCTATGCATCATGTGAGATTATTTTTTATTTAATGTAATTATTATTTTTTAGAACTACGTAGAAATACTTTAATAAACATATTTTTTAATACTTTAATCAAGGTGTATCAATGACTGCATCATTTACGCGATGTTATGCATCAACAATATTTATTAAAGTATACATAAATATTTGTATGTGATTAAGAAACTAGTCTAGTTTAATAAATCATGAACGTCATTGTTATTATCTTGATTATTGTAATTATTGCAACAGCTCTAAGTTGCTTTTAGCCTTTTCAAGCTCATGGAGGAATTTGTAAAATTGTCCAAGTGTCATTTCCGTAAATATATTACTTCTTTCGCCGTTACCCTCGTCGACGAGTAAGCGTAGCTGGAGAAATGTTTTTCCCAATCTATCAGATTCGCTACTCGCTGCTGTCACTGTCATAATAAAAAATAAGGCGCATTTATGACTGTATTTTATACAGTTATCTTCATTTAACAACTATATTTCCGTCTTATTATTTTCTTCGTGACTACTGATGCTACCCTTACCCCCAAATTTCCATCCCACGTCGAGTATTTTACTCGGGACAATATTCATTTCACGTAAGATACTACATACATCACATACCAAATAGTATTTTCTCACTAAAATCCTCACATGATGCACAGTCATAGGCTATATATATTACTGCAGATCGTGCACCTCTCTTCTGATTTTAATCATGCAAATTGAAAACACAGTTCCCTCCATTCGAACTATGTAGTTTTGTCCAATATGCGTATAACCACGAACTACATACATGGATGTTCTGAACGTAGATATACGAGTGTGCAAAGGACTCCTCTGTCCACTCGCCCAATTGCACTCGCTTATCTACGAACCTTCAATCCATATAGATACAACCCTCGCAGCTGGTAGGAATCAGGTTGTCCTTAGAATCGCAGAGTATTAAGTTCACGGACAAATGGCTCGTTTAAATTTGTGTGTAAAACGCTACAATACATGCTACTGTGCAGAAACGGTTTGCAAAAAAAAAAAATCATAGGCAAATAAGTAGGCCCGCTACCGTGTGGAATTTTATAATATACGATATTTGCCTTCGAACAAGAAATACTTACTCGGTGAGTTGGAAATTGACGTTACCGAAATTACTTGATTTTTTCAGATTTACGAGACAACGATTTGACTGTTTTTATACGATTTTGAAATCAATTATTCTTAGCTTATATATGGTATACGGTGGAAGATTCGAAGTAAAAGCGATCAATAATTGCATTTCTTTATAACAGAGATATGGTACATATTCCACAAATCACAATACAAATAGAATTTCGGCCAACTCGGTACCCAGGTAGAAATTTGACGTTTTTGTATTTAAAAGACTATAGAGAAAAACTTTGACTTTATATTACGAGACTGCCTCAAAAAAAATATTTTTTTCATCTCCCACTTCATGCAACCATAGTTTATAGCATAATATTGAACCTCGTGAAAGTAAAACGCCGAGTGATTTTCTTAAGCGGTGCCGAATCGAGATTTTGTATTCGCTATTCGATAAACACGTAAGAAATCCAATTCTGTCTGTTCAATGGAGATTCAAATTTCTCTATACAATAGACGGAATGGAATTTCACTAAACGTATACACAACAAAATTCGACTACTTTAATCTAGAATTAAAACATTCTTCTTTCATTTCCTTATCTTTGTATAGTATCAAAAGTATCCGGTTTTCCATTTACGTAAAAAATTTAGTGAAATTCTATTTAGGGGGTAATAGCATTTCATAATTCATGACATTGTCGAGATGCATCGTGGTAAGCTAAATAAAAACTGACACTTGCCCTCGCGGGATATTGTCACTAAGGAGAATGAAAAAGAAGTGAAAAAAAGATAGGTTGCTAGGTTAGGTCAAACCTTCGGCCTCGTTATTTGTCGTAATCATGAATATGGATAGTAATTAATATACCAGATATGTGATAGACAACGTGTCGGTTGTTATGCCGATCTCTAACACAAATTTGATTTGTCACACTTTACGACGACACAGCTTATGCCACTTGATCAATGACAGGAGTGTCAAATATAATTGGCCCGAACTGTGTACCTCGGTGCCTCGTAAGCAGAAAGCAATCGTGATACAAACAACATCAACTCTACTAGTGCTGAACAATTGCGTGACTCGTGAAGCGTCGAGTAATAAACAGAATGCAAGACTCACCTGCAGCCACGCAACACTTGATGAGATTCACTCAGCTTGAACGCGCACTTACTCAGCGTTCACGTACTACATACGAATGAGAACATTTCGAGGTGCCGACAAGTCAAAATAAAAGCAAGACGATGTATAAACAAGATCGCGAGAGAGAGGCATTTGTTTTATACTAGTCAAAACACACGACCCGACCTAAACGTGTTTCTCGTTATGTGACTGCACTCGCGATATTAGCAATTAAGTATAAGATGCATTCACACCGACTGTCGGCACTTATTAAATGTTTTTGATCAACGAAACATTGCTTCAGATACTCACGAAAGAGTCAAATACGCCGGGATGTAGGAACTGCCGTGGATCACAACCACTTGTCCACGATCACAAGATGGTCACCCGCTACCCAAGCGCTGTTTGGCGGCAATGTTCGACACTATTTTGAACTGACGACCGTTTGAATTCGGTCCTTTGAATGCAAAGATGTTTTTGCCGATCACGTTGATCAAATTACGTAAAAATAGAACGATAAAACGAGTAGGGAATTGAATATGTAAGATGGAAGGGAGATTTGTTGGCTCGTTTACGGTCATTCGTTCCACGTTTGGGTTGGCTCGAGCGGCTAGGGGTAAACAAGTCTCTTATACTTACCGACTGTTCTCAATGCAACTTTAGACTAGTTAGCGGTAGGTAGAGCGAGACAGATTATAACCGACACGCACCTCTCTCTCTCTCTCTCTCTCTCTCTCTCTCTCATTCCCCCGTTACACTTTACGAAGCTACCTCCAGTAAGAATTAGCAGCATTGCGTTCCAGTCATCGACATCCGGCTGTAATCCGGTGCATGCATGCACAAAACTTTATTAAACGCATTCCTGTTCTTGGGTCGTTCGAAATATCTAAACCAGGCAGCTGTCAACACTTAATAGTCGAATATTTGAACGACGAAAGAACACAGACGCAATGAGTGGCAAACATCGGTACTACTAACTCTGCACTGAAATCTGAAGCAACTTTCTATACCGGAGTTCGTCTCCTGTTCTCTTACTTCCTCAACGTTATAAAAGCGTATCGAGTATGTGATTATTGGCAGAGTCGATCTATCAATGCACAATTACCCAGATTTCTCTATAACAGCCGAATGATAAATGCAACAACCATTTATCCCGAGAAGTTACCCATTGAGCGAAGAATCGTGTCATCTGTTGGGACCGCAAATTTATATGAATGTGCAGTAGCGTACGCTTTGTAATACGTGTACCCGCGCACTCGCGTTTATTAATTTTTTTTCTAACTGAAAACTAGAATGTGACGTTTGGTAAAAGTACTCCAACAAAATTCGGCAAAGTTACACGCCGCGGCGGCAGTATCAGGACAGATTGGAATACAAAGAGATGGAGAACAACTCGGGTAATAAAGCGAAATCTTCCGTCCGAACGCTGCTGCGACGTGTACCTGTACACATATCTCGAACGTCGGAGCGTGTCTTTTATGAGTAAGTTAAAATTAGAGGTGTTGGATTTATTATTTTAATTTTACCGCGATCAACGATTGAAAAACATTTTCCCATCTTTACGTACTTCTCATAATTTCTTCACTTTGTGTCTTCCATAACAGTAAACTTGATTGGCACCGAAACTTTTACTTTTTATTTACTGTTTTTGGAACGAAGTTCCTTATCGTTTTTTTTCTAGAACAAAGGAGTACAAAATGACAAAACACGAAAAAATATAAATAACGAATTATAAAAACAGTTAATTCGTTTTTGCGCAAAGAACTTAAACTGAATGATATACCTATAATACGCAATAATTGATTAGAAATACGCGATATTTAATTTTAAATAAAGTGAATTGAAACGAAACGAAAGTATAATAATCTAATCAATAGTTCATTTGTTTATATTTCCAGTAACTTCAAATTGAAAATTCAAATTTCCATTATGTCCATCGACATCTTCTACAATCAATTTCGTGTAAAATTCATGGTTTATTAGACACAGAAATAAAGAAATCTACGCATAAATTTAAAAAACGGATTTGAAAATGACGATCATAATTTTGAACCTAGTTTTTTAGACTGTTTACTTTTACTTTTTTTCAAAATATTTTCTGGATGTAAACATGAGAGTCATATGTATATATGTAACACGTGGCGTGAGTATCCTTATAATGGGAAAAACGAATAAATTCGATAAAGAGGTAAAAAGGATTAAAAATCAAATGTGCCCGATCTTCCACTCAACCGACAATGCTCATCTTTCGCCAGAATTTTTGTTTCTACCTAAACTAACTATTTCAGGTGTGGCCCGTTGGAAAATCGAAATTTTTTTTATTTCGAAACACCCTAATACATGGGTAGAAGATTACAACTTATCTGCTACTGTTATAACCTACCAGTTGACATAAATTGTGGAAACAAACACACATCCATTGTTATTTTATCTCTTAACTCTGCTACACCGACTGCAATACTTATAACATAGTAATCGCCGGCTATCGCAATCAATGCAATGGTACAATGGAGGAGCCACCCATGCTAGATTTATACATTATACATACATATGTATCATGCTGATATAAATGCAAGCGTCACACTCTTTACATTCGAATGACTAGACGTCCCACTGTTATCTGTATCTTAGCAAAATAATTGCTTGTGAACTAAAAAAATGTTTAAAAATTATAACACGATATTTTTTACCATTGCAACACGCACTGCCGTGTAAAAAATGTGTGAAAAATGTCGCGATAGCATGTCTCTATCTTTTATAGTTACGTCACAATTATTATATGCCCGTGCGAATCCGGGATGGGCTGCTAGTATAACATATACAGAGAATTTCTGGTCAAAGGGCAAACTCTAATCAGTGACAATTACACATTTTATGTAAACCGAGCGTAGCTAATAAAATACGAATAACAATTTTTACGTGTGCTTGCACTGGAGATGCACACGTGACTCGGAGATTAGCTTTTGACCAGAGATTTCCTGCATACGTTTTATTGTGCTATTTTGTTTCCGCTGTATCCGATTCCACGTACAATTTTAACCAAGATGAACGATTTATACATTTTCCATTACGAAATCAAATCCTCCTTGATGAAGTTAGTAACGTTATCGTAACAAAAATCACTCTTGTCTTAATATTGCAATGATTTTCAATTCTTCAACACTAATGTGTAGAGAAATGTTCTCACGCTCATCTCGAATCTTGTTCTTTTAAAAATTTCAAATGAAATGATCACCTGAAAATTTACTTACCTTCGCAAAATTTTATGCTTTTTAGGATATTGAAAAATAAAAATTTTGTAATACTTAAAATATGAAGGGGAAAAAAATATTTATTTAAAACTGTGAGATTTTTTCTCATCACCAAAGCAAATATGGTAATAAAAAAACAGTTCCGCCATTTCTAAAATATATATATATATGTGGTAT
Organism: Neodiprion virginianus; assembly: GCF_021901495.1. NCBI lineage: Eukaryota > Metazoa > Arthropoda > Insecta > Hymenoptera > Diprionidae > Neodiprion > Neodiprion virginianus. Next base: position 31,417,128 of record NC_060881.1, on the reverse strand, counting down.
ATATATTTCACCGTAATCTGAAGAAATTCGTATACTTGTTAATGCAAAAATGTGATAAATAATTTTTATCGTTATAATCGTCATCAGCTATTTCGTATATTTGATAAGTATGTAAATGTTACTGTTATTTTTTGATACGAGTCATCACATATTAAGTCATATTCCAATTTTAAATATACGTAATCTAAAAAAAAATCTCATTTACTAAAGTGACTATTTTTGATAAATAATTAAATTGCATCAATATTTTGCTACACAAACATTTTAGACAGTTAAATTATAAAATTTTTAAACAGATTTCACCAGTTATTTTTTCAACTTGACCTATAAATATTATCTTATTATCATATTTGAAATTTCGCGTTCGGCGTTTGCACAGAAGCGTTAGACTTTTTTATCATCACGCGAATAATTTTGCGGTACGGACGATTTATGTTCCGAAGGGTTAAGGAACTAAGATTTCGAAATACGAGTGTGTTTTGTTTTATTACGATTTACTGAATTTCATACAATTTCAAAGTCGCAAAATAACGGTTTTTCCTCGGCATGAATCGTTGGGATAACGTTACTAATCGTAAGTTCAATACGATCACTTCAGTCAAATAACAACTTAATTATCGTGTTACGATTTCTTTACATTCCAATTTCTCGTTAACATTCGACATAAATCTAATAGCCGCGTTTTAGTTTTTTCAATCGTGAAACTGCTCATCTATGGATTAAGTATCGCGGTTTTCCGTCCGTAAAATCATCTCTTTAATCGTTTCTACCCTGAAATATTAATTTCTTTTCTTTTAAGACTCGGACTTCGTATCGCACAACGTCCGGCCAGATGGCTTGCCGGAAGTACGGTTGTGGTTCTATTTTGCCTCGCGGGACTTCTGTGTTTCCGACAAGAGAAGAACCCTCTCAAACTCTGGGTACCTCCAGACTCCGATTTTCTACGAGACACGGAATGGATCATGGAGAATTTCGGCCAGGGATTGAGAGTTCAAACCTTAATTATGACCGGTGAAAACGTCTTGGAGCCTCGGGCGCTTATGAAGGTGAGCGTGATAAGATTGGACTCGAATCCTGCAAACGGGTAGTAATAAAATTGTTAAATTTCTTGCAGTATGAGATGAATTTTGCAAAGGAAAAAAAAACTGTTTCAACACGTGTTAATGGTTGTACAGGTGAATTCTATTTATATCGTATCTCTTCACGATTTCTGACCTTAAGATACTCGACGAAACTGGTTTCGCACGGCAATAATCGGTCTACGGATTATAATTATAATAACAAATATTACACGGCTAAATTTTACGCCTATGCATAATTTGAAACTCAGTTGAACGAAACAAACGAGTTATTTAATACTCAAAGCCCTTGTAACACGAACTGTAGAATGATCTGCTCGAGTCTCTTTGTGCACTCCAAAATATGAATTGGTGAATATTCACTGATTTCGGTAAATATAAAAGTCCTCACTGGTTTTCAATCGCAAATATAAAATTGAGTTCTCTAACGATATTATATACTTACGAAAAACCAGTTTTGTTTATCAGTTTCAATTCATGATTCATTATCGATGGCAAGCCTAGAATATTCTGTGTCCTCGGACCTGAATATACGGCAGTTATTTAATTACAAAGTTCGTTAATGGAAAAAAACTGTTGTCGGTCAAGCCAATGACTATAAGGTGATTACTCACGTAACATCCGGTTGATAAATTCTACCTTACGATTTTATAGCTGAACGAAGTGACGAGCCGTATATTAAAGTCACACGCAACCACTGGAGGAAACACGTCCTGGACAGATGTGTGCTTAAAGTAAGAATTTTTATCCATATTAATTTATACGAATGGTTTTATCAATCGGGAAAAGATTTACTTTTTTTATTTTCATACACTATCTGCCTCTGCGACTTGTGATACAATTAGCGTTGGAGTATTTTTTATTTTATTTTTTTTTTGTCGTTACATCAACAGCAGTATTTGCTCTGTATTTATAATGATGTAACAGTAATGATTTTTCGGCCTTGTAAAAAAATATATGGCGTTCTGATAAAATTCATTCGACTTTCGACAGGCTGATTATAAACGACTTAATCTTGGCGTGACGATTACAATCCAACAAGCTCTGCGGACCCCAACGATAAAAAAAATTGTCTATGCAGCCTATACACAGAAGTTAATTGTTTTATGATCGGGGTCTGTAGAGTTACTTGGATTATAAACGTCAAGCCAGAGTTACATATTTTATACTCAGTTTACTCTAAAGTTGAGTGAATTTTATCAGGGGTCATAGATGTAACCTTTTCGTTTAGTGCGTTATTATAGTTAAAAAAAACTTATTACAATATTATATTATGAATTTTTTTCTGAGTATAGTTATAACTCGATGTTAGAGAAATGAATCATGATAATAATAATAATGATGATGATGATGATGATGATGATGATGATGATGATGATGATGATCTTGAAGATACGCACATATCGTGTATCTCTTTTATACACTCTTGTGATTTTATATCTAGACCTGGAAATTTTCGTCACAGCACGTTCTACATTTCAATTTATGGTTAATCTTGAACGTGTGACCGAAACATGACGATGTAACCGGTCAAAACTATTATATCAGCTGTAATTTATCACGACTTTATTTGTCAACTTAATCTATAGAAGGATAAGCAGGTTGCAGGTTATATAGTTTTTCGATATGTGTAGATGTACTAATTTACCCAGATTAACAACCCCTGTAGATAACGATACATCATCAAACACTTGTAATATTCTTAACGCACGAATTTTTTAATTGGAAAAAACACGCTACAAAACTTCCATTTCTTCTGAGCGAAAGACAAAACATGAAATATCTGTATATATATGGATTATTCACGCAGGATTCCCGTAATTCCCAAATTCGTACGGACGCTTCGTAAAATCAACTCGCCAGACAATGTTGGAGACTATTTCTTCGACGATGAACAAGACGAATCTGAGAATGAGGATGAGGATAGCTTCGGTATATTGTCGTGGATACCGACTAGCGTGTACTGCAACATGTATAACTCGTTCGAAAAGAGCTGCTACCTGAAGAGCATTCTGGATGTATGGAACTTTGACGATGCTACAATGAGTAACTTGACAACAGATGAAATTGTCCGCAGTATAAAAACTGTAAAGACCAGTCCCAGTTTGGGACATAAAATGAATTACGGTGAACTCTTAGGCGGCATAATCAGGGATGATACTGGACGGATAATCGGTGCAACGGCGGTAAAAACCCAATGGTTTTTAAATGTGAATTTTTCAGCGGTTGACATGGACAAAATTGGCAACGACGTGGGAACTGCCGACTGGGTAAGGTAGAACACGGTGATTCCGTTTTTATTTTTTGAATGGACGACGGCGCGTTAAAGTTGAATTGGCACCGTTGTCTGAAACAAAAAATTGGAAGGAGAGAAAAATATCTTCTATGCAACGTGAGCATGTTTTACGTGTTTTTTCACGCGTGTTTTCCGTACACCAAGTATCCATTTCTATGACTGTCAAGTCAGTCTGCGAATGCGCATGTGCGGAGTACTGAAAAGATCACTTTACGTCCTAGGAGTTAAAAGTGGTATTTTCAGTACCGCGCGCATGCGCTGTCGCGAACAAATCTGACATTACGGGATCCTAACCTCAATTTTCGGTTTCGTGAAAGAACGCGTAACATACTCTTGTTATATTATAAAGAATCGTGTGCAACAAGCAGGCAACGGTATTTTCGCTTCTCGTATTTGCAATATTCGCTCATATTGCAAATTTATGCTCGGCCCTTTGTTGAGTTTGCCTCTTTGTTACACCAAATAGAACTATTAAAAAGTTTCCCGAAATGTTATTCGAGTCAATGATAGTGAATTCATTCAGACCGATTCGTCTTTAACTACGCTGCAGTCTGACAATGAGTTAGTTCCACATTGCTCATGCTGACAGACTCCACGAGCATTACCGATCAAATCAGACGACTTCCTTCTTTAGTTTCCTGAGTATAAAATTTCTTACTACAGGCAACGGAAGACGTTTTAGAATGGGAAAAAGTCTTTTTGGAAGCAGCCAAGGATGAAACTGACAAGCTTCGACTGGAAGAACGGATCATAGAAGGAGGCCTAGCTCTTTGGTATGAAGCCGGCAGGAGTTTTGGGGACATTAGCTCGTCAGCGATGTTTCAGGACATCGCGAAACTCATTGGCGGAATAATGCTGATGTCGCTTTACGTTCAAGTTATACTTTCGAGATTCAACTGGGTCGAGTGGCGCGTAAGAATCATTCATAAAAACTCGTTCAAAGTTGGGTATTTGTCACGAATAGAGCAACTTAAGAGATTAAAATTCAAACTAATTTTTACCACAAGTGGTGGAGTGACCAAGAATGGTGCAGTTACCCTACTTCGCCAACTTCTGACCCATTTCTCCTTGTCCAAAACAGTCCTGCCTGACCAGCGCGGGGCTGATGTGCGTAGGTGGAGCCTTCATTATTGCCGTGGGAATTTGCTCCTTGGCCGGAGTTCCTTACGGACCAGTTCACACGTCCTTGCCTTTCATGCTAATGGGTCTCGGGGTGGACGACATATTCGTCATGATGGCAGCCTGGGACCAGCTCCATTCCAACGAGCAGAATCATGTCCGTCCGGTGACCGAGAGAATAGCACTGATGTTGAGCCACGCTGGATCGTCGATATTCATAACGTCTTTGACGGACGTAGTTGCCTTTGTCATAGGCGCGTCGACGGTGAGCGAATGAAGAAGATGAGGTCTCGAGTGCACGTGCATTGCAGTGCGGATATATTTTAAGGCTGGTTTTATTTCTGGTTGCAGATCCTCCCGTCTCTTCAATCCTTTTGTATTTACGCAGCGGTCGGTGTCTTTGTTACCTTCCTTTTGCAAATCACATTTTTCGTTGCATTTTTTACCCTCGATACGAAACGGATCGAGGCCAAGAGGAACGGGATTCTACCGTGCATAGTACACAGCGTTTATCAGCCGCGGACCAAAAACGAGGATCGCATCTCGTGGCGTTTCACAGGCTTTCTGTATTCCCGCGGAATATTAACAAGGTGGGGAAAACCCGCGGTGCTGGTGATAACCGCCGGTATTGCAGCCTTCGGTATATACGGCTCGACGTGTTTAGAGCAGCATTTTGATCCCGAGTGGTTTCTGCCGGAGGGAACATATCTGGCAGAATATTTGGACCAATTCAAACAACACTATCCCGAACAGGGCCACGAGGGATTTATCTTCATGGGAGAGCTCGATTACGTCTCCAATTTTCCCAAAATTTTACAACTATGCGAGACGTTGAAAAGCTTGGACATTTTGCAAAATATTGATCAGTGGCCGGTGAAATTTGCCCGGTTCGCGAAGAACCAATTATACGTTGAAGGTAAGGCTTAGAAATGCGAAAGGTTTTTTTTTGGACAGTGAAGTCGACATCAAATGGTACATTATCTAACAAGGGAGTAAAGTCGAAGATTATTCCCGTGTTTACTCGGGCAATAATCAACCGAGGGAATAATTGACTTTATTCCCGTGTTCTCTATAGGACTTGATTTCCGACTCAACTCTGGCCAGACCACCTCTTTTGTTTTCTTTATTTCTGCACTGCGCATGCGTCTCGTGGAAAAATCTCGACGTAAAATAAGAATTTGCGGGAAAAAAGTATAAGATGGAATGACATGCCACTTTCGACCCACTTTTCGGATAATAAAAGTGAAAATTTCAGTCGAGTCGGGAATAAATAAACTTAATTCAATTTACAGTCTAATATTCACTGGTTTATTATTCTAATTTCCAGATTTATCAAAAGTGGACGAGTCATCGTTCAGGAATTACCTATCGCAGTTTCTCTTCAGTAAGTCGGGCGGAAAGTATCAAACGAACTTCCGTTTCGCAGGGAACCTAAGTTGCGGTGAGCCGGCGCCAAAAATATTGATATCGAGTATGGAATTTATCTTCGCGAAATTCCACGATCCCAAGGAATGGCTCGGTGCGATGGACGGTCTAAAAGAGATCTGCTCTGGTTCGGGAATCGACGGGTTCGTCACGGTATGGAGCAAGGTGTTCGCGACCTGGGTTACGGACAAGGCGATATCGCAGGAGGTAACCCGGAACCTGATCCTCGCGCTGATATGCGTGATGGGAATGACGGCTGTGCTGGTCGCGGAGCCTCAGACCTGCTTCTGGATCTTCTTGTGCGTGCTTCTGACCCTCGTCGACGTTTGCGGTCTGATGTATTACTGGGGTTTGACCATTGACATAGTGTCCTGCATCGGTCTCGAGCTCGCCGTGGGATTGAGCGTCGATTACGCCGCCCACGTTGCTCACTCCTTTCTGAATTCGGCGGTGCCGGACGTTGGTGGAAGCAGAGTTCCCCGGACTATAAGCGCCGTTAAACACATTGGAGCAGCGGTTGTTTACGGCGCGGGATCAACTCTGCTCGCGTTATCGCTGCTGGCCACATCCGAGGCTTACGTATTTCGCTCGTTTTTTAAAATATTTTTCCTAGTTGTTACAATCGGTCTGTGGCACGGTTTGATGTTCCTACCAGTTGTGTTCAGCGTTATTGGTCCCCGAGCTTTGCGCTACGATAGTGGAGACGACACGAGCAAACAGACTGTACCGAAACCTTGGAAAACTGTACAAAACGAAATCGACTTGAACAAGGGTGATGTGCGGGGTGAAGCGGAAACCGAACTCATGTCACCGGTTGAGAATAATAAGGAATAATTTTATCGACAATTGTGATGTAGATGGAGGAAAAGATAAAAATTTGCACCGGTTCATATCAATACAAGTAAAAAATGACGTGACATACACGCGGCACTGTGCATCTTGTTATATTTTTAATATCGATATGAATGTATTCTTTATCAATAATATTTATTTTTTGGTTCAATAAACATACAAAATTATTACACTATTGATACTATTAATCATATTCGCATATCATGTCATCATCGTCACACATTTATACAAAAATAATATAAAAAACTTGGAGATTTATTATTATAACTTAAAACGCATGTTCATATATATATATATAGTTATTATATATATATGTATATATCAGGTTGTTGTTTTTGTTGTTGTTGCTGTTGTTGTGTTGATGGTTGTTTGTTGTTTCTTTTTCTCTTTCCTTTTCTCGTTCACGTTTTCTATTTCGTTTAATTTCTTTTCATTTTTTTTCCCAAATTCTCTTCGTTTTTTTTTTTTTTTTTTCCCTTAACATCATCACGTGTCACACGATTAATAATACGCATAATAATGTAATATACAAATGTTGAAAAAATATTGGACGTGAAAATGAAAGGAAAAACATAGTGAATTCTCGTCATATATTTGAAAGAAAAAAATACGGAACAAAGGAAAGAAACAACGACAAAAAAAAACAAGTACAAAAATAACGTACATAGTGCAAGATCGCGATCGATCGATATAGATTTATTTTATTTAATATTATTATTATTATTATTATTATTAATATTATCATTATTATTACTATTACTAATATATATATATAAACGACTGATTAAAGGATAAAAGGAAAAAACTATGTAAAAAATAAAAAAGAAAGAAAAAAAGAAAAAGAAGGAACATGACTATTATACTATAAACCGACGTAACGTATAAACGGATGTAATTTCTTTCATATGTACGGATGTACATACATGCGAAGTACATCACGCGCGCGTGTGTGTGGATGTTTGCGTATACATATATATACATACATATATATATACACATACACATGTGAGTACTTGAATTTTATTAAATAATAATATATAATCACAAAGTAAAAATAATTATACGAGCTTGCGAGGGGTGAAACGACTGATTTTTATCGTATAGCCCTTCGCTGCATCTCTCAGTCTTACACAGTCCATGGACATTCGCTCCGTTATTCATATATATATATATATATAATATTTGTTCGTTTAGTCGTACATGCCATAAACTCATTCAATCATTCATACATTTTATTCGTTCGTTCGTTCGTTCGTTCGTTTGTTTGTTTCTTCGTTACAGCTATTCAAATTCATCTTTTTTAATATCCCGTCACTTATTCACTCGAACATTGTTTTCACATAACATAATATATGTGTGTTTATATTATATATATTATACATATACATGTATATACTTCTCACGTACCATGATGATATTATTATTATTATTTAATTATGTATACGCGTAAAGAGACGATATTTTTATAACAGATGCACGCAATATTAGTGAATGCACGCACCTGTCTCACAATGTTTGTTTACTTTTTCTTTTTTTCTTTTCATTTTCTTGAGTTTTTCCTACTTTTCTTCGTTCTTTCCTTCTTTAAGAGAAAAAAAAAAAAAAAAAACTACAAGCAAAAAGAAAAAGTAAACAAATACAAACAAACGAACGTACACGGCAGACGTAGACGCACAATTATACGATAACATTTCACAGGTAAAGGGCGCGTACAATTTACGCACACAGAACGGTTAATGAAAGGGAATGATGATATCGGGACAGGAAAAAATGGGATCGTTTTCGGGTGCACAAGAGGAAGTATTACGGGGGAAAGCTTGGCGCACAAACGGTATACAACAAATTACATATCATTATTATGTTTTGTATTTTTTTTTTTTTTCGTTTTTTCTCGTTTTCTGTTTTTTTTTCTTCTTTTTTTCACTTTTCCGCTTCCCATCGTCCTTTTTTTTTTTTTTTTAAATATATATATATATATATACGTATGTATACCTATACGTACGGTATCTTAGCCTATAATGTTATTAGAAATTTTACAAACTGGGAATTTCTCCGTCATCGTAGAATCGTACATAATAACCATAACAAGGAACCATCAATATATACATACACCAATATACATATGATATATATATATATATATCTATACGTATACATGTGTATATATGTATATAAACATATGTACATACACATATATTTATATCTATACGTTAGCAAAGAGGTATTATTATTTTGTGAAAGAGTGTATCTGCGAACGCGAAAACGTGTGTTCGAGTTTTTGTGTTTGAGTTTTTGCGTGTGTGTGTGTGTGTGTGTGTGTATTTAAAATTATGAAATAACGAATGACGAGCACAATGATCGCAATTATATTACCGTAATGCATTTACGACAGGGTAACGCGGGCGGTTTCCTCGCAGAGTGATAATAATTTCAATCGATGAGTAACGAAGAATCGTTAAAATTGTTAAAAATTTTCGGAGGCGTTTTTTTTTTTTTTTCTTTTTTTCTTTTATTTATTTATTTATTTATGCATTTATTTTATTTTGTTTATTCTTTGCTTGCTCAAACTTTTCGTTTCGATCCGCTCTCTACTTTTATTCCATCCTTCTACTTCCCTGTTGTTCATTATTTTTCAACTGCTTATGCGCTATTTCTTACGATCTCTCTCATTCCGCGGTCTAATTTTCGCCTTAATTTTCTCACTTACTCTTATTTAATATGTAACATTCAGAGGGAGGACAGGTGGGACACTCAGGATGGGATACAGACAGACAGACAGACACTGACACAGACACAGACTACAGGCTACCAACTAACTATCTATCTATCTATCTATCTATCTACCTATATATCGTCATTATTATCGTTTTGTTAGTAAATTGTGTCACGTTATTGTTAATAAACGTCTCTAGTTTTTAGCATCCTTTTGGTTTTTTTCTTTTTGTTCTCTGTTTCGTTTTTAATGATCCTTATTCTTATTATTCTTATTATTATTTTTATTACTCAAGCTTACATGCCCAAAAATCTACCAGAGGCACTTTGGGTTTATTTAGTACCATTATAAATTGGCGCTTGTCGTATTGTTTCACAACAACATGTTAATGCTCGTCTGTCGAATGCTCGAGGCAAATCAATGACAATGCATAAATCATCGATATATTCCAAAGCTAATGAATAGAATCCATTTTTTTTTGTTTTTTTTTTTTTTAATTTCTCTTTCACTCGTTTCATCTGTCTATTTATTTAACGGCGTTACCACCCTACTGTGCAATGCATTTCATCACGTTCGTCTCGTTCTTTCGTTTTCTGTTGAAAAGGATTCATTTATCTTCTTATTTATTCATTTATTTATTTATCATTGTGATTTTACTAGTTTCAGTTTTTCAAATATTTTCACAATTATCAAACTTCGTTCGCAGTTTGCACTTTATTTACAATCTTTAAGGTTTGTTATTACTGTAATTATTGGTTTTTGTTTTTTTTTTTTTACTTTTCTTCTACCAAGTTTACAATAATGTATGTACGTTTCGTTTCGTTTTGCATAGTTTCGTTTAGCTTCGTTAGCGTTCCATTTCCATTCAAATACACACACGTATATTAAACATAGTTGTTTTTATTTCATTTTCTTAATTTCTTTTTCTCTTTTTTTTTCTTTTTTTCGCGTAACATTTTCACTTTTTTTCCCCCTCTCGTCGGTTCATTTCATTCGTTTGTTTATTTTTTATTTATTTTTTTCCCCGTTTGTTTCTTTTGAGCAATATTTATATACTTTCTCCACTGACAACTGCACATAGAAATTGACACACTGGTTAAAACTGACACAATTATTACAACGTTCACACTTTTTTTTTTTTTTTTTTTGTCATCATAATCTCCCATTCCCCAACATATCCACGTATACCTATGATAATAATGATACTAGTAGTAGCAGTAGTAGTAGTAATTGTAGTAGTAGTAATAATAATAACAACAACAACAATATGTATCCTTGTATACCTACGGAGTATGTTGCGTGTACATTGTGTAAATCGTAAGAGAGATAATATTCTCGCAGTATTTGGTCTGTCTGTTTGTGGTGAAGTATCGTTTTTCCATCAGCTCGTTTCCTCGCTCCTCAATTCACCATCGGTACGCGTACAAAATTAAACGTGCAAACATTCACTCTAAATATGTCTATCTATCCACAGATATAATGATAATTAACGTTACATTAATGATTATCGTTTCATGTATACATGCATATATGCATATGCGTATACATGTATATTAGAGTGTTTCGTATATAGGTTGTTGACATATTTTTACAACGCATACATACCGAATCCTTTTCAAACAATTCAAAACCGATTGCCAAATTTTATTTAGATTTTTATCTAAACTCTAACCCGTCCCGACAACAGGGTGGATTTTCTCACTTAAAAGAAAACACACGTGTTTCGACGAACAAATTGTCAGTAGATAATTTATTGTAAGGGTAAAAAAAAAAAAAAAAAGAAAAAATCTGTAACTGCGAAGTTTTAGCGATCATCGGTGCTACTGACTGAGAGTAAAATTCACATCATCGTGCCATGCAAGCGCGAAGAATTGCATACTCTTACGATACAATACACGCTAGAAATGTGTCCGAAAACACGTGTATTTTAAATAGCAAAGTTCACCCTGTTGTCGGCACGGATTAGAGTTGAGATAAAAAATATGAAGAAATTAGGCAACGCTTTTTGAATTATTTGAAAATGATTTCGGGGGATATACGTTAAAAAATTCGTCAACAACCTAAATATGGGACACCCTTGAATACATGCACATGTATGTAGACCTGTATATCTATATCCGTATCCATACACACATGTATATACTGTATATTACATACTTGCGTTCAACGAGTCAGTCGTACGTAACATCAATATTCATACATATATGCATACAATGATTTCGTACCAGTACCCATAATATGTTATCGATGCGATACAATCAGACAATACTTAAACAGTGATCAATTATTAACTACCACAGTAATTTTTATCATCGTTATTGTTATTGTTATTATTATCATTATCATTGTTATTACTACTACTACTACTACTACTACTATTATTATTGTTGTTGTTATTGTTATTTCTGTTCTGCTTTCTCCTGCGATACTTTTTTTTTCTCTCTCACTTTTTCCTTCGCTCATTACTTCTTCTTTTTTATATAACTTATGAATTACAACAATAATTATTAAGAATGAGACAACAACATGACGACGGAGGCATTGAAGCATATTATTTTATTTACGAGGAAAAGTGGCACGAAATGGTTTATCGTCGATTGGAGGGGGTAGGAATAATGGAGGAGGAAAGGGGTACCAGGGATTTATATATACCTATATATACATGTGTATATATATATATATCACACACAAATACATGTATATGCGTAACGTTACAATTACAACGATGGCGATATATGATGGAGAAATGTAGATAAATTAAAGAAAGAAAATAAGAGTTAAAAAAAAAAAAAAAAAAAAAAAAATTATAATATAACAGATACGAGAATGACGAGAATGACAGCGAATTATACAAATTACAAATGGACCGATGAAAACTGACAATTAATGGAGGAATGATGACGGGCTGAGAGGTAGGGGGAATTCGATTACATACAATGATTTTGGGACTAGGGGGTTAATAACAGGGAAGCACGCACACTCAACACAACCGTCACATCGAGATAACCTCGCGCACGTGGCCTTATAGATCATACATATAATATATATACATACATAATGATATAGCTATACTTAACTAAATACACAGTCTGTTCCATTGCTTGGATGTGTTGTTCTCGATTTTGTGTCTCAACTTTTTTTTTTTTTTTTTTTTCAAATTTTTCAAATTTTTACTTCTCTCCTCTCACTTCGCTCTTGTCTTTTCACGATTTTACCTCAAGTATTTAACGTTGTAACGTACGTGTACACGACGTACAGAATCACCTGTATACGGTTCAAATTAAAAAAAAAGAACGAATGCACAGAGTCAGATAATATTGTGGGATCGGATGTCCTGTTTCTTAAAACCCACATTTCGATCTTTTGACCACCGTCGATGATAAGGAACGGCCTTGTCTTTAGACGAAACGGAAAAATTGACCGGTGCACGAAAAATTCGTAATCCCGGAAAAAATTATGCATTCTTCGTGCGTTGTACCTTCTTGCTGTCATGAAGAAAGCGAGAAAAAAAAAAAAAAGAAAAAAAAAACAATCCTTGTCTCCGCGCAAACTTTCACACACGCGTAAATATATACATGTATCAAAGGTACGTGTACGTTAGCGTTCTCTGACGTCTTCTCGGAAGTAGTTGATGATGCATAGATTTAAATACCTGAGCGTTTCGTTTGTGTATTAATGTAAGTATATGTCTTGATGTGGATTTGTGTGTGTGTGTGTGTGTGTGTGTGTGAGCCTTTATACGTAGAAATATTAATTATCATTATCGTTATTATTATTCCTTATCCTTACTACCTATAATTATTAATATTAGTGATTATTATTAATTGTTATCCTTAAACCTCAGTTCATATTCCGAAAAATTGTTCTCAGCTAGTAGCGGTGGATGGAAATGTTTCTTCGTTAAAATCAATTACGATTACTTATCGTTACGATATAGTATTTAAATTGTATGCATCCATGTATATTTATATATATATATATATATATATACATGCATATATATATATATACATATATTTATATATAATATTTATACGCTATGCATAATGATATACACGTATATGCGTATATACGTGTATATCAGTTGATAGTCGGGTCGTTTAAATCGTTTTACACATATACAACATTTGTTAATTAATTATAAATAATTATCAATTAATCATTAATTATCATAATAACATTTATTTTTATCATTTAAAAGATTATTTTCGTATATCGTCGTCGTCATGATACTTCGATGATATATGTATTTATATAGAAACGACGACGAGAACGACGACGATAATATTTATTCACACGATTTAATATCCGACGCGAAGCGGCGATCCGTGTGTGCGTAATTAGGTGCGATCATTATTTTTCTTGTGTGTTTTACATGACCGCGATATTAGAATGCTTTATAGACACCCATGAATTTTCATAATTATTACATGTTATTTACATTACGTAATATCAAATTACGCAGCGGCAAAAATTGCAGCCCAATTATTCATCGTCATCACTTTCGTAATAATCGTTTAGTAACACACTTCTCGTTACCTCAAGCACAATATTAATCATACACCATTGATACTTGAGGTCAGTGTTACCCGAGATGACATTATCTCCCGACGTTGTCATCAACACTGGAGTAAAAAGTGCAGAAGAGGTGCCATCAGCCTGTCAGACGGACGCGTGCCGAAGGCTCCAGTTGCTCGTTTCGTCGGATTTTTCTCGTGTGAATCGGAAATGTTTTTTTATTTTCTTTTCTTGTTTCTTTTTCTTCCGTTTTGTTTCAATCAATTGAATTTAATTTAATATACCTATTTAATATAACTCAGCACGGCAAATCCTGGCGAGATCTAGTGAACGTTGTTGTACTATCGACATGGTTAGCGAGACATCAGGGATTTCCCTCCGCTGCCATTATGTTGTGCACTTGCTCGAGCTTGTAGGCCAGCCTCTGCTTCTGCGAAAACTCGTCCTCCTCCAACGTTACGATTAATTGTTCGTTGTATTTTACCGCGTATGTGTACAATTCGTAGAGTGCGCAGTTCGTGTTGAATTCTGTCGAGTGCAGCTGCGGGAATAGGGTGAATAAATAGTTTATTATCACTGGTACTCGTTCAAGTTAGTTTTGAAAAGCACTACTGACATTATATTACTTTGATGTTAGAATATTCTTATCAATTTGCAAATATTTCCTGTAAACTGCCGTGATGCAGGACTGAATTGTGGAAAATTCCACACAGGCATTCGGGAATCTAATGTGCGTAAAGCTGGTTAAAACGTACGTCAATAAAAATATCGAAGGTACTTACTCTAGATTCTTCGGCAAGCATAGCGTTCATATCTTGATCAGAGATTGCGGGCATAATTTTAATATCGGAATAATATCGATCCACCCATTCTTTGTACCCTGGAATGTCTTTTGCGTATAATAGCTTGGAACTCGGCGAGTCTTTACCTGTGTTTGAAAAATCGATAGTATAATTAGCAATTATGACAACGCAAGGTATATTATCATACATTTTTTTATGCTGTGTTTGGAGGTTCTTAGAAATTCTCGAAATATAGATAGGCATAAATCGACGGATATATTTGCATAATCACCTAATCTATGGTCCGACGTTGAGCAACTGTCCATGAAGGTCTGGGCGACGACAGATAAGCAGGAGTCAACGATGTTCGATTTATGAATATCGAATACGAAGTTTGGATTCTTGATAAGATTGACCCAAAATCTAAGGGGCAGGGAGTTGCTCTTCCACGTGTGTACGACCTCGGGGTCTGATATGCCGTGAAGCAGAGCTTGATCGTCGAGGAAATCGAACATGTATTTTATCGCGAGGGGAAGAGCGGACCCCCGATGCGCGGTACTGAATATGGTCTCGAACAGATCATCGACGAACTTTTGGAGGGTACCCTTGGTCGCGAGTAGCCTTGTGAGGTATATTTCCGAGACCATTTTGTTACCGCGTTCGCCCTCCTTCTGAGCGTCTGTGTCATGATGCTTGACGAGATGCCAGTACTTTATTCCGCTGTCGTGATCATGGTTTAGCGGCGAAGTAGCACGGGACAACGGAGGACTGGCGGAGCTGAATTTGCTGAGATTCAGTGTTTCATATTTGTGAGACTTGTCAGTTTTCTCCGAGAGTATCGAAATGTTGTAGAGAGACGACTGTTTCGAGACTAGATTCAGAGACGCGCCATCCGGCACTCTGTAGTGGTTCAGCGTGTTCCTCTTTTTCCAGTCTCCCTCAGCCTTAGTTGTTGAGTCGTCGTCGTACAGTATTAATCTGCCCGATGTACCGGTACGCCATTCTGCAGATAACAAACGATGAAAAACTGTTATTTCATTATAGTACGCAGGATTTTTTTGGACCCCGCAAATCTTGCTATCAAACATTCATTGTTACTTACCGAGATCCAGGTCGTCTTTTCGCGGTCTCTGGCTGTACGGAGTAGCTCTGTATATCGTATCCAATGCCTTCTCTTTCACCTGGGATATCGTGTCACAGTCCAAAACCTTCACCGCGACGTTCTCAGTGTTTGGATCCAATCCACTGACAAATACAGTTTGCTGGGATATCGACACGTAGGCGGTCTGCAGGATTGTTATTTAAGTTAATCTCCAGTTGCACTAGTTTCTGTTTTCTCAAAGTTATTAAATACTTAGTATTTTCCAATTGTTCATTCCAACTTTTCACTCACCATTGCCTTAAAGTCGATAGACTGGCGAATCAATTTTTCTTCTGACAATGAGTATCGAGCCTCTGAGGTAATCGCGTCAACCGGTCCCTTGTCCACCTGCTGTTTCATACCTCTGAATAGCATGTACAGTGGCTCGCCGGCGCATTCTCTCAAGAATTTGTAAAGAAGAAAAGTGAACCATGCGGAGAGCATTTTTTCGGCGACGCTCTCAGTTCTGAAAATATAACAGCAATTTCCAGCATCAGTAATCGTACTTGACATGAAAAAAAATTCAACTCGCTAACCAGAAGAACAAATATTTAATTGGTCACTGTCACTGACCTTCTCAAAAGTAGCTTCGGATGACTTTTTCCCTCCATGCATTTTTCAATAAGTTCGGCTAAAAGTGTCTTGAGAATGTCTGTACAGTACTCCATCTTACTTTGAAGCGTGACCATTATAAGGCTGGCAACATTGACTCGATCCCTCATCGAGAAGTATCTGTTACTTTCAAGGGTCCTAATGAAGAGCAGTAAGAATGTTTTGTTCATGATCAGCTGCCCGAACAATCTGAGTCCCTTTTCTTTTCTCATCAGTTCAGGTCTCTCTCTCTGCAGGACGACGTGGTCATCGATATTAGGAAAGAGTATTTTCATGGCGTAAGTTCTGTAGTCAAGGAACGGAATGCCGCCGCTGGTCAGATCGCCGGTCAAATCCGTCATCTCGGTTTGCAGCTCGGCAAAGGCTTCCTTGCACTCGGCGGCGACCCTGAGTTCAAGGATATCCATTTGCTCCTGCATATTTTTCAGCACTCTGTTGCTCTCCGTTGATTTCCTGCGGTAAGCGACGAGGAACGCCGTGAAAATGAACAGCAGGATTACTATGGCCGCTGAAACTCCGTACATCGCGGGCCTGGACAACGACCCGTTGATACCGGTTGGCGAGGCGTAGCTGAGCTTCCCAATTTTATACTTCAGTCCACCTCCGACGACTACAATCACCTCTGGAAGTTCCTGCTTGTTGGCAAGACCCGTATTGTCCAAGGCTGGAGGCTGATGTAATGGGGGACGACATGTTAGTTGTTGCCTCGATAGGGACGTCACGTTGCAGAAGGAGTTGCCGATCTGGACAGTTACGTCCGAATCCTGACACGCGCGGTCCAAGTTCTGACCGTTTATGGTGAGATAGTCGCTTTTGTAGTACTTCACTTCCTCCTCGAACACGTCGTAGACAGGATTCGGGTAGAGCAGGAAGTTTTTGTGCCTGTAAGTGATAAGTATACTGGTCAGAAAAGAGATATAAATGTTGAAATATGCTAAGATTTCGACGTTTGAAGAATGCCACCCAGTATAAATAAGCATTGGAAGTTGTCAGGGTACGATAACACTGCATACAATGAAATTCATCACGAACCCATTAGCGGAGAGATTCTGTACGCCCGTGACATTGTCCATGCGGAATCCGTACTCCAGCATCAGTGGATGATCAGCGTCCAGGTGAGTATCTTCGGATACTTCGACGGCGGGTGAATTGCATATCATGTTTGTATGGCTGAACGTAGCGCACTGAGAGACGAACATTTTGTCGTCGTAATAGACGTACATTTGAGGATTCTGCACGTATCCAAGATTCTTCCCGATTACCGATATCTTTATACCACCTGCGGGAATTCCCTTGGGTATTTTGACTTGTCCCGCAACGCCGCTCTCGACTGATTCTATCGTGGGGTCGTCGACGTATTCGAAAACGCCGTTGTACTGCCTAACTCCGCTGTCAAACTGCATCCTTAGCACACCGCTACGAGTGGTGTTGCTGGCACTGGTCATGCAGAGAGTCTCGTTGGCCTCGGCGCTTATTATGGAGCACGGTAGCTTGTCTATGAAAGCGAGTATCCTGCTGCCGGCGTTCATGTAACGTCCTGTTATCCTGATTACGGTCCCGCCACTCCGAGGGCCATACTTAGGCGATATGGACTCGATGACAGGGTCGACGAATTCAAAGTTGACGTCCGAGTAACCACGGAAATCCTCTATCTTGACTATCACGGGTCCCTTTCGCTCCTGAGGAGTACCAGGTCCGTCAACTCTGCATACGATCTGTTTCGTCCTGACGTAAAGTTCAGGGTAAGGCTCGCACGGAAGTCCGGCAATCGTCGCCCCAGCGTATATATCGGCAAATGTTTTCCCCAAGTTTATTCCTCGTATAGTTACGTTGGTACCTCCTTCCCAGGGTCCAAGCTGCGGCTCGAACGATTGAATCTTCGGGTTTGGGCAGGTTTCATTTCTGTTTAGCCAAATGCCGGAACCTCGATTATTGCACTGTTCTTTCACCTCGCACTTATCAGAGCTTTGACACCACCCGCATCCGTACTTTTGGGCGAGAGCCAAACACATGCCACAGTTGTCAGCCATGTCCTTACAACGGTATATAACAACGTGAATGTTGTCAGGATTGTCCAGAGGCTTTGAGCCTCCCCATATCACTGCGAAGGGTACCGTGATGTTAGGCGCCCTTGACGTGTATGAAAATTCTGTCGAATCGCAATATATTGTGTCTGCTAGAAGCTGTGCGTTAACGCTGGTTACACGTCCTTCGATGTTGAACTGACAGACGAACCTCGTTTGTACGATGAATTGCTGTTGAAGAGATAAACAGAAGAATACTTAGAATTTTTATCCCATCGTATTACATGCAGAATCTTTCATCTTAAACGTGGTCGACAATTTTCAGATTTATGATCAAATTCTGCGCTCACCCCAATGATATGCACTTTGACACGAATATTTTTCTTTATTCCAGACGAGACCAGTATTTCTTTAGAATCCGTGGCGTTAATAGTAGGACAGAAACCTGGTCCACTTCTATAACTCGGGCCGATTCTCTGGAAATTAGAAATACACAACGGATCAATATAACACAGGTTGAATGAAGGGAAAACAATCCGGTTAAAACTGTTCCTCGACAAAAAGCTCTACTCACGCTGACTCCGGTGACCAATATGTCATTGCGGCAATTCTCGGCAGTATCGTGAGTGCATCTGTGACCATCGACGCACCAGTCGCAGGGGAAGCTCGACGAAACGCACTGGGTACAAGAGCTGTACGTGTTACAGTCGAAGAAGGTGAAATTCGTGGCAACGAGGTCGGGTCCGCTGGTCATTCGGACGGACAATCTGGCCGTGAAGTGGTGCTCGGCTTGGGGTATCGACGGCAGCAGATCGGTCCTTGGAGTGGTGCAATTAACGCCGTACGATTTTCGAGTAGCATTTGTTATGAGGGTTTTATCGAGGGCCGAGAACGCGCAGAGAAACTGTCCCGGGAGAGTCGGAAGGTTCTCTATCACAAGATCCAGGGTCCTTGCAGTCGTTCTTTGCAGCTGATTCGGAGTGACGCTTGCTATGGTAGTGCACCGACCGCTCTTGTACGAAATCCAGTACAAGGGATCGGTGGCTGCATCCTGACAGTCGCTTCTCAGATTGCACTTGTTCTCCAACGAGCACCAACCACAGTAAGGATCCTTGGCCTCCAAGCAATCCCAACACGTCTTGTATACCGAGCATTCCTGAACTTTGACCTTGGACACCTTGCGTTGTGTCATTACGTAGAGATGCATAAGCTGAGAGTCAAAATGTAGGTCCGAATTTACCGGGGATTTCGGATCGACCTCAAGGTCACCATACTTCTGAGCCGAGGTTGCAGTCTCAACGACGACCTGAAACGAGAAAAAACAAAAAACCAGAAATTAATGACCGTAGTAGCCAAGTTCTTCAAGATTAATTTATATTCGTCATTCGTGTGTTTTTGTCTCAAGTACGATGTCGAAGGAAGGATGGAAGGAAGAAAGTAACGCGCCGCCGAACGATGCCGGACTTAATTTCAAATCCACGAGGGTGCCGAGGGGTTGAAACAGTTGAAGTGTAACGGTGAAGCGGAAGTGGAAGCGGTATCGATCACAGGCCAAGATTTACGATTAACCCAGACTTACGCGTGTTTCATGTTAATTGACAACTTCGGAGCAAAGTAGGTTTTTGGGGGTGGGTTGGCGGGCAGAACGAGGGCGCCGAAGAAGGGAGTATAAGTAAGTTTTATTGCTCTAAACGCGCGGTAAGTGGTCGACCACATTGGTCAGACCCGCCCACGAATTTCCTACTCTTGCAGACGTGGCGTACCTTCGTACAATGTGGGTATTATGGTATGTAGGCATGTACGTACGTACCTACACTCAACTACTTCTTCAAGCGTACCTACATAAACGAAGAAAGAAATAAACGATACCACTGCTATAAATTAACCGGCTAGTAGAGAGAAAGAGTACGTTATATTTATAATGCAATGCAACGCTGCCCACAAGACAGGAACCGTGATTATTTCATTCAAGATATTTCTTAACTATTAAACAGATGATACACACCTCCTGTCCGTCAACTACTACGGACTCCATGCGGTATACATATATAGATATAGGATTCAGACGGGAAAGGATGAGTGAATCTTTCGCATTATAATTGACAGGTGAAAGAATGATACGATTTAAAAAATTATACGCCCTGCAACATTAGGAGCTGGTGTATTTATGTACATGGTAGCCGTAGCCCAAAGAACGATCATAGACGTAACAGTACAACGAGTGCACAACGAAACCGTGAGATCCATCTGTTAATTTACAACTCGTGATAAATAATGACGCTTGATATCTACTGTATGAGAATAAAAATAATAAACAAATAAAGAACGTTCATGGATTGGAGTCATTAACAACACGGGTGAGCAGTACCTCCTTCCAAAGGTACGCTCGGGATAATTTATAATAATGAGTTAGTTGGCCAATCGAGGAGAAGGACGATGGGCACCGGGGCGACGATTATCATCAGAAAAGAGTTGTGGGTTAAAATTCCCCTGACAATAGGTACACGGAGAAGCGTGTATCGTCCATCCATACAGTTCTAAATTCTAGACACATTTTTCCTTTCATACAATAAGTTAAGAATAACTTCTTATCGTGGAGTACAAGCCTTCTGTAATAACTACAATCATCTCTTCAACCCGATAAGAGTCATAAATTCCTCTTGCGTATGCGCGCACACCTTATTAGGTACACTTTTTATTCTACCAATACCTCTTCCGGCTGACCGAGGTGCTTTGGTGCACCGTAAGTTTGGTCATCGGAACGAGTATAGCTAGGTACCACCTAGGTACACCACTATCGCACGTGCCGGTGCAGTTAAAACACCTGGAAGACACCTACACTATGCTCGAATCACCCATCAAAGATAAAGTCAATGAAACAGGAAACCTCACGCACGCAGACACACGCGCATTGACACTGTAATATACCTAGAATCCTATAGTCGTAAAGACGCGGGCACCTATGCTTGGTTCTTTCAAGAATGATTTTCACCGTCCTCTGAGGTATCCAAATTGATAATGAAACAAAAGTTTCATTACTATTCTCGTATCCTATGAACCGAAACGGAATCTGCTGGTTCGACTACTTTCATTGGCTGACAATGAAAGAAATGAGAAGCTTAGTGTTACACGTTCGAAGAAATATCTATGGAGCAATGTGCTTCATAAGACCGACGTGCTACTTGGTCACAATATAACCAGCCATGCACACAACGTGTTATTTCGCTCATGATTTGACGATAACTTTCGGGACTTGCTATTGCTGTTGTTGGTGCTTAAAAACAAGGAGTAAAACATTAGAAAGATAGTTTTTGTTCATGACGTTACGTACTGAACAAACAATGAATTCTTTCAAACCGATAATCATCTCGAGACGATGAACGGTAGAAAATGTGTAGGTATGGTTAGCGAGGCGATTCTAAAGTAGAGAAGAATGTACGTGCCATACACGCAAGAGGCAACAAGAGTTGAAACGGTTCTCTCGAACAGTGAAAGAAGAATTTCAATATTTTTTTTTTCAATTATCAGTTATTATTCGTTACGTCCGCCAACTCCTCGTTGCACATTCATCTTGCGTAATCCAGTCCACCTCGAATTCAATTTTTTACCAGGCTTTTAAAAAGTTTTTTTTTTTTTTTTTGAACGCCACTATCCTTTTAACGACCACTGTGTGAGCGGCGGCAGGTCATTTTTTATTCAAATTCCTCTGAGCCGGATTGACGAGGATGACGCGTTGTCGCTTTGCCCGCAGGCGGTTTGCCTGTACGCATATCGTATGGACATGCTGTATGTATACGTGTCATGTTTCATCGTCGATAATAATATGATATCAATCATGAGACAATTAATCGAAATACGTGCGAAGAATATCGCGATGTGCAAAGATCATCGGCAATAATAGTCTACCTCATTGTCAGTCTTGCACGTCGTTGGTTCCGCATCGCAATTATCCAATCCTGCTTAACTTATCAGCGGTAAATGTTACGACGAGTTAGCGATCAAGGAATCCTTCCAAGGAACAGTTAAACCCGAAACAACAAAAGGAGAATGAGAACCAGCTAGAAACCGGATATGTATGTATTTCCCAGCAGGCTCTATGAACCGAGCAAATCGAGTAACCCATCATCAGCTATATCAGTACAGTGACTAACGTAGGTGCAATTATCTGCGAATTGAGTTAATTCGCGGTAGTATTCCGCGAAGTGCGAAATGTGGGAAAGCTTCCAAGTGTGCGTATACAAGCACACTATCTATAACACCATGCTGTATGTACAGTGTCTCTAGTGGAATCCAAGGTGTATCGAGAAGTTGTTTGAGCACACAGACATTAGTCGACGTCAGGCACAGTCAACAATCACCAGAAACAAATGACGCGTATTTTGTTCAAGGAGTCACGCAATATATTGTAAAATGAGAATGGAATGAGCAGAAAAGAGTGAGACAAGAAGCAATCGTAATACGCGGTATCCAACGATTCGCCTGGTGTGATAAATAAATCACACGTGGTCGTCTTTGAAAAACACCGCAACTTCCGTTGTTTTATAAAATACTTCCTCAACTGACCGCTCTGATAAGCCAAGAGTCCAAGACTCAGCAACGTAGCTTACGTCTAAGTACCCACAATGTAAAACCGCGGACAGATGCCAAAGGAGGAAAGTGCTCGAACGTTTTTCGGATGTAAATAGAATGAAAGGGGGGGAGGGAATAAAATACCCGGGAGAAAACTGCAATCAGTCGGTGACCGCAATCATCAGGCGCTAAACGGATTGTTAAACGAGTTAGCAGCAAACTGCTACCAAACTAAAGTAAACGAAAGCACGTAACTCAAACCGTTGTTGGGTAAAGAATTTCGTTCCTTGGTCTATTTGTTCCCCTCTCCCTTCACGTCTCGGCGACTCTCTTTCACTTAATTTATTTATTTGTTTTTTTTTTTCCTTCTTGTGTGTTTTTGAATACCGGTACACAGGACGTTACTACGACATCAAGAAAACTTTCTCAGGGGGTTAAAAAGGACCGAGAGAGTCGGGTTCTTTCCCAGGCCCTAGACAAACTCTATCTCCTAAATATATCCCTGGCGGTAAGGTATCTTGTTAACATATTACCGACCTCTCCCCACCTGGGCCCACCTTCTCCCACACATCTCTCAGCTATATTATACCAGCAGCTCCTGCAGATATTATTTACGGTCTTCCTTTTAATCTGCATATTTTAGAGGCCCTTGTGTTTACGTTTGAACAAAGATAAACCATTACACCTTATACGTATAATGAGCGTATACGTGTGGGCTGGAAGCTGCAAACTCCTGGGACATAGCCTCGACCGACAATGAGTCTGTCCTTTATGCTCTCAGTCAACTTTTTGTCTACACACGCATGCAGAGAGAGAGCGAGAGAGAGGCTTCACTCCATCTATCCTACATCGTGTGCTTCTATGCCCACCTTCTCCCGTCTGCATTATACTATAAACGCCGGTACGCTTCTCATCGTCGTCGTCGTCGTCTTCGTACGAGCATATGGACTATGGACGATGGACGATGGACGACGGAACGAGCCTTGGTACTTAGGAGAGATCGAGGCGAACACAAACCCGACCATCTCATACAGAAATCGGGACTTGTACGAAGTCACTTTCCTATATATGTTATAACGTATAACACATACAGACGGTGAATTCCATTCGTTCAATTTATCTCTTTCTTATATAATATGTGGACTATTATACATCCGTGAACCGCATATGCAGAGATGCATTCCTTTTATCTCTCGCGCATCATCGGGAGGTATTTTCATTGTGCACTCCCGGCAAAGAAAACCCGTTCGTTCGTGTAAAACCAACCGCTTCTTCCACGTCCTCATCTCACCTCATTACCGGTTTTTTCCCTTTCTTTCCAAGTGTCTTTATCATTCTTATTTTTTCACTTCCTAATCCAAGCGTTACTCTGTTAATCATATGCGCGTCAAGAGTACTCAAAAGTGACATTCCAGTTGCTCTTAAGTTGCGCTTCTCCTCTTGTACCACACTATACCAACACTCTCGACAAACGAGAATTGACAAAAAGATAAAAAATTTCAATCCCACACAGACGGTTAATTCTAGTGAATATTTCAAGTAATTAAATGAACATCCATCCCAAGATAACTTAAATCTTGAAAGTCCATGCAGGATACCCCGCCCCCGCAAGACGGAAAATTTCATTTATATATCCGAGGTATAAAAACCTAAAATAACGCTTACACCAGACCCTGGGAAAAAACATGAGCAACAAACGACGGTGGAGAGCGTCATGGACCAAGTCAAATATTGACGTTCCATTTTTCCGTCTCCCGGACACCTAATTCGATGAAAAGGGTTAGAAATCGAGAGTGGTTTTCGGTGAGCTTGTAAGTGAGGGTGAGAGAAGGACCGTTGTCGACGGTGATCGTCTAGTACCTTATAGGTATACGTTGCACACAAATGCGCGTGTATGTGTATGTGTGAGAGAACGGGATGAGGAAGAGGAAGCGTAGGAGGAGTCGCGAATGTTTATCTAGGGGTCGAAATCGAGGAATTTCAAACGATAAGCGGTGATTCATTGTTCGGACTAGCTGAGCTTATACGTTGCGTCGTCACGAACATCGCACACGATTTCTCCATGGGTACAAGTTACAGAAATGGGGACGCTGCTTTAACGTCGTCGCTTGTTAGATTCGGACAACCTCAACGAAATCGCAACCGCGAGTTTAGGTTCAGGGTTTAGGGTTTAGGGTTAGATCATAATCTTCCGGTGAGCCAAGGCGATGTGGTTGGTACGAGTACGATAATCGGCGTGGGTACAACTCGGTGAGTGTTCTCGGCAACGCGACTCAACGCCGCGAAGAGACAGAGACACGCTTCTTCTTCTCACCACCAAGACCATGGCGTCGTAGAAGCATTGGTAACACCACGGTCTTACATAGAGGTCTCTGGGAACTCGCTCAAAATTTCAGTGACGGGTGTGTCCTCTTATTGAAGCACCGACCGTTTCGCCTGGCTACCACGAGTGTCGCTACTATCGAGGGATTCAGGCTGTGCGAGCGGGTTGGGGGTAAGAAATCAGAAAAACCGAAAATCAGAATGGCCAGAATTTCGAATTTAATAAACTCGAATAACAAATATGAGAGAACAGATACTATCAGAAATTTCAAGTCCCGAATGTTGCCCAATAAAAAGCTGCAGTTTACCTAAAATGTATTTAGTAGAGAGCTCTATTTGTCCGAACCCACTTACTTCAGGGAACGTTAATCCAAGAATTCAGAGATGCAGAATTTAATAATGTATAAAGTCAATATTCTAGAGAATGAATTTGTAGAAAGTTTCATATTCTCAAATGTATTCACAAATATTATAAAAATAAAAGTTAGAACTTCATCATCTAGAAACGGCGGAAAACAGATATCCAGAATATAGAATGGTCATTATTCAGAATCGTACAATTCAGAAAGATCGGTATTCCGAAAGTAACCACATAGATGGCTTACCACCAGAATTTCACATTCCGAGTCTATCCAACTGATCTATTTTGAATTGTAAAATGTTTTATATACAGAATCAAGCAAATTCTTTACCCAATACTTAATGAAGGAGAACGAACGCAATGCAAATGGACAACTTTGAGTTGTTAAAGCTGTTGGGTTAGCCCTTTAGAGTGTGGCCAACGATATGCCTGTTTTTATTTGCTGACTCGACTTTTGATTATCATAAACTTATATTTCTCGGCTTCTAATATGATATGAGTTATTGACTCTTGTGATATATTGCGATTCTTCATTCTGACGATTCTGATATACTGCAATTCTATATTCCGAATTTTCTATGAGATTACTACTCTCAGTTCTAACCGTTCTGATACTCCTTCGCATTTATGAATACGAATAGATGAAAATTCTACTTCATGATCCATCTGAAAGTTATTTACTTGTGATTGCGAGCAATCGCATTTGCCTCATTCTGCGAATGGCCTTCCGGAATTTTCACCAGTTGTGTATTCTAAATTCTATAACTTTAATTTTCGATACTTTTATATTCTATTTCCATAATATCTGGCTTAACGAAGATTCACACACTTTGTTCTTTCGTGATTGTGACTTTTCGATACATCGATGTTCGGAATTCTGACAATTCTGATTTTGGATTTTGCTGATTTTTTACACCGCACCCGTGCGAAAGAGATGGAAACAGGTTGTTGACCGTCCGTGGTTTTGAAATCTCTTTCCGTCTCTCTCACACAGCCTGAATCCCTCGATAGCAGCGACACTCGTGGTCACTATTCGAAACGGCATGTGCTTAAATAAGAGGACATAACCCCACCAGTAGAGTTTCCAGACATACAGGGGGCTGAACGCTTAAGAAATAGTATTTAATTCCAGTTGGGGCCGCTAGAGGCGGAGCGGTAGAGTAAGGTTGTTTGGGAAAGAGATAGAAACAGGTCCATCACCTCTGTCTAACCGTATTATCGGTTCAAATGAGTTTGAATAAGATTTTGATGAAACAACCCAAAAAGTTAGAGCATATTTAGATAGAATTTAGAGGTTGTGTTTGCGAACATTACCTTACGACAGTGCGAACTAGCGGCAGCGTCAAGAAACGAAAAATACAGCGTAAGCGTATTTCCCCCACCACGAAAATTTCGACGAGTTTCAAGACCTGTATATAAGACCGTGGGTAACACTGCCGGCTCGTCGTATTATGGACAACACTGTATCACGCCAAGTCCTCTTATTCCAACGATACTCGCCGCCGCCATCGGGCACGGTTGGAGTATACCCATGGAGCCTGTCTCCTCCTCACCTTTAACGGTACTCTGGCCCTACTCGACCGGCCCTCGACTCCTCGACTAGGCGTCTAGGCATCCTGCAGGCTTGCCCCGCGTGTCCTGCACAGGACAATTAGGCACGCCGCTATACCGTCCGGCGATATTTTATGGTACGGTTTCTAGGTTCCGCAGGATACGTGCTGAGGAGCCTGAATCTGACCGCGCGAAAAAGAGACGATTTTCCGGGGTCAATACAGCTGCAACAACAGCGCTCGACGTGACTCGCGATTTGTCTGACAATAAAAGTAAAGTCGAGTGTAGTTGTTCTTCTTCATTTGGAAAGAATAAAGGTGATAAGTGACTTGGCCTTAGTTTTACCTTATTCCTCGAAAATTCTTCCCACAACATACCGTGAAAATAATTCATGTCCCGATTAATTAACCCGTTTACATACACAATGCATGCGCAACGGTCAAGGATTAAGAAGAAAAAAATCATTTTTAACTGTATTCGTTTGTTACAGTTAACTATACGTACGCATGTAGAAGTTTGAACATGCGATGTCAAATCTCAGGTGTTAATTCTAGATAAACGATACGTCGAAGAAAATCTGTAATGAATCTTTGAAATATAAAAATTCTCATAACGCAATAAAACTAGTTGCAAAAAGTATATAAAGTGATTTGCTACGCTCTTTTCAAATAGGTACAGTAAGAAAAATATGAAGTTAATAACGCGTGTGCATGTATATGCATAAATATTTCATCACTTTTGGCATAAAGCTGGAACCCACAACGTTCGCGTGTTTTCTAAAAATGTAACAATGCATATTAAATAAGGACAACGCATCCTTGTGCCACGATGTAGAAAGCAGGATTGGTAGGAAAAGAGTGAAACAACTGTGCAACTTGACGCTGCTATACTCGACGGACGAAATGAAAATATAATTCGCCTTACATCTGCTGCTACTGCTGCTGTGTATGTTGTAAGGTACCGTGTCTCTTATGGCTTTCGAATTATTTATTGTACTTTTCCAAGGTATAACAGAGTTCCCGGGCCATATCCGATATCCACGTGCAAGCGTGTATATAATGTACATATAATAACAAGTGTACGGAAATAAGAATCGTTTCGATGTCACATATACCACCCTCTACGCTTTTTTAGGAGGACTAGTCCGTTGAAAAATGATTTATATTTTCTTTTTTTTTGTTTTGCGTTGCAGCTTTTTCGAAAGTGCCATCCTTGCGGCGTATTTTGGCGATTCAATTCTTGAAAAATACGAAAACTTACGGATTTATCAGGCGAACGCGTCGATCGTTGCGTAATCCGCAAACTTGACTTTCTTCGAAATCTGGGAATTGGACAAAAAATCATAAAACAAAAGGAGATCGAAGAGAATACTGCACGAGAAACATCGTATCACGGTGGAATGAGTATCGACGAGGCATCAAAAACTTTCAGAACGTTTTTCTCCAATTTAATTTTTATTTTGTTTTTTAGAATTTTTGCACGATTTCTCGAAAACTGACCTTCCGATCGATTTCAACACGCGCGTCATTTTTGGACCGTACTCGGAAGTTGCCGGAAAAACTCTAGTGTCTTGATTATATATTGATTAACAAAGTTTGGAATTTTAATGAAAAATCGATGCTTCTACAAAAATGGTTGAATTTGCTCGATTTTTTTCTTCTTTCTCCAAGCAAGACCGGAAAAACTACAAGCCCTGGAAGCATTTCAGTGAAACTTGACTGAAATCGGTCCACTGAAACACTCAAGATATCGCTGCAAAACGAAGCATATGAAAAACAATGACCTAACCTTTGACCCTACATCCGGTCAATGCTATCAACTTTACGTGATGAAAAAAAATTAGTTTCATACTATTCAAGCCATTAATAAACATTGTGCAAAGGGAATGTTTTTTTTACCCGCATCCATTTGCTCCCAATGAATTCGTGAAAAAAAAAGTGCATTCTCGGCTGTTTCGACGTTCTAAATCCCCTCAAAAACCACGAGTTTTCGGTGAATATTACCACTAAACGCCAACATCCAGGCAACCGGTGGTTATACGCATTGCATACGTGTAGGAATGCAGTGTGTGGTTTCGGTTGCCTATCTGCCGGCGTTAAGCGGCAAGTTTCACCGAAAACTCCGGGTACTGCGTACCCGTTACGATAACAAAGCCGTAGTTTGCAAAATCGGAAAGAAAGTAAGACAGAAAATAACATCCACGTGTGTATAATATAATAGTAGGCAGACTGTGCAGGCAATGGAGGTATACGAGCATAAAACCGAAACAAAAGTTAGCCGGGCATTAGGCTACGATCAATCATTTCTATATAGTAATCCCCGTGTGGGTCGGATCTGTGCGCAGGACAAGCCCGTCGACTTTTAACACCTTTTTGCCCCATAAACCTTATTTTATTTCTTATTTCCCACAGACGGTTTCTTCGTTTTTTTTTCTTCTTTCTTCTCCTTCTTCTTCTTTTTCTTTCGATACAGTTGTATACCTTACATCGTCAGCAGCACGCGCCTCGACAAACTCGCGTTTGTGCCACAATGTCGTGACGTTTTGTTCGATCGTCATTGATTGATATTTCATTCTAATTACTAAATATTAAATTATTGAACGAAATGAAAAGAAAATTGGAAAAAAAATGTGCAAACATTTTATCTCCTAATCGTCCGTTATATAGATAATAAAATTATTCATCCCCGTTAATTTATTTCACGCTGCGGGAGCTTAAATCCATTGTTGAAAATGATAATCCGATCAAAACTAACGTAAACAAAGCTGTTCGTACGCGTCGAGAAATAATATACGAATAGACCATGCGATAGTCGATGCACTTTGAATTCAACGACAACAACAGCAACAGCGACAGCAAAAACATCTGCATAGACTTTTGCATTCGGGTAGGGGATAGTTAAATGAGTTATTTACTACGGCAATACTGCTGCATCGAGTCGTCGACTGCTACAGTCTGGCTGCCTGCCTACCGAATGGGCTCCAGTTCGATTCACGATTGAGTGAGTAAATATTCAATTAATGTAATTAATCGCTCGAGTGCTGTACCGAGGCTGAACGAACGACGGTACGAAAATGGTAGGGAGACTGTGGAAAATCTGGCGAATCGTCGTTACCCGAATGAAAAACCTATTTGTTCCCAGCTCGATGTGTAAACGTTGCTATAGGTTTACCCTTTTTTTTTCTCTCTCTGTCTCTCTCTTTCTCTGCGTTTCGCCTCTATAGAAACATTTTTCTCTGCTCTCTTCTCTCCTTTTTTTATATATATTCTTTTTCTATTTTTCCTAAATTTTCCAATCTTCACGCGAAGCGAAAAACCTGGGATGGAAATTTTTTTTTCATCACATCTGATACCAACTCTTGGCTCAGCGTTTATAAATTCAATATTATACCCCTTTTTTCTCTCCCCCACTCTCTCTCTCTCTTTCTCTCTACTTATTATTCACTTTGCCATCTCATTCTCGTTTCAACAAATTTTTCCGAATGATATTTATTTTGTAGAAATAACATTATAACGTCTGAGGAAAATAAACTTAGACTCGGGATAGATATTTTTTGTGAATATTAATCCCTCCTTCTCTCTCTCTCTCTCTCTCTCTTTCTCTCTAAGTTTAATCTGATTCTTGTATTACTGTACAGACTTGATATCCATACTCGTGCAAGATCAAAGTAGGTAAACTTTTTCCAAAGAAGCATAAAAATTGTTAGCTCGATTGTTGCCCGCGTTCTCCGAAAAGATTATATTCGAATTTTCTGGAACTCGCGTTTCGACGGATTTTGTATTTCATGTATACATGAATAAACCGCGGTTATACATATTCATATATGTATATATATATATATATATATATAAACATATGAATACAGGTAAGATAAGAAAGTACGCTTCTGCTTCTTCGTCCTCGGGCAAATATAGATCAATGTAAGTATTAGGTGGGCGCAACTTAGTCTAGGATAAAACCTCCGCGTATACGTAACTCTTATACGCATATAATAGGTATATCCGTCCATTCATGCGTCGAGGAAATCTGTATTTCATTTTCAATAACGGTACGTATCGTATATAAATATATTACGTACGTACTGACGCAGGTAATACGTCGTAGATATTACACGAGAATCGTTGGATGAAAAATTGATTGAAATTTTTTTTTTTTTTTTTTCAACGTCATACTACAGGTACAAACGAAAGCGGGGAGCTTGGGAAAAATTGTAAAGGAAATGAGAGTAAAATAAGATGGATGAAGAGATTAGATACATTATATGTATATATACACGGTATATTATTACTATAATGCCTGATAATAAGGTGTACGAGAAGTAGGAGATGATTGAAATTCAGTACTAGAAAAAGAAGCGAAATAAGAGTTGGAAAAAAAAAACAAAATAAAGAGGGTCGAGGAGGGAGAAGAAGAAACTTTAAAAAAAAAAAAAAGGGACGACTCACTTTCTTGAGATGGCCATCGCTCGTGCCGACAAAGACAACGGTGTAATCACCGGTCGATGTTGCAGCAACGGCAGTTAGATGCTCCTCGAAAGCGAGGACCGGTACAGCAATGATAGGTTCCTGACCTCCTAGAGGCGTGTTGACATCGAGACCGCAAAAATCTTCGGCGATAGTCTGCAGCTTCTGTAACAAGAAGAGAAAAAAAATAAATAGATACATAACGTCACCAGCGGTATGAAAAACAATTTTTACAATTAAAGACTCGTGTAAAGTTTTAAATTCGATTGATTGGATCGTTACCAACAATCCCGGTATGCATGACACGCGTTGTGTTATGCGTTACAGATATGCAATGCGATCAATTACCACGCGGATAACAATCGGAGAAGCATCGGATCGGTTTTCAATCGAGTTTGTAACCAGACGCACGGTTGGTTGTTCTGCGTATGTGTGATGAACGCAAACAGAGTGTCGAGTTAGGGTGTCGGAAGACTTTTGAGGTGGAGAGGGGGAGGAGAGTGATGATAATTCTTTTTTAGCTTTCGATTTACGGGCTGGGTATTCGTGTATAGTCGAGGCGAGGGAAGACAAACTGTTGAGGGGAGGATAGTTATTAATGCGTACGTGAATATACTGGACCTGAGTTTTATAACTGTGTATTATTGTACGCATGTGTGCACGCTATTTATACGTATAATAGAGATAGGTATGTGTCCACAAAGAGAGTGACAACCGCGACCGGCATAAGACAAATAGAACGAGGATCAATACGTAATTAAATGCAGAGATCAAAGGGCGGCCATTTTCCAGTCAGTCTGCACTCGGAATTTAACCGTCACAGAGATGGGGGGAAAAAAAAACAAAACAATAAAAATAAATGAATTAAAAATTAAACCCAAAAATTTTTTCGACGAAACGACTCGGACATTTCCATATAATTTGAAACAGTTTGTGCGTGGTAATGAGGAATTTTTGCTGATACAGGATTTGCACAGTATTGTCCAATTTCCATTGAATAATAGTAATAATAATATCTCATCTTGTTCGTAAATGAATTTCACGCGAAATTATACACCTGATGTTATGAATGTTTGATAACGTGAGTGTATATTGAAACACAGTACCAGCATCAAACTTTTAATTTTGTAAGTTATTTTATTCCCGACTCAATGATGAAGTCAACTTTTTTTTTTACCTAAAAACCGGGACGAAAGTGGCATATTTTTTCCTAAAACGCATTTGAGGAAAATATCAGCCCGATTTAAAAGTCCCAATTTTCAAAATAAATATTTCGGCCAGATTTGAATCGGAAATAAAGTCCTTTACGTAACACACGAATAAAAGTCGACTTTATTCCCTTGTTACATAATGTAATATTTTCGGTAATTTCGAGAGCTCGGGAAAAATTGATATCAAATTTTTTTTTAATGATTTCTATTTTACCGAAACTCGATGGTTGGTAGGTATAGATTCGAAATTCATTAATTTGTACATTTTTGTTTTTTGCCCGGACTGTACACCGCATACTTCCTTCGAAATGTGTTCGAGATATGTCAGGGTGTATACAAGTTTGAAAGCTACCGCAGGTCATTGATGAGGAGAAAAACCGATGGGTGTAGATATATATCGGTGTATAACCGTACAGGGCGGTAAATTCGGCAATAGTCGATACCACGGAGGATATATTATGTACATATTGATTTTGTCGTAAAACACAGAAGTAATAAAAGCGAAAGAGGAAAGTTGAAGTGAGTGGAAAAAAATTTAGGGTAAAGAAAATTATCAATATAATACATGATCCTTGTGTCGTTGTTGCTCTACGACGATGAAAAGGAATCGCGGATTTTGCGAAAATTGTAACAGTGTGGTACACCAAAAGTATTAACGTTCAGTTTTTTTCTCGATACTATTAGCAGGTAATCCCAGTTTACAAAATTTAAACATCGCTTCTGTCGGATGGATTGAAAAACCCGGAAAAAAACCTAGACAACTTATTATTGTATCACTTTCTGCAGCTAACGAGAAATGACTATAAGATGGGTGAATAATTGAATTGACAAGTAAAATTTATACTTCAGAAATGAAAACATTCGTTACAAATTTTAGAAATCTGACCTTGGATTCGTTATCGGTAAAGTAAAAGATCTCTGCCTATAACTAATTTCTAACAAAATCCGAATATTTTTAGATTTTTTTTTCCACCATATTCGATTCGCCATTTTGTATTCTGTAAATCTGACCTCAGATTCGTGATCAGTCACCCAATAAACCTTCGGTAACCATTTTTCATCAAAATCCAAATATTTGTAGTCATTTTTTTTTTTTTTCTTTTTCAGCATATCGAATAGGCCAAATTTAAATTTTGCAAATCTGACCCTCGATTCGTGATCATCGACAGAAAAAATCTTGCGGTACCCGTTTTCATTCGCATCCATTCAAAGCATTCACAAGATATCATCATGTTTAGTTGATTTTTTGGAACAATGTTATTTACAGAATTCAAAAAGTACTGAACCGATCAAATGAAAAACTTAATAAATTTTAATTTTGGAATTACCGCTCTGATTGAAACTAAAATTATTGAAATATGGCAACACGGTCCTGAGATAATGATTGAAGGTGATTTTCCAAACTTCAAAATGCATAGATCTAGCGAAAACTCAACTTTTCATTTTCAGGGTGATTACAGTAAATTCCTTTTTTTCTCTGAAAACAGAGAAACGGGAAGTTAAAAAAAACAAACGAAGGATGGAATTGAAAGAGGCGAATGAACGTACACTTTCCAAGTGTTATCAAAACAGAGACCGCATCCTCAACGTGGGCGACGCACGTATTACAATCAACTATTCGTGATGTCGTTTATCGCATTCCGAGCATTCGACGAATGATTGTTAATATACACAGCAAACCCTCATTTATACGTATCGCGTTTGTAAGTTTTTCTAGTTTATAAGTTGAATTTTTTTTGTCCTGGCAATTTCTGCCAGAAAAACCATATGCGAAAATATTATCATTGCGAAGTTGGTAACGTTATCGCAACGATTCGTCCTGGGGAAAAACCGATATTTAGCGATTTTTAAACGATTCGAAATTCGTTGAACCGTGATAAAACAAAACATACTCATATTTTGCAATCTTGGTTCATTCAATGTCATTGTTAAAAAGAAGAAAATAGTGACTATGTCCCCAATGTTTCGTTACGATAGCGTTACTAACTTCCAACCTCGTAAAATATTTTACTTGTACGTTTATCGTTCATACGTTGTTCATACGTTATTCGCACTTATACGCTACCAATTTCGACCCCCTAGCGCTGTTCTCTGTTCAGTTAAACGTTATTGCAGCGGAATTTTTAGTCACGAATTTCGATTTGATGTTCGTCTTTCCTACCGCTAGATGGTGTGGACGTTTCGATGTTTAGTTTACTTGTCTACCGCTAGATGGCGTTATTTGACGTACGTGCCTATTCCTGTCCCAAACACGTTCCGGCAAGTTCAGATCAGCGCCTCACCTACAGGCGACGCGGTTAAATGCTGTGATTAATAATATTAGTCGATTTCGCTAAGGGCAAATGAAAATATATGACAAAATGATACCTCTAAGCCATTGAAAATCATAAATTTTTTATTTTCCAATTATGAAGGTTAGGAATATTCGAGCAATTCACTTCAACGTTATTCTCACTTATACGTCAGTATTGTCATACTCCTTGACAAACGTATAACTGAAGTTTCACTGTATGTGCAAAATTTGCAAGTCTTATTTCATATGCGTAGTCCTCTGAGCCTCGCCTCAACGACGAGGCAGCGCCTAATTATTATCTTAAATACAATCTAGCGCGGGTGATGATGAAGAGCTGTGGATCTAGCTCACTATAGTCGAACATAATGTGAGAATAAAGTTACGAGACAATGTGAACAAAGCGCTTTCACATATGATTATATTGGCGACAGCAAAACAGGACGTGTATAATGTATATAGCAATGTTATCTGGAATTGAAAGGAAAAAGAACGAGGAAAAAAAAACAAACAAAACGTTAAATACATGAGGCGGGAGAGAAAAATCATTACTGATACGAGGAGAAGAAAGTTGGATAGGAAAATGCCGGATGTACGAAGTCTGATTGTGCAGGAACGATTAACGTTAGTCACGACCATATCAGCATGTACTACACCAAGTGCGAACAGTGCAATGGTGATAAACGCCAACCTAAATTGAACTCGGCGATTTGTCTGTCTTCTTTGAAACCCAGCATTCGTCATCACGGCGAAGTGATAATACGGATGTCATAAATGCGTGCGGTGAAGCACAGAGGAGGTCAATGGACAGGATGGAAATCATGTTCCAGACCTTTGTTCTTCGACTTTTATCTCTCTCTCTCACTCTTTCTCTCTTTGCAGGATAAACGGCCGAAAAAATGATGAATAAGTAAGTTGGGGTTAGGCCAACGTCGGGGATAATGAAGAGCTTGGAAGTCGAATATAAGTCGTTGTTGTACCTTCGTCGTCTGCAATCTTGTCGCGCTGCAGGATAATGGGATAAAAATATAAGTAAAAAAAATAGAGGAACGGTAGAGAGATTTATCGGCGTGTTCTACACGTCGAGAGGTAAGCGGTACCGATTGGAACGCCATGGATGTGATCCGGTAATGAGTGAACAATAACTGTTGTGTGGACCGTAGGATTTACGGAAAGCTTCGCGGGGAGGATACAGTCACGCACGTGTGTTTGCTCTCGAAGAATACGGTGTGTGGGCTACGTGTATGAAATGGGCGCGGTTCTTACCCGGTCTACAATTTCGGATGAATGGATACGCGACGTTCCTGGGTTCAAGTCCATCGAGAAAAGAGAGAGAGGGAAGGAGAGGAGGAGGGAAGGGGATCCCCTTCCAGTTCCTCGGTCGAAGGGCGCCTGGATGAGAACCAGACACGATAACCATGCCGGATGGTAACGCAGGCCTCGACCAGTCCACGCGATACATACAAGTGACTGTAGGCCTGCTGCTCACAAGCTCGAATGTACTTGAGAACGGAATGCGCGAGCAGTGACCCACTGTTTGGATTTCAACTCTCGTGTTCCCCTCCGTAAAGAGAGAAAGAGTAGAGTCCAATGAATTTTTTTTAGATAATTCAGACTCATTGCGGACGAAAAAGGTGAGGATAACTTTCTGGACGAGCATGGAATGGAGATTGTTTATAGTTACATGGGTTATATGATCTTGAGATTGGAATGTAGGAAGACCAGCCCATCGGCGGAACTTCAACTTCCACGTTTCGTGGATCTTATGAATGAAATGACAGAACAGTGGATGCCTCTTGGAATGGAATAGACGATGTCCAATTTGAATTTTGACGATCATTTTTATCCAGTAGCGTAGTCGGAACCAATTCACAGTCCACATACCGTTTGAATTTCAGCATGTGTATTCCGTCCTGGACGTAAAGGAGTCAGGTCTGCACGTTGAAAACGGAACGGAACGATAACCGGACAATCATTCGTTGAGCTTTTTGACGATCATTTTTAACGTCGTCCAAGGAGGAGAAGGACGAGGCCCGTTGGGATCCCTATAGCCGTATTACTACCCGGTAGTATCGATTATCGAAATTGGTATTGAAAGGGATTAGAGTCGCTCCTCCAAGATGGCGGACCGGATGATCCCCGGGGTCTGGGCTGCGCTGCGAACCTACGAACTCCGAAATGAGATATTCGAATCCGAGAGGAGTATTGTTCGGAACGTCGACTGGTACTGGGAGCCGGTACCTAGTTGCAGGTAATGATGGGCTCCACGATTATCAGCAGGGCAACCGAAAATCGAAAATCGTGAATTTTAATTGGCCGTCTTGTTAGCAGGGGAAAAGTCGAACGAGTAGGATTGAGAGGATAAAGTTCTTAACCTCATCGAATGATATACCTCGAGTGGTGTAACGTGAAAGGTTCGATTGCAATACCACGCCATTAATTCCTCCTTTGGGATTTCAGTCATTATCTTCATTCCTATATAACGTGTACCACCTAGTTTGTGATCATTCGTCCCTTAGAGTTCTCAAAATAATAATGATAATAATAATAATAACAACAGAGACCGTCATCAAAGTTGTTACGAGTATTTAAGCGGACTGGAATTTCTTACCGCATTAAACACACATACATACGTTATCGTCCTCCTCTAGGGGGATATATTTTCAGTGAACTATGCGTACAACAACCAACCCAGAGTTTGAAAACTATTTAGAGCATCAGGTGATATATGTGCGTTATCGGCGTTTCGCGGGTGGGTCTCGTAAAATTTTAAGGTTCCTTTTCGAGCCTCTCTCCCCCCTCCCTTACACCGGATCATATATAGCCAGGCTCCCATATTTCTCTCCCTGCAGTTTCGAATCTCCTCCTGGTTGCGCTCGCGTATATATGTATATAGGATCATCCAGAGCGATACGCGAAACGTTTGTCAAAGTCTCCGGTAGTCGTTGAATTCTAAACCCTCCTCCGCGGCGTATCCTCCTCAACCAGGATACTCTAGTTGACGTGATTCGTCCAAGTCCTGAGATCCAATCTATTACCTTTTTCCGGTACTTTGTACCCTCTCTCTCCTTTCCCCTTCGGTAGATTCCCTTTTGGCTTATCTTACTTCGAGGCTTTGGTTATAAGGTCTTTCGAGGCGACTCCCCCACGCGCTTTTCCACCTCGCGAGCTTGCTCGTCGTTTTCTCCCACCGTCTTTCCCCCCCTTTCACGCAAGAAAAGCTCGTAATATATTCTTTTAATCAGTAAGCTTGATTCGAATAGCGCATATATAGCCAAATATCTCGCCGCCTCCGGAAACACACCCTAATTTACAGTTGGTATATAAATTCTCATTCCGGAGAAACGGAAATTTACGATCTTATTATTATTTGAAATTGAGTATCAAGTATGCGTATACAATACGCAACAAAATGAATTTATACACCGTTCCATCAACTTTGTTATTCCAAGCAATTCATTAATATGTATAATAGCACATATATATACGATATATATATATACCTGCATACCAAACGATCTGTTCATCACCTATTTATCGACTTGTAAAAACTAGATGTGCAATATCGACAACTGAGTGAATTCAGCTGTTAAGAAAGCGTGAAGCAGTAGTGAAAAACCATTTCCGTTACAATTATTTTTACCTAATAGGAAATGCACGACGTTGTCACGAGTTGTCGCAATGTTCCAGATGAAGAATCGCCATAAAAAATTCATCGCGCGACACTTTGACAAAAGAGAAAAAAAAAGCAAGGAGGAAAGAAACAATGAAAGAAGTAAAGAGTAAATGTATAAAAGAAAGTACGTGTTGAATATTCTAATTCGAAAATCGAGCACATATATTATATAGGATAGTAGAAAATATCATCAGCGAGCAAACAGAGAGTCAGGGAGGGAGGGTTTATGATACTCTGGAGGAATTTGCTTCCATTTTAAACTGTTCCTAATTCCCGGAGAAAGCAAGCAGCTCACTCACTCAAAACTGAGGGGGTGACGATAGGACGGCAGAATACCCATCGTGGCATTATTATACTCTCTATCCCGGTAAGTATATAAACTCCGACGACTAAGCATCAAGAATGAAGAAGTATATTTGGCATGGAATAATGCCAGAAGAAGTAATCGATGTATACGTAAATAGAAAAGTGAAGGAAAAATAAAGAGGGAAAAGAGAGAGAAAAAAAAAACAACAACCCCAGAGAAACGACTAATTTTAGCAACCGGTATGTTGCAGTTACTGCTTTTAAAATGACGGAAATTGGAGCTGATCTCGCATTGACGATGAGAAGCATATCACAGGTTGAAAAAATTCATTAATTTCATATCTGCCCCTCAAGCCCCGAGTCACGGGGGCAGAGTATTTCCTAATGTCGGTGTGGAATAACCGTTTTTGCATTAAACCCAGCCAATGATAATTACGGGCCTTTGGTGGGAAACAAAGGATGAACTGCCCGGGTGGGGTATAATTTTTGGTGAATCTGGGGTGTCTGTCCTCGACCCGAAAGTGGCCGGTTAGAGGGCCAGGAGCGCTGTTCCAGGGTCCATTGCGAAATAGTTTTACGAGTATGGAGTAAAGGCACAGGCCGAAAGGGGGCTGACGGATCTCTCTCTCTCTCTCTCTCATCCCTCCTGGGCCACAGGCGTAACTCGGTGGAGTATGACGGGGGTGTGCCTCTCTTTCGAGGAGCGTTGGCGGCGGCAACCGGCCGAGTCCCGCGCTTGCCTCGCTCAACAACCCACTATTGATTTGCGCCAGGGCGCAGGCCGAGATCCTGTGCTCTCAGTTAGTGGTGGTGACGGCGATGGTGGTGGTGTTGGTGGTATTGGTAGGTCTGTGAGGGGTGTGTAGCACAGGGTTTAGAGAAAAGGAGAGAGAGAGAAGCAACGTTGCCAATGGGGGGCGAGAGAGAGAGAGAGAGAGAGAGGAGCGGCTAAGCCATGGCCCGGTACACGACTACAACAACATGATTCCGCACACCGTCGTCTGCTTACCACCCTCCTCTACCGGCGGCGGCGAAGGGCGAGGGCAGGGTACGAGAGCCACGAGGCTCGAACTTAGTAGGGGAAGGTTAACTGCGCCCTGACAACCCCTCGTCGCCGCTTCCCCACGACGGTACGTACAACCGTTGCCAAACGTGATCCCGAAACTACTGACTGAAATAACAAGTCAGGGGTATGGGGGATGGGGAATAGAGGAGAGAGGTGGGGGGCTCCTGGCAGGTACATCAAATTACAGATAGACAGACTCCGGACCCGTTGACCTTACACGCGACCCTCCGGTTTGGGAGCAGGGATTAATACTCGTCGATGGTACTCGGGAGAAAGAAGGGGAGCCCCCGAAACTCCACTCCGTCGAAAAATTGTTCATCCGATCATTTTTTATACCGGTAGAGAGCTAAGGGGGAAGGGGACATAAACCTACTATGAGAACGACGAATTGGTGGTTTGGTTTGGTTTGGTTTGGGGTTGGGTCTTCTTTTTCTTCTTCTTCTTCTTCTTCTTCTTGCTTGGTTGTCTAGCTGCCATGTCTCCTCGGAGGACGGTAGGACGAGTTTTAAATTGACGTCCTGTTGCTCGGCGACAAGCACGAGAAGAAGAACAAGAAGAAGAAGAAGGAGAAGGAGGCAACTGGCTTGGTTGTGGAGAGAGCGGGAGTACGTTGCGAAAAAAGATTGAGGAAAGCGTGAAGCGAACGGAGAAAGGAGCCAGCGGGACACT
Organism: Neodiprion virginianus; assembly: GCF_021901495.1. Classification (NCBI taxonomy): domain Eukaryota; kingdom Metazoa; phylum Arthropoda; class Insecta; order Hymenoptera; family Diprionidae; genus Neodiprion; species Neodiprion virginianus. Next base: position 31,376,083 of record NC_060881.1, on the reverse strand, counting down.
GATCAAATTAGAATCGTTAAAAGTTGGAGCACACAAAAAGAGGGAGGAGATGAACAGAGAGAGAGAGAGAGAATGAGAGAGAGACAGAGGAAGGGGGGGATAAAGCTTGGCGACGGGGACGCGATGCTGGGGTTTCACCATGTGTTACGCAGCCATGAAGGATCCTTTCAAATTTAGGACGACGGGACGACCGAGGTTCTGCGAAATGTTTACCCCATACTGTTACGAAAGTTACACATACGGGTTCCTCTCCGCTTTACCTCAACCTCTACCGCCTTCGAAAATTCTGTAAAGAAAGCCAAGATGGCAGCTTTTCGTCCTAGTACGCTTTCTGGTTACGTAATCATGCGGGTTAAGAAAATAAAAAAAAAGCGGGGTGGTAGTGGGAGAAGCGAACGCGAGGGTCTCAGGTTGTTCTAGGATCGTCGCCTTCCGCGAATACCAAATTTCTACCCCAAAGGATTTGAAAAGAGGGAAGGGGGAGGGTAGGGGCTGCCTTGATTAGTCCTTTTAAACATGTCACGTGATTTATTTTCGACTCCACTGCCACACAACGATCAACAGAATTCCGTTTACATAATACCCCCAATATTTTCGGTTAGATTTTACCCTGCAGAGGACCGAAATCACCATACTTCAAGGTTATACATACCACACTGCTTTGACTTTTAAATGAGGCTGTAGAAATCTTTCTTCGTGGGAATGAGAAGTAGTTGGGGAAAGATAAGAGAAAGGAAGAAAGAAAGAAAGAAAAAAAATGAAAAGAGAGTGGAGTCCTCTTTGGTTAATCGGGAAACTCTTCATCCCAGAAAACATCTTCCCATTCCCACCCTCCTTTTCCTCCCTTTTTTTTCAGCCCCTCCACAGTGCCGAGGACCAGCAGCAGCCGGCAGACTGACTCTCGGAGTGAGTAAAAGGAAAACGTCAGAAATATTATGTAGGGATCGATAAGCTTTGAGAAGCGTTTGAAAATTGTTTCCCCGCGAACGAGGTGCTTTTCCGTAATTGCACAACTTTCTTCCCAACGACGTCATGAAGCTAAACGAAACCTTGGTAGGTACCTTATACCCACCCGCGACGGTAATCCAGTGATCGGAATGACGACTGGTTCAGATTTTTCCCTCTCCAAACGGGACCAGTGAGGGAGCAGACACGACTTCAGACCATTTCAGAATCGAACTCGTGTTCCGGGGATATTGATTCACCTTCTCTTATGGTGAATGCTCCGTCTAATGTGGTACTTGAGCTACCACGTTTCCCAATTTCATTCCTCCCGCAGTGCCAGATTTGACCAGCAAATGTGTTTCACCAAGTAGACAAAACGGCAAATGGACAAATCCAGACGGCATGCCAAGTCGCGAATTCTTCACGGAGTAAAGAAGACAAGCCAAAACGTTTCGGTGTCACGTCATGCTGTAAATCAGATGGTGCCGATGCTGTATGAGCTATGTAGTGTATTTAGATACAACAGGTTCGAACCCTACACAACTCCGACCTTCTGTGGGGTTAGGACGACGGCACACATCCACTCCAACGACTAAAGGGTGCGCCTCAGCCTTCGCCCTGGAGCAACACGCCCGGAAACACCCTTTGCTCTGCGGAATCATCCAATTCTCAGTAAGCTTGTTTTATCTATCCTGAGATGATGCGAAGACGATGCTGCAGAAGGAGTAGGAGGAATGATTCCCAGGCGAGTAGTTTAGCGTCGAGGTATTGATGAGAGTGAATTACAACCGGACAATATCTTCTCCAGAGAGAGGTAGATAGACGCGTCGCCGATGATATACAATGCGATTCGAGAGTTCGCTCAGAGTTCAAACGACTGAGAGTCTGAGGTAATGTGATACTGTAATGGGGTTCAGCGAGATGATAAATCCGTTCCTAATAGACGCACCGCAGCTAAAGTGTCTAAAAAAAAAAAAAACGATGTTTCTCTTATACCTTAAAATACGCCCGGTCATTCTCCCATGAAGTTACCGATTGATTCGTTCAAATGCAGGTGTGTTGTGTTGTCTACACAGAGGTAGAATTGGTAAAAAGAAAAAAAAATGTACACTTTTAATGAAGATATTATATGATACACTCGGGAAATAATTTCAAGGTCTTCCTAACAAGCCTTGGTTGCAGTTTTCGGTACAGCATAATCCTACAAAAATACATTGAGGTTCGATCTCGAGGATTGTATATTTGTGCCGAAATTTTATAAACAAATGGAAATGGTCATATGTTTGTTCACAAAAATAACGATTCGCTGTTGATATTTGGAAGTTAAAGTACAAATTAGCTTTAGAATTTCTATGGAGAAAATCATCGTAATGGTGAAAATCTTTCCTGAACGTGGTTGAAATCTCATTTATAAGAATACACAGTCGTCCCGTCGTCGTCGTCGTTTATTTTTCACAGAGGGATAAGAATCAATCTCCTCGCACGTTCTGTACCGAGTAAAAAAAGACGCGGTTGAATGAAGGTTGATGAAATAGGCACGTGGTAAACGGTACGTGTCCGAAAATGGTTCTTCAAGAGCAGCAGAAGTGATAGTGTCATCCGCCTCTGGACGACTTCTTCTCTGAGAATCAATCCGAGTCTCTTTCTCACCATCCCTGGGTATGGACCGGTGTGCGGGGATGAATTGAAGAAAATACAAATGGATGAGGAGAATAAAGAAAAAGAAAATCCTGCCCGGAATAACGAAACGTGATCTTTAAATCGCCAAAAAAGAAATCGTCGCTGCATGGTGATTTGTAACGTTACGGTAAATGCCTTGATCCGTTTAGTTCGTTGTCGTCTCACGGTTATCACTGGGGAGAAGTAGGAAGCATTTATAGATGCACTTTTCAGGCACGTACCACCAGAATTACACGTCGTTGACGGAACAGAACCTAGTCCGTCCGTCACGGAAGAGGCAAAGTGAAGGTAAAATAAAAAAAGAAACATACCCAATAAGAATTTGATCGTGCAGTACGTGCATGTGTTTCTTTCTATCTTTTCTACATCCTCTCGGTTACATCTGTCATTAAACAACAGCACCGTCTACAGGAAAAAAGAAAAAGTAAAAGCCATCGACTAACTGTTAACCGATGCTGAAACCGACCGACGACAGCCTGTCGCCGATAATACTCCAAAGTCCTTGCACCTAGAATGTTTTTTATGGTAGAACGATGGATTAATATGTATTATTGTTTATAACTTCAGCCGCAAGTAAAAATCTCTGATTTTGGCTGATCCGAATGTTCAATCCATGGAAATGATTGCGCTCTTCTGCGTCGACTTCTGTTGACCAACTGTTCGCGTTACTGGATAAGAACTTGAGTTCTTTACAAGGTTGATGTTCGTCAAGTTTTAATGCAACGATGCATTTTCTGGTTAAATTTCGCAACTTCGGTGTATCGTCGGAAATTCAGTGAACCATGATAGTACAGTTCTCTTGACTACAAAAATTGTTGGTGAAGTTAAAGTGGATGAAAATTGGAAGCTTAGGACTCCTATGTGTGCAGAAGAAGAACTGGCGTTGTAAGTTCAGAAATTTAACATCCGATAGTGTTACTCACACATCCCAAACCACAGTCTACATGCGCAGTAAATTGCACGTCGGATTTTTCTTCCAATGCACCACAAATAAACTGACATTTGATAAAATCTGGGTCTCTTCCTAAGCAGCGATTGATCATCGTGGTTCAGTCACGTTAACGTACCAAAGAAACCCGAACCTCGTCGAGTCCCTGAACCAGCGCACGCCCACCCGAGTAGACAGCGGAAGGTATTTCGTTTCTAGCATAGCTGCTGCGAGAGGAACAAGCGGATTCCCAATGAAAAGAGAATGGGGCAGCAGTAAAACCGGGAGGTCAACAGGGTCGCGCGGTGATCCTTCCAATCGGAAGACCCTGGACTGCGAGGTATCAGGCAGGTTGGCACGCCACGTTCGCGATGTCGATGTGCATCGGCAAGAGCAGGAGCACCAGCAGCACCAGCGGCAGCAGCTCGTAGTGTGGAGAACGAGGAGAGGAGTCGAGAAAAAGCTCAATCAACTTGGCCAGCAATTAACCCGGGCGGCGGGCGAGTCACGGAAGTCGGCTTTGGTACGCAGGGGGCAAAGGCATGCCCTTCCACCTTCCCCCCTCGATGCCGTATCACCGGGATGCCTAGCTTCCTCCTCGAGGCACTCTCATGCCTGCCAACCAACCATCGCGTGGGCGAGACGGGCGAAGGGCGAGGGCTCGGCGGCGATGGTGGGGGTCAGATACCTTGGAGGTCACATCCTCTGTACTTCCTCCCCATTGAGGAAGCCCTGTATAGAGAGAGCCCTGCAAACCACACCCATTTCTCTCTGACGTTCCGTAACTGTTTTTGGAAAGTCTCTCTCGAGGCTTCTTCCTACACTGTCGTCGGACGTCCTTCTCCTCATCGTCCTCATCCTCATCCCTGTTCTTGTTGTTGTTGTTATTGCCGTCGTTTTTTTACTTCGCGACGACTGACATTACGATGACGATAACGATAACAAGAATGCAAAAGGAACACAACGATGGATACTTCGCAGCTTTTCCGGAATTCAACGACACAACTTCCCCCAACATTTAGCTACTGAATGAGACGTATCGCGGAGTGTCTTTGGAATCTCTTTTCCGGCACGTAATTTTTTTTTTACTTAGACACTCGCTGTCTAGTAGACACACCTAATTTCAACGGGTTATATATAACTCGCCTTATCCTCATGCGATGTAATACCACAATATCCCCATAAATGCGTTATCATCCTTTCGTTGTCGATTTTTAATCACTTCTCCGGTTCTTGCAAACCGTGCCAATTCATGCTTTGATTATTCTTTTCTCATTCTTTGTCTACCTTTTAACCATGTTTCTTCTACCTGTACGCATGCATCTCTGATCGATTAATTATTATCTTTTATTCGGCCGTATCAATGTTGGTTCGTTTTATTCATTTATTGATCTATCGATCTCATCATTTTTCAACCACGAATTTGAGTCATGTTTCAAAGAGCCGGTTAGGTAGGTGTAATACAGGCAAGGCGCGGCTTTCTCCTTCTCATTTCCGTTCCAACCCAGTCGGAATTCTCAAGTTTAAAGTCAGTCTCTAATATACATATATTTACAATACACGCATACATGCCTTAAACTCAGACAGACGTGTACCTACAGTAGTCCAAAAAAGTTATCCGAGGGTTTGTCCCGGTGTTTTTACAAAGTCTAGTCTCAGTCTCTTCAATGTTTTCCTATCATCTTGAAGTTAGTAACGTTATTTGAACGATTCATGTTGAAAAAAAAACAACAAACTATCATTTCGTAACTTTGGAATTGTCTGAAATTTATTAAACTGTAATGAAACAAAAAATATTAATATTTTGAAACGTTAGTTCCTTCAGATCATTAGAAAATTAGAAAAAAAAGTTAGTTTTTTCCCAATCATTCGTTATGACAACGTTACTAACTTCAACGTCATGTTTTCCTTGCAAGTATGTAAACTGCACTGAGACACCTTTACAGCTGAAAAACAAAAAAAAAAAAAAAACTTGGCAACCAAAGACTGACTTTTTTTTTCAGTTCGTGAAGTTCTTCCCTCTTTCAATATTTCAAATTGCGTTCTTCTTAACCAAAAGTACAGTATAAGGGCAAGTTAACTAAAATCCTGCAAAAAAAAAAAAAACCCCCCACACGATACTGAGATTCGAAGAATTTGAATGACGAGAAAATCCTGTAGGTAATAGGTAAAGTAAAAAAACAGGAGAGGATGAAAGAGAGAGAAAGACTGCTTTCGGATGAAATCGTTACGTAGGAGGTTGGTGAGGGAGAAAACAAACAAGACGAAGAAAGAAAAGAAATAAAAAAAAAAACCGTAGAAATGGCGGGTGAAGGAGAGAAAAGAAAAAAAAATCTATTCACCTATATAAGCCGTGGAATTGGGACTCGGCAGTGGGATTATACGAAACGCGATTCCTGCAGAGCCACGAGCTTAAATCAATCTTTGACACCGCAAGGATATGAACTCGTTTTCTCCGAAGTGTATAATAACGGCAGTCGAAAAACCAATTTCGAGTTAGAAATACTACTGCCTTATATATATTCTCTCCCAGTTTTCATATTGTTCTACCGTGTCAATGAAAAAGTCTACCAAATGGGAAATTTTGAATGAGATACGGTGTACAGATTTCGTCAAGTTTCTTTCCTTCTTGCCGGACCCCTTTAATTTATTGTTAGTAAACATCGAGTACCTAATGTATAATATAGTATATATATTAAGGGTATATTAAGGGTGGTCCTTATTTAGGTTGGTGACGAATTTACTTCGGATCACCCGTCACATCAACTTCAAATAATTTGAAAACAATTGCCTAATTTTTTCAGATTTTTACCTCAACTCTAAGATAGTCCGTTTTGTGATCGAAGTTTCCTATGAGAAAAACTTCTTTTTCTCGACATATATTTCATTGTGAGTGTAACAATGTTCCAAGAAATTTTCATTTCTTCTAAAGAAAAGAAAAGTCAGATTTCGAGGTTGTGCAATTCGTCGAGATTTCCTGGTAAGATGACGTCAATTATTTTTTTTTCACATAGTATCGCTAATACTCGCTAAGACCACGAAGTCGTAAATTTCTCGGAACATTGTTAATCTCACAATAAAATATATACCGAGAAAAAAAACATTTTTCCCATTTTTCCCATTACCGTAAGAAAATTCGACAACAAAACGGACTGTCTTAGAGGTGAGGTAAAAATCTGAGTAAGAAAAAAAAAAAAATGAGGCAATTGTTTTAAAATTATTTGAAGTTGATTTGAGGGATGAGAGGGAAAAAATTCGTCAACACCCTAAATAAGGATAACCATAATTTATCTATGTATACATAAAGGAAAATCATACAGAGATAGGGAGCTCGAGAACATCGCCGCATCTATCATCGATTTTATTTATTCATTGATTTATTCATTATTCATTATCTAATTAGAGCGGTGTCGAACGATCGGAGAAACTACAACGGAATCGAGGGATTGATTTCCAATTAGACATGCCGGAGCAATGCCAATGTACATCCGCGCTATATGCGTGTGCATATTGCACATTGCGGCGATGAGTTCATCTTCCGGATGATCGCCTCTGCCTGTCTGGCTCAGTCTGCTTGCATTTATATGTCTACCTACACGTGGCGAGAAAACGATAAATTGCGAAATTAGAAACAGGAACAGGAAGGATAAAAACGAAGTAGAAAAAAATCCGACGACCTGAAGCAACGCAACAGAATCCGACCAACTAACTCTGTAATCGTATCATTTTATTCATCTTCCAAGAGATATTTAACTGAGAGTTAAAAAAGAAGAAAGTGACGTCGTTATTGCAATATATTCATTCACGTTTACCCACATTTTACCTGTGATTACTTTGACTAGGTGATTTCTCATACGATTTCAAAGATTCACTAAAATAGCCCAAAGAGATTTCTCTAATTCTAAATGATTTCTCATTACTACCAATGATTAATAATGCTAAATTTTATTCCAACATCACTGTCTTCGGTATGATTTCGAAGATTCGGAAATCATTTCGAACGATATCGACACCATGATTACTTACTCGAGTATAGGGGAAGATTCCTCGTCATCTTTTTTGTACAATACATTATATTTCACAATGTATAAGCGGCGTGTCATTTTCATTTATAATGACCGATGAGCCATCATATTAGTTCATTCGTTCGTTCGTTCCATTCTGGCTTCTTCACCACCCACGACTCTTTTCACAAATCACAGTGTAACATTTCATCCGTCGTTTCATATACCCAGTTACACAAACACACACAGACACAAGCAAAATGTATAAAAAAAAAAAAAAAAAAACGCATCGTGTGTGTGGGTAGATATCATACAAATGGAACACGTTAACACTGCAGTGTTTTTATCCTTCATCTCTCTTTCTCTCTCTTTCTTTACATTTCATTCTTTTTCTACATCTGTCGTCTTGCTACATTGTTCAACTGTTCCAAATGATTAATCTGAACTTTCGAGGGAACGTTAAATACAATTTAACTTTTTCTCTTTATTTGTCGTGTGTCTTTTCATTAGTACAATCGGAGTGAACCAGATTCAAGTTTCGAAACGGTGCTAGGGGGTTTTTAATTCTTTAAACTTTTTTTTTTTTTACACATGTTATACGATAGATTGTTGTACACAATATTATGCCATGTATCCAGGAAGTTTTTGCTTCGATATATAATAAGACAAAAAAAAAAAAAAACATCCGATAAAATTTTCTTTACCATATCATATAATATGGATATAATCGTAATGAACTCAAGTATTTTTTTCTCATTCTCGTTTCTTTCGACAAGTTTTAGTTCTTTTTCAAGACAGAATAATTCTCAATTTAAAGACGAACTGCACGAGAAAAAAAGGGTCGAGGGGGAGGGGGGGGATAAAACATACGCAAGAGACAATGCGGAGGAAGAGAAAGGAAAAATCTCTCATTCAGGTGAAACGGAACAGTTTAGCAGGGAGTATAAGAAAAGAAGTGAATATCGTTGATTGACGTTCGAATAATAATAATAATGATAATAACGACGACGGCGACGACGGCAATAACGATAATAATGTTAATGATTGAAAAAGTTGTAATAAAGAGTAAAGTTTCGAACGAATGAGTGAACAAATTTAACGAACTTGCTACAAAAAAGGATTATATGTACGAGTATATGAAAATTTGCTTTCGCTAGTGAAGAAAACATGTATAGTTAAGAATAATAATTACAACGATAACATTGATAATAACGATGAGATAAATGATGACGGAAACGGAAACAGAAATGAAGTATAAAAATTCGAAAAAAAAAAAAAAAAAATAGAAGGCGAAGAGAATAGAATTGAGCCCATGAAAAGTAGCGAACTTTTATCCCGTCGATCCCGCCGCCTCCCGCACCGCAGCAGCACGAAATCCTGATTGGAGGGGTATGTGGGAACGGAATCCTGGAGCCAAGATGCCTAATATACCGACCTACCTAAGTAGGTTGCTTCCAAGTATCGCGTTTCACTCTTGCAGAGCATAGCGTACGACAACGGAACGTTTTCCAAATCTACGTGCGTATGTGTAAGACCAAATTCCGTTATATATATATAGTCTGTGGAAACGAGCAAGCAAAAGTTTGCCGACCAATTCCCTTTTTCGTTCTTTCCTTTTGTAAAAAAAGGTGCTGCTGGTCCGTTATACGAAATATGGAAAGATCTTTGGAAAAATTTCGCGTACTAAGGTTTGTATACGAGAGAAAAAAGAATTAAAGAAAGAAGATAAGAGAAATAAATTACAGAATGAAATAGAAAAAAAAAAAAAAAATTTCTAAAAATCTCTACCCGTTTTCTCCTTTACGTTAGTTGTATTGTATTACATTAACAGTGAATGTGTCGGTTGTGTATCCCGTTAAACAGCTTGCAAGATTTCGTAATGTCAAGTGTATAAATGTATGCGTACAATATACTTGTGTAGGTGTAGAGTACGTGCAAAGTTAACGAGTTTGTACGTATTACAACATTTCACATCCTAACTATAATAATACTCGTAAGAATTTTTGGACATCTGCACTTTCGCTATCAAAATTACCTCACTTTTGTTATTTATGGTCTCGTCGTTTAGTACTTTTTTTTTTTTTTGTTGCTTTCTGTTCTTTTTCTTGCAATGAAAGAAATTCTGTTTCACGGCATTGTATTACTGCATTATTTTGGCAATATTATGGAAAGGAAGGAAATGGCATGACCAGACTCGAATGTCGATAATTATGCCAGAGCTGTCAGAAGACAAAAAACAAAAAATAACCAACTACGAGTATATGTTATAGCATTCGAATTTTTTGCTGTGACTTACGTTGAAAGTTATTGTGTTTTAGACTTTTTTATAAAGAAACTTCACTTATATTATACGGATGCCATTTATGCCGAAATTTTTTCAGATATTCACACATACGCTAGAATCAATTAATACCTAATTATTTTATACAAACTCATGACGGGTTTTTTGAGATGGTTCTGTCAATATTATACACGCAACAAATAAAAAGGCAAGATTCTAAAATCGTTGTGTATCTTGAATGAACTGATCAATTGTTAGGTAAGAAAAGCACGTGTCTAAAATTTTGATATTAGTTCAAGCTTGATAGAAAAGTTTAATAATAAGGTCTTGTAGGGTAAATGAAACTTGGTAAGCCATCGAAATGTACGAAATGGTAGTAAACTTGAGTTATTGATCAAACTTGATGGATCGAAACTTCGAACACATGTAAGCAATCTTCATTAATGGATTCCCAGTGTCTAACTATTTTTTTAGAATCATATCTCGAACGAGTTTCCTTTCTAAGCAAATTTCATGTGCCAATGATTAGCGACGCAATTGACAGGAGAAACAAACGACACGTTGATCGTAGACACAAAATTTCCATATAAAGAAAGCTTGTTTCAGTTTTGATTCTAAAAAAAATAGTTAGCCGATGGGAACCCGTTAATGAACATTACTGTACGTATAAGAAACGCAGGAATTTTAGGATTGTTTTTTAAGATTGTTAGATTCCGACCTTTTCTCAGCTTAACGATTTGGGTGTATAATTACAGTATAGTTACAGCAGATAAAATCGGCAATTATATCCAACTAGAAGTAGAGAGGCGAGAGAATGTGCATCTAACTATGAAAAAGAAAGAAAGAAAGAAAGAAAGAATCCCGATTGTTAGGTGTCTTATTATACAGTGTCCTCTTCTTCACGAATTTGTAGGACCTTTCCCTTAGTTTTCGGACTCCCCTTATCCGCCGCAAGTATACCTAACCTATCTACGTATGCATGCACCTAACTACCTATCTACCTACCTACTACCCAGATAGATCGAAGGACGGTACGAGGAGAGATAAGGATAAGAGGAGTAAAAAAAAAAGAAGGGGGTAAAAAAAAGAACATCAGAAAAAGAATAAAGTATAAAAGAAGAAAGAAAGAGGGGACAGTAAACGGAATGGCTCTATCTATAAGGGGTTCCCAATTTCCGGAAGAGCGGTCCAGCGTGTTTGAATAATGCTTGGGTCAGCTCTCAATTCGCGTCTTTTTCCTTCCTCTATACACAAGTACATCCATAGACGCGGGTCGGTGTGTACATGTGTAGACGGATCAAACTGCACGCCTGGTTTCTAAACCCCCCCCCCCCCGATCATAAAACCGTAAAACCTGCAAATTTGTCCAGGGTCGTCAATGTCCGAGATGTCACTTTAACACCCTAACCTAACCTAAACGAAACCCCCCCGAGGTAATGCGACTTTTCTCCCTTTTCTCCTGCGCGAAAGGTTTCATTTTTTTCACGCCAGAGGGCTGACCCTCTTTTTCATTCGATTTCGGCACTCTCTTTGCTCTTCTGAGTAAATGAGGTAGTTTTTCAAACTTTCAAGAAACTACAGAGTTTGCAGTAGTGCTGCTTAAACACGGCAGACCGACACCGGCATACGATTTCTACTACCTTCTTTGAGGTTATGGCCAGAGTACTCTGTTGCCGCGAAGTTACCCATACTTGTTTTTACTTGTTTACAGACCATCTTGAGAAGTCTCCTTGAGAAGTTGAATTTCGTGTTTCCGAAAGTTTGAAGTAATTTCATAATTTCATCGCTCGGGATCATGATCAGACGATGCATTGGTGAAAATTGATGGTCCGACATACCGTTAGGTGAGATTTTTGTGTGCCTGTAAGATTTCTGGACAAGACTAGGCAGAAAAAAAAAAATAAAAAAATTTCAAAGTGAATGAATATGCATTATAACTTTCCCCGTTTGTCAGAGTTAACTGGTCATAATGGCCCCCTTGAAACCAGGGATACCAATAAAGGGAAAGACGGACGTACGTTCGTCGGACAGCGAGAGGTGCGTTATTACGTTATTGGCCTTCGGTGGCCTCTGCAGGCACCTACCAGCAGCATTGCAGGAGCAGCAGAGCTGCGAGCCCGAGACTTCGGCTCCTGCAGGCTCCTCTGGATGAATTTTTAATAATGGTTCTCTCTCTAACCTGGGCCGAGACGACGAGGATGAGTAGGAAAAGGAGGATGGGTATGAGATACGTATACGTGTTGTATAGGCGAATATCTGAAATTGGAAATTCCCGCGGGGCGCGACTGTGCTGCAAAAAATATGAACCCCACCGATGGGAGGGGGAGCAGAGAAGAAGATCATGAGAACGAGGAGGTGAGAATTTTATCAATTCCGTGAAATGTGCATGATATACGCCGTTGCAGCCGCACACAGTGTGCGCCATCAGGTAAATATGTACCATATTTCTACATGAGGCAGACGCAGTCTTCGAAATGATACGGTATAAACTGTTTTTATTTCCTAGCTGAGTGTGAAAAATTCAACTTTACGTACCCCAATGAGTGCGCAAAATAGTACATTCCCTCACTAGTGCGAGAATAAATTAAAATATCTAGTTACACTAAAATAAAAGATATTTCGATTCCATTCCCGCACTAGTGCATCAATTTGGTTTTACAAAATCGAAGTTTCCGCACTCAGTTAGGAATTACAGTATACCTAACACGTGCGCATGAGTGTCCCTCGCACTGTTTATTTTTTTTTTTATAAAAAACTCGACGCGTTCGGGAATCACCTATTTTGCGCACTAGTTGCGCAATTTACTATTCTTGTTGTGTGTCATCGTTTCATTATATTTACAAATAGTTTTTCAATTTTCCAATCCGCGTAATGAAAGAATCACATCTTTATACAAGGTGAATAGATAATGGTGAAGAGCGCATGCGCTAAAATTCCACAGCAAAAGCAGTTGTTTCGTCAGGTTGACCAACCGTAATAAGTTGAGATGATAGGTCACCGCGATGTATGTAACCTCAAAAATGTAGGTCGTCCTGACCAAACAACTGCTTTTGCGCCAAGATCTTGGCGCATGCGCGTTAGATTATTCAACCGTTAGCTCCTCACTCCGTATAACTACAGAAATGGTAAATATGCAATGGAGCGCGTTCAAGTTTCGTTCTTTTGCACAAGGTTACGTTTGATTGAACGCTTGAAAGTTGCAAAGATATTATTACGTGCCACAATTTTTTACGTAGGTAATTACTCTGAAACAAATGGTAGACATAATAGGTTGCTGTAGAGTGCATGACAGTACAAAAGGTTTGAAATTTGTGAACCGAGTAATCACGCAAGAAACATCGACTTTGCACAATAATGACGACCAGAGTCGTGCACCTATTATAGTCTTCTATTTATAGACTTATATATAAGTATATATATTTATGACAGGAATTTCACTTCACACTGTATAGACCATATCATATCACAAAGGTGAAAAACAAGCCGAGTTTCTTGTTCCATCTATATATATATATATATATATGATTTGTATACATACATAGACGAGCATTGAAAATAATTTGGACATGTCACACATGCGCAGTCGGTAACCTCGTTCATTCCGATTTTCATCAGCACAAATTTCATCCGCCCAAACTGCGATGACTCGTCGAGTTCAATTGCCGACTTCAGTTAAGCCGCAGGTTAAGCTACCGACCCATTAGGCCATTTTGATGCATCCGGTGGCGAACCGCTTTAGGACAACAACTTTGGAATTTCCGATAATTGTGAAGTACTAGACGACCATTGGTGATAATGACGAACAAGTAACTGTTCAGGATTCAGGTTGTTGTGTGTAAGGTAGTGTACATAGAAAGGTGCAGGCAGGCATCTTATTGGCATCGACTTCATTCGGATCGTATAATAATGGTACGGCTCCTCCTACACAGTGCTGTGTTGTTACACAAAGTGAATAAGGAGGGGCAAAAAGAAAAAGAGAGAACGAAAGCGATAGAGAGATAGAGAGATAGAGAGAGAAAAAGTGGACCGTTAACCGATTTAATCCTAATCTCATAACCGAAGACCGTGTAGTGCTTATATGAGTCGAAGCTAATTGCAGCAGCACCATTTGATTTATTTCACCGTGTCGACCATGGACGAGGTGAAGGGCTCACACGGTGTTTAAAGGAAGCGAATTAACTCTCCTGGGAATCAAGGTGTTTCCATTTTTTTTTTCCTCTTCTCCCTACTTCGTTCCTTCGCCATGTTTTCTACTTGAGCATAAGATACGGCGGTAAGAGGGAAAACTCGAAAGCATCAAGTCGTTCGATTAATTATTGGAATGTCCAGAAGGATACTTCCTGTAATCTCGGTCCGAATTCCAAGACTAGCATAGTTCAAGTATAAGTCTAAACGAATGACTCGAAGCTGTTCCGCGACTTCGAATTACGTCAATTAGCTCGAGTGAAGTTTTACATGACTCAAAACGAGTTTCAAGCTATCGTCGTTAATTTTATATCCCGCAAATGATCGAAGGAATGAAAGTGACTTTGAATATTCCGAACGACCTTCTTCTTCTTCTTCTTCTTCTTCTTCTTCAAGTTTAAGAGACGCTACGGAGTTTCTCCTATACTATGAAAGTATGAAAGTATGGGGAAAAACTCTTTGAAACAATTTGCAGCAATTCTTTTTGAATAACGTATTTTTAGAGTATAAGTGAAGAATGAAACAGAACCCTCTCTTCACATCGATCAGTATTTCAAATTCAATACAGTACTTGAAATTTGTGTAATAACTAAAAAATAGATGAAGAAAAATTTGTACATAAATTCCGACCAGTTTTTTCACTGAAATTCATAACGAGCGTGGAAAAACTTTCAGTCCCGTTAGATAAAAAGGCAAGCTCATCTCTATTTTTCCCCCGATATCACAGTTTTCTATTTTTTTTTTTTTTGTTTGTTTCTCACTCCTCCGATACACATTAGTACAACTTTTCTGAACCATCACGATCCCCTTATTACTGTAGACTGTCGATACTTTCTAAACAAAAGAAGAATTTCGAGGGTGGGTTGAGTCGGCGGATCATTAGCGGATATGAAGTAGCGTGCAAGTTCGCGCATCGAAGCATCATTTTTCCGCCAACAACAATAAAATATAATTCAACTAATTTTATTGTACAAGATAGAGAGTTTCGAAGCAACGGTTCGGCAATCAGGAACGTGTATACTTAATTTGTAGCATCGTTTCGAGGGAAAATTATTCAGCTACCTGAAACGGCAGGTATAATACACCTGCCGAATCGTTCGTCCGATTTCCAGTCTCGCTCTCTTTTTCCTGCGTCTTACGTATTGAGGAATTCTTACGATCCGGTGAGAGAGACTCAATAATCTCAAGTTCAATCTGAAGATACTCGAGATTGTTTTGAAAGCAAAGAGACTGGGAAAGGCGGAGACGCCAACGAAGACAAATCGGAACCCAATAAAATCAGGCCTCAAATTCCGAACACCAGTCGTCTGATATTTCAATCTAATATACCTACCTACTTACCCGAGTCAAAAGAAATTCTCAACATGCCAATAAACGTTGAACTGGTTGTTCGACCCTCTTTTCCTCTCATCCCCTCTTTCTCTCTCCGTCCGAAGATGGCGAACCGGGAATAAGAGATGGCAAGAACAAATGATGGCGGTACGGTTAAAGCGGTTTAACCACATATCGGAGAAAGGTAACGAACGTCGTGTATTGTATACGGCACGAAAGCTTCGCGTACTGCATAATACAGAAAATATCGGTAAGGTGATCGTGTGGAAGTGATCGGTGTAGACCAGGGGGAATTCCTTACGCCTCTGATTTGGAATTTAGTGGGAATGCGGAGCAGTGAAAGGAGCTACAGACTCATGAATATGCGATCCGAGGCCCCCGAGGACAGAAAGACAACGAAACGAGCTGCAGAAGAAGATGATATAAAAGGAATAAGAAACAGCCGAACATAAGAAGAAAGGAGAAAAGAGGTATAAAAAGGCACATACAGAGTATCCGCATAAGAAGACCCCAGCCCGGTCTTTTCTC
The DNA here is from genome assembly GCF_021901495.1 of Neodiprion virginianus. Taxonomy (NCBI): domain Eukaryota; kingdom Metazoa; phylum Arthropoda; class Insecta; order Hymenoptera; family Diprionidae; genus Neodiprion; species Neodiprion virginianus. Next base: position 31,360,200 of record NC_060881.1, on the reverse strand, counting down.
TCTTCGTATCTTCCTCTATATCCAATAATTGATTCCTTCCTCATTTCGTTCTCTTCTTCACTTCGAGACACAGCATAATAGCATTCTTCTTCAGTACCATTGAAACCATATTCATTTGCAATATATACACGTATAATGAATATAGGAAAGAAAAAATGTCCGAGAATCATTTCGCGCTCTTCATTTCCTGATCTGATTCATTCTCCGGACTCCGTATGGTGGGGAAAATCAAAAATACTATGGAAACAAAAGTTCGGCGATAACCTGACTGACGTTCATTGGCCGTTGCTTGCTACGCTCGAGATAATATCGACCGTCCTGCGCGGTGCGCCGAAGTGAAGCAGGTACGACACTTGAAGGGTGTCGAGAGGTCCCGTGTAGGTGACCCGGTACCTGCTGCAGGATGCCCGATTATTGACCCTCGTTGCGACGCAGTGACGAGCAATATCGTTCGTTCCACTGTGAATGATAACGGTGATAGCCAATTGTAGGACAGAGAACAACAGCGATTTCGAAATGTTGATACTAAGAGAAGAAGTTCGACGTTGGTTTGGTTATACTTGCCAACCGTTGGGAGCAATTTCAAGTGATTTTCGTCACTATCTGAGTTCATGTCGACCTAATACTATCTGGTCTCATTCTGACACTATCTGATCTCAATCTTGGTACTACCTGATGTCGATCCAGCACTGTCTGATATTACATTCATGAACTAACGGTAAAAATTGTTCCATGGTAGTCCGTACCGACGAACACTAGATGGTGTACAGTGAAAAATCGTTAAAAAATTCAAGGTCATTTCCAAGTTATCGATGTTATTCAAGGATATTAAGAATGGAATATTTCTAGGGAAAAAGAAAAATTCACGGATAGTTTCCAGGACCATTAGACACCACTGACACTACATTTTTTCACTGGAGGTATACACGCGAATTAAGAATCAGAAGATCAAGATCCGAGTAATTTCATCAGACGCTTAACCCCTTGTAGCCCAAAATCATAAATTTTAAAATAAATAGCATTTAAGGACTTGTCATTAATACCTTCCGTATGGATTTTGTAGGATCTTACTTAGTTTGTTACAGAAATGTCACAAGGGGCTACAAGGGGTTAAGTTGTTGCGGCAGTCTGACACTCTGATTTCGAAGAACTTCCTGCCAACGACACCAGTCTTCGTCACTTGATGTCTACTGAATTAATTTTCTCGAGGATTCCTTTACCTTTTTTCTCTTACACAACCTCTTTGGTTCGAGTGGTGCCACTAAACCGCCAAATTCGGCAATGACGCTTAGCAATGAAACTTGATACCTGTAATTCTACGCGTTGACATTCCTCGGAAGTAATGCAGCTGTGTCGGAACAATTTACAATTGATTCATTGATTCATCCGCGTTATAGTATATCGCTACAGTAAATCGTGGGAAATTCAGATCTCACTGTGCAGGTGGATATACTTGACGTACTGTACATCTCGAGACGCCTGTCATTGGTAATATACAAGAAATCGGCCGCAGGTGCGAGTAGAGTTGCAATTGCAAGGCAGACTTCGAATACCATAACAGGTAAGAAAACGCGACGGTCTGTCCTTCACCGGACCGAGCAAGGATCACGCACAGTCAGCTAGTGTATTTCTTTGATACCGTAAGGTATTGCTGTAGGCAGGTATTACAGTGATGATGTAGCCTCAAACGACCACGTTCATCGATTTTGCCTAATTTTTACTTGTACAGAAGAACATGGTGAGATAACAAAAACAAAGAACGCGTGTCGAAATTTGAAAGCCCGACTCCGTGGCACGAGAACGACGAGTTCAGAAAGAAACAACGCCAACTCAGAATAAACGAACAAAGCAAAGACTCACCGTAAGAACGCACTGATGACTCGGCGATATGAAGTCCAATCCCCGCTGCCCGTGCCCGGCGAAGCAGTGTTGAATATTGGACATGAACTTTCTCCTGATGGCTTTTAGGGAGTAGACGCAGAGCGCGGACCTGGAGGACGGTCTGTTGGTGGTGGCGTTGCTCTCGGAGAAAACGGCGAAGAGTACATCGTCCTGAGCGGTGATGCCGAGGTGCCCGGCAAGGTCGGATCCAGCCTTGCCGGCGTAGGCTGCTTGGACGAGGTTGTACTTCCTGAGCTCGTTCGTGCAGTCGATCGGTATCTCGGTGTACGAGTAGTAGTTCTGATCGTCGTGACAGACGCGCACCAGCTTGGATATGAACTCACTTCCGGTGGCGGTGCTCTTCGGCTGGGTGGTGAGGAAGTAGCTGAAACCCTCGCTGCTGAAACCGTGCACGTAGTTTATGGGGAACCGTTCCCTGGCCAAAGAGTTGACGAACATTCTCGTCCCGGTCGTCACCGCCGTCTCGGCGATCACGAGCATCCGCTCCTTGTCCAGCGACCTCGAGCTAACCGCTGGGACTTCGGACCTGTACGGCGAATTCGCCGTGTAAGTCACGCCGACGTACATGACCTGGGAGACCGGCGGGTTCGGGGGACCCGGTGCGATGAAGGCCACCGTCGACGCGGTCGCGTTGTTGGCGACGACGGCCTCTCGCACCTCCTGAGCAACGTCCGATATGTTGTGGAGATTCCGGACCGTGCACATCCCCTGGAACAGACTGCCGCACGATATCAGTCTCGTGGTCGTGTAGTCGATGACCAAAGCCTTGTTCACGTTGTCGGTCAGCTTCTTGACCACGCCGGCGGGACAGTCGATCATCGAACAGTCGTTCGAGTCGTTCTTCGGTCCCGTGACCTCCTTCACCACCAAGTCCAGGTCCGGCGACAGCTGGTACAGACAGTTCACACCACCCACGAATACTCGCCCCGTGTTCTTGTCCACCACCAGGTGGTTCAGACGCTCGACGTCGGGGTCGGCGAACGTGTGCACTATGTCGGCGGGCGTGCTCCTTGACGGCCTCATCGACGACGAGAGTACCAGCAGGGCGAGCAACGCCCTTGTTCCTCGTGGTAACATTCTCACACGCTCACACGTAGTCTTGTGCAGTGACGTCCAAGAGACGCCACCACGTACTTCTGTTCGAGACGCCCAACTCGCGCAGGGAATTCTCTCCTTCTTCTTATCACTTTGCCTCGCGCTCAAGACTTTTCCTCGTTTTTCTTCGCCTCTTCAGGTTTTCACGTTTCTTGTTTACCGTTGTTTCACGATTTTTAGGCCTTGACGCGGTTTTTATCGCGCCGATGATAACGCCGTTGGTTCCTGGAATCATAAAAATAAGAAGGCCCATTATAGTTGTAAATCATATTTCTCATGCGGTGTTATGATTTTAGATAGTTCGGAAGGAGATAGTTAGGCGTAAGCGAAACACATGACGTGATTATATTATACGTGCAGAAATATTAGACTTGAGCGTCAGATTCATTCTGCAAATTATAGATAATTGAGAGCGGAAAAAGACGTTCTTTTTATCACCCCAATGATGACAAACTACCTACACATATACTTTCATGAACTATGTGCACAGAATGGTTCTGTGAAGCAATCTTTCTGTTAAGAATAACAAGACGTGATTCATGATTCCGTGAAAAAACAAATATATATATATATATATAAATATATAAAATATATAAAAAATGTTCATCCATAAGGTATAAAAGATTACAAGCATGCTGCGTACAAGTTAATACACGTTCGAAATCGAATTATTATATTCGAAGAAGGAAAATAATAATAACGTACGTAACGTCGTGAATTCGATCAATCATCAAAGTTGTAGAATGAAAAAGTATTCAGCAGAACTCCCGACGTGCATACACGTATATTAGAAAACGTGGGCACCTTCTTCCCTTCCTCTCTTATTATAAAACAGCTCTCAAGATTGATGTGACAGCAGTTTGGCACACCATACAAACAAATATATATATATAGGTACGTATACACGTTGCTTGTATAGAGATCGTTTTACAATTAGATCAGGCTTCACATCGTACGGTTTAAAGTTCAATATTCAACCAGTTCCCCAAGTTGACTTGTGACTCCCGCCCTTATATGGTACACACATCCACCTTCACACACATGATAAAGCTCTGACGACACACAGTCAAACACAGCGTGGAGTTGTAACGTATTTAAGTGTCGGTATATAAATTGTCTTAATTTGGTTAAAGTGGGCAGTGAATAATAGACGTATAAAAAGTAACAAGCCCAATGATTTGTAACTCTCGCTAGGTAATGAGTGCGTTTATGTATATACACATTATACAGATTATAGCATGAGAAGAAACGTTGAAAATCGCGCATGATGCGAAGATCGCCCATTTTACTGCCCATAACTTTGTTATATATGTAATATTATACAAGATTTCGCTTTCAAAATTCCCCAACTTTCCTTCGGATAATATAAGGTAAAGGTTTTTCCAAAGCAGTCGTTTGTTTCACCGTACAGTCATATAACGTAAAAACGAATTTTTTCTTTTTTCCTAATTTGTATGAAGAGCTTTTTCTGTTCTCATTTTATAAGTATACCAATACTTCCAAGTTTGCTTTCAGTTCTTTCTCAATCTTATGTACAGCAAGATATACATATACGTATATACAATGCGCAAGCATTCGTGTAAACGCATTTCGTTACACACATCGTATAATTCTAACTAATGCCGCAAGGTTTGAAATTATTTCCGCTCAGGCATGCGATTAAAAGAAAGAGATATAAAGATAACTACACAATACGCGTTCAGGTGTGTAATAGTAACAATACGCATAGGTATAGGCGTACGGATTGCGCCGTATGACGTCACAGGACGCGAGGTAGATTTCACGAACGCGATGCGGGTTCCGAATGTGTATCGCGTGTAAGCTGACACTTTGATAACAACCTGCGGTGACGTGGAATGGAGAAAGGGAGGGAGGGAGAAGAAAAAATGGTGAAGGAGAGGTTAGAAAATCGTATGGAATATAATAGGGGGAAAAGAAAGGAGGAACGACAGGAAAGAGGAAATACTTGGTAAGAAATTTCGTCGTGTGACATTCTGTCGGATCGCATATTACACCTTACGTATGCATGTGCATAGACTATTTTTCCCAGTATAACTCTTCCCCGAAGCGCGAGTTAATATTTCAAAACTTGCCCCACCCCGCTTCCTCGTATGCACGGAAGGTATACAGTGTACAGCGCCAAACGGGAAGTGAAAAGAGAAGACGTATTTCTTATGCAGCAACATCGAGGGTAAAGAGGAGGAGAAGAAGAGAAGCGTCGCGCAAAAATCTATGTATGTTCTCAGGGGTAAAAGAGGAAAGTAAGGGAGAAATCAAAGGATGTCCACCTAACCTAACCTAACCTAACCTAACCTAACCTAACCTAACTCGCATTTGATCTAAGAAAATTCCCCATTTTGTAGGTTAGTCGGTCCTTGATCAGTTCAATTCATATTTTACCATAATCGAAAATTAGGTTTGTAGCTCTGACCAGAAAATCTATAGTATGTGTTGCATTTTTTTTTTTTTCTAGATTTTCTTGTGTCCGTTGCAATACATTGATGGCAACGCGATGATAAATTTATGTTCAGACGTTACTTATCTGGTGAATGAATGTGGTAAAGTAGTAAACTAAGCAAACAAATTCAATGCTGCTGTAACCAGAAAATATAGGTATAATATAATAGTATTAAGTGTGGGTTCCAAAACTAGCTGGCAGCGCTAAAAACTCCCTAGAACAGAGGCAGAGCTGGTGAAGAATTCGGCAACGCAAAGGAGATATAATGTTATTGATAGTACTGAGAGATTATTTTGGAACACAGCCTAAGGTAAAATTTCTTACAATTGTAACAATTTCGCAAGATTTTTCTATCGTGACTATAATAAGTTGAAATTTTCACTGTGTGGCCAAATAAAAAGAAACCAGACCTAACCTAACGAAATCTAATACGAGATTAAAATCCGTAACGTTGCATTTTTAGGAAAAATAACGTTTTTACGGAACTTGAAAATTGTCTGAAATCAAGTACCATAATATTTACGGGATTTCAACTCCTCCTTCGGAATAGTGATTTTTTGTTTCTAGATTAATGGTTACCAACTCTTCAACCTCATCGTCAAACGGTATAGAAGCTACCAACTTGAGCAGGGTTGCCACAAACTTCACGATAATAACGAATAAATCCCCAAGAAATTATTCCATAGATACAATTTACGAACGCGTGATAAATCATACGATAATCATCGCGTCTAAGAGTTGACTAATAATACAGGCGTGACTATTAAACAACCTGATTCAAATGCAGAGTTTACATCGTCAAAGTCCTATAGATATGTACGCGCATGTGTGTGTATACGGAATATAATCATATTACACGTAGCAATTATGCTTATGTTATACGGACGACGACGAATGATTCAAAGATCAACTAGAGAAGAAGATGGTTCACTATAGAGAGAGTATAATATACCCGAGCGGGCATGAACGAACGAATGAAGACAATGTGTGGGACACGTTGTGTTCTAATAATAGAATTCTCGATATCCTACACGACTATCGTCCAAGTTTCTAGGCTCTAGTTTTCTTTTCTTTGTTTTTTTTTTTCCTTACCTCAAAGTTGATGAAACTTTATTCGTTCCTAAGTAAGCCATGGACTATAATATACATAAAACGTATGTGCTTTCCGTTTGTTTTACCAATTCTTGTACACTTCGTCGCTCACTTCAATTTTAAACAGCTTATCGCAAACATTCCCAAAAGTGTGGAAATTAATATGAAGGTGAAAAAATAAAAAAAAATTTAAACTTAACTCGGCAGTTGTTTCGGTACGACGACGACGACGACGACGACGATGATGATGATGATGATGATAATGATGACGATTTTTCACTAACCCCTTACGTACACTTCAACGACACAACGACGTCCCCTTAACACGGCGGGGGGGGGGGGGTTAATGAATCTAAATAACGCCGCCTTGTTCGTACGCATGTACACACAATTAGAGAGTCAGCTGAAAATTTAGATTAGGGACCCAAATTTGTATACACCGGTGAGTTTATAACGGGAAACGTTACAACGTTTTACATCGCAACATATGAAAAATGTTCATTGTTCGGTCGTTGTAAAATGGTAGGAACGAAATGAAGAAAAACATTGTTTTTAACCAAAGTACATAACGGGTGGATATTAATTATTTTAATTATCGTACGTAACGACGGGTTTCAACTTTTTATAACATATATATGTATATATATATACCATATATATTATATATAAATATATGCGAACGAAAAAACCTTCACCACTGTGACGATCAAAACTGTACTGCGAGCGAACTGATTGTGAACACGAATCTATTGCTACAATCCTATACTTCCATGTATACATCATACACACCGAAGCCGGTTACACGGTGTATCTCATGCAAGCTAATCATCGCGTGATATGAAAGTAAGTATGTGTACGAGTGCAGATGCGAGAGACGACTCATCGCGTAAGGTTAAAGTTCAGATAAAAATTTTTTTTTCCATCTCTCTCCCTCTGCAATTTAGAGATTTATCCTTGTAGTACGTATAAATAGATATACGTACATATATATATGTATAATTATACATATATTATTTGGTACAAATTAACAAACAAGATCTATGCTCATGCGGACCGCTCGTAATCTTACAAAGTATTATTATCATTAACGTTGTAGAAAAATTTAAAACGTAACAACGGTTTTTTTTTTGTACGAGCTGTCGCTTGATAATAATTGTTGACCGAAATATTCGAATTTTATAAACAAAGATTCAAAAATAACGTACATATATTGTGTTTTATGCTTGTAATTATTATTATTATTATCATTCATGTAAACTAAAACTGTCATATCTTTGTTAATTTTTCGCGATAGTTATATATATTTACGTACATTATTTTGCTGTCGAGGGAGAAATTATTATAGACAAGATAAAAAAAAAAAAAAAAAAAAAAAAAAAGTATGGGATTTTTCGTGATAGAATAAGATGAAAAAACAATATACATGTATACATATGTGTAAGCTTATTACAGGTATATTTGAAACGTGACTGACTGCAATCGAATTTTCGTTTACAATTTCGATTTATAAGTAATGAAGTAATTAACAAATACGATTAGGTATCGTCGAGCTGGAGGTAATGTAGATATTTAATACAAGTGTAGAATTGTTGCCCCGAAGTTTTAATAATATTCTGTTGTAAGTAAGCGCTGTGCTTGTTTGTAATTATAAACGGATATGCTCGTTGTTGTGCGACGAACGGTACTTTTATAATTACACTGGCGCTGAGCCGAAAAGGCGTAATGACAATCAAAAAACAAAATGCAAAGCAATTGCTTAAACAAGCCGAGAAATAACAAAAAAAAAAAAACGAAAGAAAAAAAGAAAATGCGACGAGGAGTTATACTCACTGCATATAACAATATGCGTGTAGTTATAATGAAAATGCACGTGTATCTAATTTCAAACAGGTATAAAAAGTTATAATTATTACACATACGTATTATATACCGTATAAATAAATACCTTAAATAACAACCTCCTCCTAATTATATGCAAACTATTTACAAGTTGCAATGTGTGAATTATCATACGTATACGTCAAAATAATTCACATCCGAATGTCTTCGTCGCAGTTTTCGTTATTACTTTATTTTCTAATCAATTGTAATTGCGAATACGTGGGAGAAATAAAACAACAAAAAAAAAAGAGGCACATGTAATACAGTTGATTAAAAAAAAATCACCGTCAAAGATACCATATGTACGAGAAAAAACGAATGAATAAAAATTTATTGTAATAATAATTTGTTTATAGTTTTCCCTTCTCAACCTCTCACCGCCAAATTTTAAGTTACGCTGCTGCGCAAGGGGGATTTAAAAAAATTTCATATCGCCTCTTATTCGCTCGTTGTGTCGGCATATGTATGTAAATAAGTACCCATGATCGTGCGTTGCGTCGAATGTACGTGAAACTTGCGTGAGTTTGTAATGTTGCAAGTTATAATAATATTGCACGTTACGTGATTACATGTAATAATACATTACACATATAGGTATATAATACACAATATATATATATATATATATACACACACGCACTGAAGTCGATATATCGAAAATTACGATATTATGATGATCATAATGATGGTGATGATGATGATAATAATAGAAAATTATATTACCGAAGGTATAAAAAGACTTACGAGTACGAATAACAATGATGATAATAATAATAATAACAACAACAATAATAATAATAATCACAGAACGTTCTCGTGAAAGCTACAGCGCCATGCCAGAAACCAGATCTCGCAAACTTGACTATTACTTTTTTGATCATCACGTATTATATACATATTCGTATATAGGTATATATTTATATATATATGATGTATATGTATATAGGCAGGGAAGGAGACGGAATTACGGGCGGAGTTTGACGATATATAATAAAATATAAAAGCAATAGTGCAAGTAAATAGAAAAAAAAGAGTAAGAGAGAGAAGAAAGAGAAAAAAAAATGCCCGAAACCGCGGCGAGCGAGCAGCGAAGTGATTTAAACGGATTGGAATTTGCTGGTAAATACCGTTTCAAGGTCGTTCCTATAGCGATGCTTAGAATGCCGTGAAATTTTTGCCATGCTGCACCGATTCGCGATTACGATAATGATGATGATTATGATGATGATGATGCCTGACGTTTTGATGTTTTCATATTTTTCATCTTCACACATACATATTTTTTTTTTCTCTTTCTAAGCTACAACAATATTTTCAATTTAATTTTTATAATTTTATAGAATTTAATTGTCCAATTTATTATTATCATTGTCATTATAATTGTCACGCCGCTTCTCGTCGTCGTCGTCTTAATTAATTGCCGTTGTATTCTTCGCGTTTGTACGGATCGTTTTCCATATTCGTCAGAGGTACAACATCGTCGCCGATGAAAAACGACTCATCGCCGTTCGTTTCGCCAACTCCTAAATATATAATACATTAAACACACGAATACAGTGTATGCATACATACATACTCGATGGATACACGTGTTAATAATGTACCGTATATGCGGTGGCGGTTTCTCAGCCAAAACTGCACCAGGCGAATTTATACCAATTATAGATTAAACACGTGTATAATTATAATGCGTTGAGTGTAATGTAACATGCAGTGTTAAATTGTAATACGTCCGGCGAAATTGAATGACTGCCTAATTCCAAATTCCTGACAAATAACAACGAAAACGATGCGCGGTATATAAATATAACAGGAGGGGGGAATTTAATATTTAACAGGGAAATCGAACGATTGAACAAATCAAATTGAAGCAATTGAATATATCAATTATTCAGGTATTATTATGCATATCTTTGATTCATTGTATCCGGGTTAAATCAATTCTGTATTATTATACCATAGAGACCCAGAGTAACGAATGAGAGAGGAAAAAGAAAATGTAAAGTTTTAAATAATAATTCTCATTTTACACGGTATAGATGTTACAAAAGGATAAAAATAATATTTTTTTCTACAATGATATCGTTTCGGCGGGGTTAAATTAAACTTTCGAAAACTTGTTTTATTCGAAATATCATTATTTAACAATCAGCTATTCTATATGTAACATTAATATGTGTAATAAAGAAATTCTAACGGTTAAACATACTCGCAATGAAATATGCGAATGAAGCTGTTAAGCTGTTCGTGGTCACAAATTGAGGATTCAAAGAAAAATATGTGACATAATAGATCTTAATAATAATAATTGTAGTCATTAATCTGTTGAAAGCAATAAAGTAGTCAAAGAATCGGACGAAAAAGAAAACTGGCATTAACGATTGATGAAAACAACGAAGAGGAGAAAGAGGAACGGTAAAAAAAAAAAATACAATAGTCAAGATAAAGAAAAATCAACGGAACAGAAGATCTAAAATCGGTCGCGGCTAGTCGACGAAGGAACAATGAAAGTAATTGTATAATACCCGATACGTGTGTATAAATATTACACATAGTGTGATGTGAAAACATTCGCTCCA